>NC_090852.1:12740468-13055312 GCF_024217435.2 Syngnathus scovelli
GAGGGTGATGACAAGATGGAAATCGGAACCAATCCTCAACCCTGGTGACCATGTCAAAGTGTCCTTGAGCAAGACACTGAACCCTAATTTGTTCCAAGTGGACCTTTCATTTACCGGACTGTCCATCCGTCAGTCCGAGGGGGAAAAAAGAAAGTAATTATCCAACAGATGATAAATCCAATTTGATTAAAATGGTGGTGTATCAGAGAATCTACACCATTCAGTGGCTGCCAAAGAGCTTTACAATGCCTCACATTCACTTAAAATGGCTTATTTTAACCAGGATTCCACTCTGCACTGTAGACAAGCATAGAATCAAATCAGAGATTTCGAAATACACAATAATTAACATTCAAACCCAATGACTATTAGTCTCTTTCTTCTATACAACAACAAATAGTGAGACATACCAGTTATGTCATGATTTATAAACAAAGCCTTTTATCGCGAACACTATATTAAGTCTGTGACCTATTTTCTCTTAGTTCAATTTGCATAGGTATTTTGTCTCAGTCAAAACAACAATGTGCATTTACAAAGTGCAATATAATGTGGTATAAATCAGATAACTTTAACAGGTGAGAGTGTGGAAAGTAGTGTGAAGTCCTTGTGAGTGCATACAGATGATTGCCGTGAGTGAATTATTCACTTATTTTAAAAGCCAACTGCTGATAAAAGAAAGTTTTACGACTTGTCAGGAATTAGTGTCTAGCAAAGGTTTCTGTCCTCTAAGGTAGAAAACACTGTTATTTAGTTTTTGGGGTTGATGGACCATATGCTGCCAACCTATTAAGCATTTCCGGTGCAAAGGTGAGGCAGGTTATGAGATTCTATTTACGGCATTTTCAAGCTCCTGCGATTCCCTCTCACGGGAAAAATCTAATTATTTGAAAGTGTGATTATATGGGTTTGTGTAATAAGTATATTTATTCGTGCAAAACTTGTGCTTTTCAATGGTGGAAATGACTTTTTAAAAATGAACTAGTAATTTACAAAGTGAAAAAAGAAATGCAGTGGCAGACTCACCACAACATAAGACATAGGACACGTATCGTTTCATATTGATCTGAGGCATCCGTTACCTCAATTCAAACAAGACTGATGAGACAACTTGGACAAGACACAAGTGGTTAGAGAGGGATCGTAGGTTGACTTGAGGAGCGGGCTGGCAAGAGCAAGTGGAGACAATGACATGAGAAAAAGGAACGCTAGAGATGAAGAAATCAAAGCTTTCTGCAGCAATGAACAGCTTTGGTCGAATTGTTTGAAAATGATTCACTGCTTAGAAGCTGTTTACACATTTAAAATGCACTCCTTTTTTTTAAGCTAAATCTGCCTGTTGCTTCTTGAGGGAAATGGTGACGGAGTGTCTTTGACGTCAGCCATCTCTTGTGTGCCACTGCTTCATGTGTTCAATAAAGGCTGTCCAACCAGTCTTTGTAATTATGTTCTTCTGTAGATGAATGTTCCAACGAGACTTTCAATGTAATATATTTCATTGTCGGGATCTCTTGGTAGGTATTATAATTGTATAATTCAATTCCTCATCATAAGTGCCTGGAGTGCTTCTGAATGGTAGCGTAGGAGTACTTGTGGATAATTGATTGTGTAGCCATAGTTATAAGCTGGCATTGTATTTGAGTTATTTTTTAGTTATTTTAAGAAATGAATGGTGTATGTACGTGTTACCATCAAGTGTTTGGCAGTATCAAAAATTCATTGTCGCTGTACGCATGCTATCAGTCCATCTACTATGTATGTATGCAACTACCTCTAGTATTTGTTGGTAGAGTTACTGTGTGTTGCAATGACAATATTTCTAATCTAAATGTTCTCTCGCCATGGCTTGTTTGTGGAAAATATTCATTGTGATGTATTCTATCAGTAATGCTAGCAAATCTCCTCATTTGATGAGTGATTCTGTCACATTTGGAGACATTCGGAATGTTCTACCAAACACCAACCATCTACCATGCCAAACATGCCTACCCAGCTCAAAACCGCTACGGTGTTATGAGGCCTCGCTCACAGTTATCACATGATTCTTGGCAAAGCTGAGGCATGTGTCAAAACATTGGTTCGCAAATAAACAAAAAACAAGAATACACTGGACAAAACAAAACAGATACAACTCCTACTCTTTAATGTGAGGTGGTCAGTAGACTGCAACTATGGACAGTGTAGCCACAAAGAGAAAAAAGTGGAATTCCTGATACCCGAAATGATTAAGCAAACCATCATCATAAATGTAGTGTTGGTGTAATAATACATTAAGCAGTACATTGATGAAAGTGGAAACAAGAAAACGAAGCAAATGAAATGTTCTGGCACCAGACTACATCCTTTGTGTATGGTGTAATGTTTCCTTCTGTGACCTTCTCTGATTCAATTCATACAAGACTGCCTTACTCAACCTCAAACCCTGAACCTCTTGTCTTCTTTGGTCTGTGTTTGAGCCTCTCTTATTGTGTATTTCAATCAATCCCCTCTGGGTCATACCCCTCAGTTGTTCACAACAAGATCACTGTGCCACCAAGCCTACGCTTCAGTGGCCAAAGAGGAGGAATTTAATCTAAGAAGAGGGAAGAAGATGGGGGGGCGGGGGGTGATGACAAATTCTAAGCACAATTTTTCTTGAAAGGTCAAGTCACACATAGAAGCCAACCCTGCTTTTGGTCCTTCTCATAACATTGCTTTGTATTTATCTTCACTTTCCTTTGGTAGTTTGTGTTTTGGAGGTCACCCAATTCTATGGCAGTGGTGAAAGTTTAGCTTGCTTGATAAACATCAATCATAGCTGTCACTTGCAATCATAACCATAGTCCAATAACCTCAGACAAAACAAACCAGGTAGGCAGGCATGAAATAAACAAAACAGAAGAGCAGTAATGTTTGATAAAATCATGTTTTTGGTCCAGGAGTAGCACAGAATGACATGGTGTCAGCAATCCTAGCACTTTTACTGTATGCAATAGTGCACACCCATGGAAGCCCGTAACAGTTAAGAGAGGAATAACGGTGCGATAAAAACAATTTCCCCATAAGCAAAAATTCCGATAATTCTTGCAAGACCAAATATCTGAAATGTTTGAGGACAGATAGGTGAGAAATACACCAACAAACTTATTCGCTGCAATTACGTTTTCTTTTATAGCCTTTGCTTCAAAACGATCTATGATGTATTTTTGAGGGACTACACATTTATCACAGTTGACAAACAGAAAGGCTTTTCTGTTGATTTTGTTTGTTGCATTTTTTTCCACATGGTGAAAATGTTTGCATGTATACTGTTATTATGTTAAGATGTCCACAGCAAGCATCCTTCTATTTTGATATCCATCTGAATTATGTGTGTGTTGAAATCAACACTTATGAGCAAATTTAAAAAAGCAATTTTAAAGTTTTGGATTCATTTCATACCTTTATCTAGATAACTCCCAAATATTGTGGAATTAATGAAGACTTATTTTAAATATGGCATTTTACAAATTGCCTCATAATTGCAGATTCAAACGATAATGCAATATGCAGAATGGGGTTATCTTTCAAAGGGCAGCCTACTGAACAATTTTCGATCTCGGTGGGGGTAGATTTTCAGAAGGACAAAAACAATTCTTTACCTTTCGATTCCTGAAACTTACAGTATATCATTATGTACTTCATCAAAAAACGGTGTATTTAAAAGTATTGTCATTGAAACTAGAACATAGAATAATCTTGAAAATTAGCATATTCGGCCGCATCACTGAGATAGTGGACCTTCTCACTAAAGATGTGCTATAATTGATGATAAAATGTACCAGAGGAATGAGGGATATGGCTTCTGAAGCTTTAATAGTCATCTCTGCACAGCTTGCAAAGTTTAAGTAAAAAATGAGTTCATTTCAGAGTTTTATCATGGTAAATTGTACCCCCCCCCCCAAAAAAAAAAAATGGAGACGCTATGACAGCTGCTTCTGTACTGTTTATCTTGTTAAGGATCAGAGCAATGGCTGGAGCCTATTTAATGTGATTTGGAGCAAAGGTCAGTCATCCCACGCAAGCTGCACATTGGGTACGGTTATAGTAGTGGAGTGCAGTAAAATGTACAAATGACATCAACCCATAAAATAAGGTCATTTCAGTTTAACAATGAATTGTGACGCTAAATTAAAAAATACTTTTTTTTCAATCTGAGACATTATTTCCTCTAGCAAGTGACCATTCCATTCACATCTACGTATGGTTTATCCTTTCTTCAGTCTGATGTCTGCTGTTTAGAGCTTAATAACGCTACACTGTTGAAGCGGACAAGTGCACCAGAAACTGTGCCATAGGCTCCTAACCAAAAGCTGGAAGGCTGTGTGCGTGCGTGCGTGTGTGTATGTGTGTGTGTGCGTGTGCGTGTGTGTATGTATATATGTATATATATATACTATATAACATATGTGTGTGTGGGGGGGTATACATTCACTCAACAACCTAAAACGACTTCTTTGGATAACATTTTTTGCTTACACAATAGTTATAAGCCTTAGTGATTTGTATGCTTTCATCTGGCAGTGTGTTGCAGAGCATGCTGTCAACATCAGGTAGTTAACACCTGGCCAAGCATTCTTCTCATGCAGCATGTGTGTAACCACCCAAGATAACTGTGGTTGGAAAAAAAAGACCTCCCAGAATGCCTCTGAGCTGCGTGCATACAACCTATTTCTTGCCAGCCACTTTTACTGTACATGCATATTATAATCACACTGGTCTTGGATGTAAATTCATTACCAGGCCTCTACATCGGTTCCACGTTTTTAAATTTTAATTTCTACAATGGCACAATACATTCCCATTCCACAGGACAATGGAGCCACAACAAGTAAAACAAAACCTGAACTAAACTCAAAATCAAACCGATTAACTTTAACATGTTGCATCAGCAAGCTAAAACGACACGGGACAAGACACATATCATTTAATATTCGCGCTATCATTTATTATTCGCACGTAGAGCAAGAGTTCATCCATCTGGCAGTCATCATTGGCCTCCCAGTTGTTGGGGTGCCATTTGTTAAATGTCACTGGTCCATCAAATCTAACCTGAGACAGTTTGATGTGTGTTCAAAACCGGTTGATTTATTGATGTGTGTTCAAACCCGGTTGATTTAACAATCTCCCATTGCGTAATTTGCGATGATGATCAATCCACTTTGTTTTTTCTGATGAGCACTTGAGAATGATTGATTTATCACTTTTCCGTTAGACACAGTAATGTTAGCTCAACCGAAATATTGGTCGCAAGATTAAAAACTGGGCCATTTGACAAAGAAGGACTGTATAGCAAATCGTGTTCCACTCCAGTTGATGGAAGGGCACATTACATGAAACTGCAATACACAACAATCTTTTTTACAGATGTTCCAGCTGCTGAATCTGGTGAATTACTGCCTGACGAGCTATGCCTTGGTGGACCACTTCCAAATGCCCAAGATAGGAAACCTTTGTCAATGAACAAGCGTCAGAGTACTCGGGTGAAAAACTTTCATTATCTTTTATGCTTCCATCACTTTTCACTTTAATTTATGGAGTTTGGGCATATTGGTGTACACGTTTTTATTTACAGATTTGTGGAAAACCACAATAAGAAATAAAAAAGGTTCTCTGAGGGGCTATGAGTAGAACATTTATCAAAAATATTATCCCATTAAAAGTAATTGTAGTCTTGAGACGTCTTAGATTGTATCTGAGAAATACATGTGACTGCAACATTGTTTGAACAATGGAATCTCAATACACTACAATGCATCTTCTACTAAAAGCCCTCTTTTCTGTAGCAGAAACTCATAACACCTTTAATAACAAATATTGGGGACTCTGAAAAAGTTGTCTGACAACCCATTTTAAGACCAAGACAGCTATCGAATACTCCAACTCTCCAATACACTCAAGTTACACTATGTTGGAAAAAAAAGTTAGACTCAGACGAGAACAGCTCTTCATTTAAAGTGGGTTTCTATTAATCTCGTGGCTCGTTTGTTTTAGAATTACAAGATTAATTATACAGTTGTCAAATTTCACCATTACATTGTGAGTTAATGTCTTAGTACTTGTATCCATGTACGTGAGAAATAATTATAGGAGATGAGCCATCAATTTATGGGAATCATGAAAAGCATAAACACTGAACTTAACAGTGACAGAAAAGCCCTTTGTGGTGCTGGGTGGTGATGTGAAAATATATTGTAGTCCCACTGTTTAGAACCCTAAATCAGAGTGCAAGGGATATATTTTGTTTTTAGAATGGAGGTGGGCAATAATTACATTGAGTCTCATTAGTTGTTCCCCCTTGACTTTGCGTGGTCATCAAAAAATGTATGCGGTCCCTCCTGTTAGAGCAAAAATGGATTTGTGTTGCATTAGCTGATGAAGCATGTAAATAACATTACGTCCCCAATGTGATCTTAATGTCACTGATCCTGAGATAGAGGAGCCTGGAGGAGAGTTATTCACTTCTTATTACACCTCTTCACCACTAAATTGAAACAATTGAATGTGCCTAGTCAATAATCAAAAACATATAAAGTGTAAACATAAACATAGTGTTCATAAAGTGTTTCACAAGGTTTATTTAGTTACTACACAAAATACAATTGTTTTGTTGTCTTAATAATAATAATAACATTAATGATAATAATAATGATAGTAAAATTTTGGCTTGGAGCTGTTACAGAGAATTCATCATTTAATGGAATGCAAGTGATAATACAATGATCTCCTTGCAGCTGCTGAACTAAGAGATATGATTGATAACTTTGGTGAAGCTATATCTTCTCTTTATCTGCCCGCGAGGGAGTCTCTGTCTTCCCATTATAATTAGCATCAAGGCTCCCTGTCTGGAAGCCATCAAGCAAGGGCACTCAGGGATGATTGAGTCAATATGTCTTCTCTCTCTCCTCTTTTAATACACAAGTGTAGCCTGACTGACATACGTACTATTTCAGCACGTCTTTGTTTCCAGAATTCCCATCCCTCCTTCATCACGTGTTCAAGGACTGAAATAAGCTGAAGGTAAAACCTATCAAGCTTACTCGACCAGTGCGATACATTAGAAATATTACAGATTTTTCGGATGGCTTCAACACATTTTTGTAACTATTGGCTATTTTTGAAAAACCCTTCACTCAAATGACGAAACATTTAACTACATTTCAAAAACATTTTGTTTCATCTGCAAAACAAAATAAGTATCTTTTAACTCCGCAAACCTTTGTAAAGATGGTATTTTTGTTGCAAACAATGATCACAAGCCATCATCATATTAGCAAGCAAACAATGGGCCAATTACACAATGGTCACAGAGGTAGAGGATCTTTAAATTGATATTAACAAATTTGCCTCATTATGAAAAAAAAATACTTAAGAACAGTATATACTGTAACCGTAATAGTAGTTGCAGTATTACCTTGCATATTTTCTTCATTATTTTCTCCATATTTGAATATGTCTTTTGTGATTAATTCTTCTATGATAAGTACATGGTGTGATAATATTGAGCAATAATGGTCATTGGCAAGGATATGCAATAATCTCTGAAGTTTTACAGTCTATCTTTTCCCGCTCAAAATTATAGAAAGAGATTAAATGTGTCAGTCTCCAGCTTCCGCTCAAAACCTGCTGGCTCCGCTGTTGCCATGGCTACCTGGAGATGCCTTGATGTGTGTGAGTAATTTTACCTCCTGTGAATAACACCCACCACAAAAAGATCAGATAAATCATGTCCACGTTGCGTCAACAACAGCAATGCAATATTCCATCGGCCAGCGTAGGTGGCACACAATGGCCAACGGACACAACAGCCAGTTTGGGCATATATAAATGAGGCAACTCTGAGCACTGTATACTAGTTAAAATATTTCCTTCAGCATTGTTTTAGTGTGGTACTGTATTGCTTCAGTATTTGTAGTTTATTGAATTAAAGGTCATAGAAGCACACTAAAAGGCAAGGTTTATACATTGTTCTTGAATTCAAGCCATTTGATCCTAAAGACTTTCAGCATTACAGTTTATACCTTTTGCTATACCAACTCATAGTTCAACAATTCCATAATCCAACCATCTATCCTACACTTTATTTCAGTATTTAATTGTTTGTTGTTTTTATTTATTCTTTTAGACCCTGTTGACACAAAGTCCCTCACATTTCCACGATTATTATTCCTTACAGATGTCTACACTGACCACTGAAACGCTCATTGCACTGAAACACTCATTGTTAAAAAAAAATAAAAAATAAACTGAGGATGCACTCATGCGATAAGTGGCTGTGCATATCTATGTCAAGTCATAATACACTGCGTTGAAGTGGCATTTGTGCTTAAAACAAATGATGCATTAGCCTTTTTCCTTATACCGCTTTAGAAATGTCTCCAGTGAAGTTGTATGACTTACCCAAGTCTTCGGTACACACAACAATTTTTGCCCAGGTGGAGAAGCAGTGGTATAGCCAGCCATCTGGTTCAAGAAATGAACCTGATTCCATAGTAATACCAAAATTCCATCGAAATAATCTGTTTTCATCATGTTCTCTGAAAAAGGTAGGCACAACATGATCTTAACATTTTCTTTGGCTCTGTGTTAATTGAATGTCAGAGTCAATATAAATTAGATTAAATTTACATTAGTGGAATTTATTAGTAAAACAATATTCAAGATGGTAAATCCACACAGGGAGAAGTGGATAGGCTACCCAGTCAGCTGAAAGATTTAAGGGTGAACTATAGATTAACCGGCAATACCCCTCAGAAGTTGTCAATTTGAGGTAAATTAAATTTGACAAAAAAAAGGGTTGTTTTAGTGATTGAAATGAAACTGAAATATTCCCGATGGTCAGCATTCAATCTGAATTATTGTGTTATTCCATTGAGAGTGTACACATGTGGGCTCCACAAATAAATATACAGCAAAGCAAACTTATAAATCAAAAGTGAATGATATAATGAGGAGTCCAACCTTTTCAATGACATCTTAAAGGTTAACAAGCAACCAATAAAGCCAAGGACTAAAGTGGTCTCATTAGAAGAACAACAAAGGTATGCAGTACAAACAGAATTGGCCTGCCTACATTGTGAAGCAAAG
The DNA here is from genome assembly GCF_024217435.2 of Syngnathus scovelli. NCBI lineage: Eukaryota > Metazoa > Chordata > Actinopteri > Syngnathiformes > Syngnathidae > Syngnathus > Syngnathus scovelli. Next base: position 12,749,574 of record NC_090852.1, read on the forward strand.
TAGGTGCCAATCCATCTTGAAGTTAGATAGTGTAACTACGGATTTTCTGTTCAAATTAACCTCAACTGTCAAAATACTATGAAAACATTAGAAATTAATTAACAAAAATATGACATGAAGAGCAAATAATGAATAACAAACACATAAAATAACAATAAGACAAAATAAAAGCTGCTTACAATGCTCAAACAAAAAGACACATGATAGTACCACTTTTTTTCAGACCGAATACTCAACTCACGGATACCGATTGCAAGTACCGATATTAATGGTACTTTTGGTACATAAAATTCCCCTCAAAGTAAAGGTGGTAGATCATTTTAAAGAATACATTATCTATTGTGGGATCATAATAAAGGACAGAGTGTACCAACTGTAGGCTCTAAACAGTCACATTATTATAATCAGCTTTATTAGCCAAGTTTGTGCATGCCAAACAAGGAACTTGACTCCAGTTGATCTCAGCCTCTGTACAACATTTAAGTGACTAACAAGATTCAAGTGACATGCAGTGTCTTTCAAAGGTTCCAGTATTGAGCCTCCAGATATTACTCAATTGCAAAGTAAGTTACACAGTACCAAGAATGGATTTATTTGAGGAAAATTGTGATTTGCCATTTTTAAATCCTCAAAAAAGTTGATGAAATCAGACTGATTTGCTTCTTCTGTTATGGAGTTCATTGTTCATGCGGCATGCATCTTGCAGTCATGTCAGTCAGTCAATCAATCCTTCACTACCCATTGGTGCAGAGACTGTTCAGAAAGTGAAATCAATTATCGTTCCCATTTCGTCTTCCCCAAGGCTTTCTTGACCTTCTTGCTTATGAGTATTTACCATGAATATCAAATTCATAACACAGATTACATTCTTGATTACAGAACTGCTTTCTTCCTCTTGCAATGCGAGTCGCAGGTAGATGTAATCGGGGCCTTTGGGAAAGGACTTATTTTGTTTGGGAGTGAAGATAGCAACAGGGAAATGAAAGACTCAGTCTCATTTCCTGTAGGCTGCCGCCTCTATGAGCTATCAAAGCACAAAATGTTCCTCTAGTGATACAAATCGCTCAGCTGCTGTACTCCAACTATAAAACAAAGACAAAATTGCTTTTTTTCACTAGCTGTTGGGACCACCATGATGGTCTGCGCTGAAGGTAGCAAATTATATACGGAGAAATGCATGACTCAATTTCCTTTTGTTAGATCTCTCAAAAAGTTCTAAAGTATTTTCCACCATTTGCCTTGTGGTAGTTGGAGCTGCAATGGTAGCCAGCAAATACATTTTACCGTCAGTCTGCAGCACTCTCAGGCTTCATAAATAATGCACGTGTGAAATACCCAAACTGCAGACAGCAAGTTAAAATGAAATTAATAGTTGACCTCCAAACAAAGGATACTTTCCTCCTGTGTCTTGTATGAGGCTTGAAGGTGAAGGAGCTTCAGCGGTATCTTCAAAATCCTTTACTCCTTATTTGACCCATACAATTAGTGATTAACATGGCTTGCAAGACACGGCACCATACATGACAGAAAGAGTTCATGTTAATTTTCCGGGTTCTTCCTTGTACATTCTCTATTAAGCTGTGGTACATTTACATTCTTAAATGCTTATTCTTTTCATGCAATGTTGGTAAATAACATGTTACATTAATTTCCTTTACACTTGTGTCACATTTTGTCTTTTAACTTTTTCCACATACTGTGGACTGTAGGCATATTTAAAAAGAGAAAAAGTGCTGTGATCAAATTTAAACCGTTCTGGGACACAAATCTGGAACACTTACGTAGCTTCAATACCTTTGACTTATGGTAACGTTGACGTGTTTTATTTATATGGCAAATATATCTGTATATCTTTGTTCATCTATGCCAGTGACATATTATGACAGGCAGGACAATTAATTGCTCTTCCATTAAATGGCTACAATGAAACTGCATATTCACGTTGCCAGTTAAATTAGGCGTCTTTGGCACATATGATTAAATACTAGTTCACTTGGGCTGTGCCTTCCTTCTCTATAATTCCCTTTGTACACATATTTATAGCTTTCAATTAAGATCATGAAGTCACACTGTCACATGGGCGAGGCATTGTCAGAACAAATCATGACTTCCTGCAAATACATCAGCTTTGTGTCAATTTAATAGGCCCAGCCTTCACACTAAAATAATCATCATTTCAGTACTCATACTTTTTGTGACATTTTGGTTTGGTTTGTGTTGTGAGATTTAAAGTTTTCAAATGTAAAATTATATACACAAAGGTTGGGAAACACTCTCCAACTGTAGTAAATATCTATTGTCACATATCTGTTACATTGATTATATACAACCAATTAGCAATAAGTTAATGTTTTAAAAAAAGTACTTCTTTTATTATGCGTTCATTCCATTGGAACAGTTCAAGTTATCGCATATAATAGGGTTTGTTGTTGCATCTGATGTATGCTTTTCTTTGTTTCTTGTCTTTCTCGTGAGCTCAGAGGCAACACAATAGATTCGATTAATTGCAAAATTAGTTTTTCATTTTATTGACTTTCATTATTCATTCAATGTTGCTTCGCTCACAGCAGAGAGATGCATGGGTATAACTTTTTTTTAACCACAGTGATTGAGTTACAAAGTTTGTACTGTTTAATGAGATCTACCATCCCATCAGGCTTTTGTTTGAATTTGTACTGCTGTGTTATTGCTGCTATTGGTAAGATGTAAATTAGCTGTGCACCACAACAGTGGTATCAGCAGTTTACGTCTATTATTATGTCAGTGTGAGCGTGGTGGTCAACAAGCCAGAACTTGTGTTGAGGCCTGCTTCAAATCTGTGATGAGGGATGTCTGTTTTATTACCTCAGTGTATTACTGTTCTCGCTTGTTTTCACTAACATTCAATTTAGGTTTCTATAAATGTGTTAGCTCACTGTGACACAAGAGAACAAAGCAAAATTGATGGATACTATGGGGATATACAAATAAAAACAGATTAGGTTAAGATGAGAAAACAGATGCAAAGGCCATTCAAATTAAAATAAATTAGTTCGTTTATTTAATAGTATTTTATTTAAAATATCTGGATTCCTTATAATGTTTTAAATTTGGCGAGAAAAGGTTGGACAAGTCTCTATTCCTCTGAGCAGTGTTCCCATTATCGGTATGTGTGTATACTACGTGTAGTTGAAGACTGACCTCAGCATTTCTTAAAAGCCGTCCGGTCGTGCACTGCTGCCTACCATTGAGTAATGTGTGTTTCACTTTTCTAAAAATCTTTTCACTACTTTTACACCTTGCTCAGCAGCTGCAGTAATGAGAACATATACTTGTAAACTGTCATAGATCTATCTTGCTAAATTTCAAAGTGATTGTGGGCAGCCAAAGCTAGTAATGAATATAGTTTATTTGTGAAGCTTTGCAGTATGTTATAAAAAGAGTTGTGTCAACAGCTAAGTTTGTACTTTTACCAAACAACTACAACCACATACGCATTTTAAAAAACAAACATACTTCCATGTTCGAAGAGTCTTTTGAAGCACCTTATTAAGAAAGTGGGTAATAACATGACAACTTGATATTGTATTTGACTGGAACTATTTGTAGAATAGCAAGAATCTGCAAGGAATTGATTCTCATCCAAAACGAGGATTTTTTTTACAGATGCCACAAGATGAAACCAAAGTAAGGATTTAATAAGAGGCTTCAGCTCCTTCCTTAAGCCATTGCCGTATTCAGGTGAAGGCGTTCAATGATTCTTAGGGCTAGGTTGTCTTACGAAAGTTAGCTGTGCCAGGTATCCAGGCGCAGCTCGTAGCTGATGCAAAAGAAAATAGTTTCTTGCCTAGCATCCCCCTTGTAGTCCTCGAGCGGCCTGAAGTGTCGGAAGGATCGGTAACTGTTTGACATGGATTCATGTATGGTAGCTCCTGCAGCTCTTTCGACAGACGTGCTTGAAACGAATACTTACAATGTTGAAATTTCAACAAAGAGAGGAAATACCACTAATATGCAAAAGCATTTGTACACACAGCATGCCATTAACAGAACGTCGCCTGTTTGATCCGCTGCGGAGCACCGGCAGCAACACTAACCCGAGCCTGACTCTCAGTTTTATTGCAGGTAACTAACATTACTTTTCGTGCTAGCTCTAGTTAAGTCAAGTTTATTTATATAGCCCTGAATCACAGACAAGTCTCAAAGGACATGTGCAAAATTGACAAATATTCTGAACATCCAGGAGGGCAAGGAAAAACTCCAAAACCCCTACTGGGGAAAAATGAAAAACCTCGAGAAGAGACCACAAATGGGAGGATACCCCTTCCAGGATGATCAGGCTGCAATGGATGCAGAGGGTGCATAAAACACATAATGTAAAACAATCCAAAGAAAAAGTAGATGTCCATATTCAAAGTGAAGAGCTGCAGGAAGGTGCCCTCGATTGTCATGGCAGTGTCTGCGAGTGTGGTATTTCGCCTCAGATCCCTCATCCCGATTGGTCAACATGAAATCCAGACAGCCCTTTTCAGTTTCGGTGTCACCTAACCATCCGGAGGGGGGGAGGGGGCAGGACAGAGAACACAAACTGCAGCCGAACCGGCCAACACAGGTTAATTAAAAGACATAAACAACACAATGCATGAACCCACAACAAATGACATACTAGAAAATCTGTGTGACTTCTGCTGTTGCCTTTGCTAGACCATTTCAGATGTGCGTAATTTATAAATCAGGTGTGTTCGTACCTCCGCAGTGAAGGCTTTGCCGAACCCCCGAGACCGACTCACCGAACTCCTAGGGTTCGATCAAACCCAGGTTAAGAACCAGTGCTCTAGACCCTGCGGACTCCTTTTTGGCCCTTCTTTTTGGTCACTAAAGGACCAGCTCTATTTCTATAACTTTAAAATCTGTCATGCAAATCGCGTCTCATTTTATTTTAGATGGCGACGAGAGACACCGTCTCACTGGTTCAGAGGCCATCAGTACTGTACCTCGAGCTTATCTGTTCACGGAGGCACGGAGGAGCAAAAGGACTTAGGAATGTCATCGTGCAGTGATAAAGTTTGTAGTTAAAGGCTTGCATCCATTAGCCACTGTAGAAGCCCCTGATTTTCAGTAGGTGATCCTTTCTATTGGAGGAGAATGTTTGCATTCTTCACTCTTATGTTTGTAATTTCATAGTTACACAATGTTGCAATATATAAAACAAAATGATCATAATCGTTTATGTGCTGCTTTTTTCCCCAAATGAGAATTGATGAGAATCGATAAAGGATTGAATCGTAAACGAAATCAAAAATGGAATCGGAATCGTAAAAATCTTATCAATCCTTATTTATGACTAATGGAAATCTCACGATGCAGCTCGGCTCTCCTTTGTCTCCAAAGCTTTCAAATGTGCTTACTTGCGAAGCTATTTCAGACCAATTGGTTGTCTTCCTTTATTTATCTAACAACACAGTAAGTAAAACTGAGCACCTACCTTAACACACTCTCCCATGTAACATATTTAGAGCATTCAGCATTCCGCCTCATTCCTCACTGCCAGTGTGTGTGTGTGCGTGTGTGTGCGTGCGTGCGTGCGTGTGTGTGCGTGCGTTCGTGCGTGCGTGCGCGTGCGTTCGTGCGTGCGTGCATGTGTGTGTGCGTACGTGTGTGTGTGCGTGTGTGGCCCTGGCCATGTGCATAAATCGTGTTTCACAAATGTGGTGGCCAGTGAAAGCCATTAGTGCAGAGGCAGCCCTGAATTAGACTGTGTGAAGTAACAGTGACATCCACAGGAGAATAAAAACACATTTCCACTTCTATGTATACTCATCCCTAGTGTGTGTGTGTGTGTGTGTGTGTGCGTGCGTGCGTGCGTGCGTGCGTGCGTGCGTGCGTGCGTGCGTGCGTGCGTGCGTGCGTGCGTGCGTGTGTATGTATGTATGTGTATATATATATGTATGTATATATATATATATATATATATATATATATATATTTATGTGTGTGGGGGGGGTGCGCTGGGGTCAAATAAATCATGTTTCACTCTTGTAAAATGGACAAACGAGTCTGTCCTCCATCAAAGTCTCAAATAACCTCAGTTAGGCAACATAGTAACCCTTACTGTCCTCAGAGTACACATTTAGATTCTGCTCATAATAAACTTAACTATTACCCTAATATTCATCAATTATCCATCTGGCTTTGCCCAAGTTATTTTCTTTTGAATGCCATCGGAATGCCAAATGTTGATTGTACAATGTTCAAGTGTTTGTACTCCAGCTGCTGTCTACTTGGCAGTCTATCAAGCTTAACGGGCTAAATTGGCATGTTGTTTGTTGAATCGGGGTGATAAATATAGTATTGCAATAAGCCAAGGCCCAGTCTGTCTCTCTCTGTTGTACAAAATGTAGATGTCTTGTTTCCAGCAATTGAAGTCCATAATGAAGCTAATTATATCCCACCCTTTTTCACAGATTCAGAAATGACAACGGTTTTTTTTTTTTCCACGTCTACTTTTTCGATAATTACGATGCTGTAATTCATTTTTTGTTTGTAAATCCTAATATTTGGCACATGGGTATTTAAAATGGAGCCTACATGAGTCACAGCACAATCAAGTAACATTTTCTCCCTCAACACAATAATGCTGTTATTTGAAAGGGAACATTTTAATTGTATGTGTAAAAGGTCTTGAGTCACTCAATCAAACAAAAAAGCACATCATAATAAGCATATCAAGTGATTTTTCTAAAGTTCTCTTAGAATTATGTTCCTGTACAAAAGACTTTCTAGTGGGGTCATTTTAGTCATATCAACTGGGTTATACTATTCTTAGTTTTAAATGTAGAATATATGTAATTATTGAGTTCATGATGATGGGTAGTAATAGCTTGCATCATTCTGGAATTTTTGTGTGACAGTAATCTACATTATCGTATTATAAACTATGTGGACAAAACAGTGCAGTAAGCAGATGCAAATTGTTGTCTTGCATCATCGCCTTTCTATCACCTGCTTGCTACTGTTGGTGCCCCACTGCCAGCACACCTGCAGACAACACAGGAGGCAAGTTGAGGCTTCCTGTGCCTCTTTTATCTAACTGAAAGGCTGTGGTTATGGTTGCTGCATTTTCGCCACAACAGGCAGAGGCACCTCCTGGAGAGAGAATGAGTCTGAGCATTAGGGCTGCAGGACCCCTACTAGTCTAGGGTATTTGTTTGTGTAGAAGCATTTCTCATCCACGCAAACACAATCAGCAGCATGCAAAATAGCTTGGAAAAATACTACATTCACAGAATGTGTGTAAAATCTCTCAGCAAAATGAGCTTACTCAGAGACCTTTTGTTTAATTTGTTGGAAGTTTTTAGTAGGTTTAGAGAATAAGTATTTTTGGTGGCGATTAGAGATGGGCATATTATTTGAGGAGAGACACTGTTTAGTCATTTGTTTAATTAAGAACAACAGAGTACCTGATATGAGAAGATTAGCTACCTCCAAAAAAGACAGCACAACATCTGTTAAATTTGGTGTGGACAGAATATTCAGAGAACCCGCACTGTGTGCACGTGTGTTCGAGAGGATACCATCATTCATACACTGACAATGGCAAAAGTGTCAGGCCTGCGAGACGTTTTTACTTTGAGCACCTGCAAGAAAATCTTGACACATCTGAAAAGGTCTTGTCCTTTGGACTTGCTCTGGTTTTGCACCTAGCAATTAAAATTCAGTGACTGAGGGCAAGCATTAACTATCCATCGCTTCTGAACCAGTGTGCACATGTTAACGTACTCCCACTAATGTTTTAAAATGAAACCTAGTCTGATTGTTTTTAAAGAACAGTAACGATTGTTCTCCTTTATGCTTTCTGTTTATGAATAAAACACTGAACTGATTAAAATCATTGCATGTTTGCTTAAAAGGTCATACATTTGATATTTGATGGACACTTGGACATTAACATCATGATAGCAAATACACACTTAACATATAAATATGTTCCTAATTATGTCTGGAACAATTCATATCAATATTCCTGATTTCCGCTTCGATTCGAGGATAATATTGGTCTGTTCAGAACAAGAGACTGAAAGCATTCAGTCGCTGGAAAACCATTCAATAACATTTTAGCCAAAAAAGTCACCCATCTTAACTGTGAAACTAATACCGCTGAATAGTGCAGGGGAGGTTTCCAAGATTACTCTTTCTGTAAATGATGTAAAAAGTAATAATGGTTATAAAAATCAAACAGGTAGACAAAATAATGTTAAATACATTCAAATTTTGTTTGAATTAAGTGCATCCAAAGTCTTTTCATGGTGAATTAAGCAGGATTAGATAGTAGGTTTATCTGATAATTCTTCTCATGTTTTTCAACATAGAAATAACACAAATCCATTAATGTCGTTGATAAAGTCTAATTAATATTCTTGCAGGTCAGCAGAGGTTCAACCTACTACTACTCTCCTTTTAATTAACCAAAAACAATGCACTAAGATTTAACCAATTATTCTTCAATAAACAGTGTTTTGTTGTGATTTTAATGGCAAATGATCAACAGGATTTGGCCACAGATCTCAGTCTTAAAAATTTCCTCTGCTGGCGGAGTTGTGCCAGTGTTGTACATGTGACCTGTCAGAAGTTGTGACCGGTAGCAATGTCAATCATGGCCAGCAGATGCTCTTGGTTGTTACTTTGAGAGCTTGACAGCAAAAAAAAAAAAAAAGGAAGAATACTTAATATGTACAGTATGTTAAACATGCAAGCAGGTTCCATCTGAATTTAGCACAGTAGAACAGAGGTCCCCAACCACCGGGCTCCCCCCCCCCCCCCCAACTTTTTTTTTTTTTTTAAATCGACGATCAATTAATTCAGGTCAAGACGCTCGTCCCTGTCATGTGACAAGTTTCCCCAGTCGAGCCCGCAAAGCTAGCAAAAATGAGTAAGAATTTATTTTGAAAAAATATAAATAAATTGGCGATTCTCTCCCAATTACATCCGTCGGTTCAGGTCAAGACGGGTTAAGGTTAGGGTTAGTCGTATCATTTTATTTCATCGTATTTATATATTTATTTATGTATATTATAAATGTATTATTCATTTATATAAATGTATTATTTATTCATATAAAGGCCAGTCCGCAAAAATATTTCTGACATGTAACCGGTCCGTGGCGCAAAAAAGGTTGGGGACCACTGCAGTAGAACATATTCCTACAAAACTGTATGGAGAGAAAGACAACAATGCAGCAGTCAGAGTTTATGACCTCACCTCACAGTAGCAATCCCAACACCTCTTCTCTTTCTCTGCTCTTCTAACATCCACGTATCTTCTTCTGGATACAAATATTCTCTAATGAGACATCCGCACAAATTGGAATATAGAGTTTACAATGCATGATGATGATTTTTACTTTTACTGCAACGGTTTGCAGTCAAGTGTAAAGCAGTGGGGTGAGAATCAACACTTCCAATGGGCCTCTTTTTCTTCTAATGGTGACCTGCCCTCTCTAGGTCAGGGATGAGATCAGGCCCAAGTGAAGGAGTGCAATTATCTTGGGTTCGTGTTCACAAGTGAGGGAAGAATAGAGATTGACTGCAGCATCTGCAGTGATCTCATTTTTATCGAAACAACTTAAAGCCCCCCCACCCCACCCCCCAAGAATCATTAACAATCTTCCATTTACTGCTGCTTCTTGCAAATTGAGTTTACTTCCATCACACAGCGCTTGTATCTTAAATTGTTGCACGCAAGTCAAAGCAAAGAATTGGCCAAACCATGGCTCGTATTTCTAAAAACTCCTTCATATCTCAGGGCATCACCGCCTGTTAACAATTGACAGAAAAAAATAATAAATTACCAACCTGTTGTTTTCACAGATGTATCTGTACATTCTGCATGCCCCTTAAAGTCAATATTAAAAATACTAGGTATAAAAAGAATGAGATTACTTATGTTTTAAATAATTGTGTCCTTCTACAAAGAGCATATGGGCTACAACATTTCATTATCGCTTCAAGGTGCGATGTGACATCTTGCGTGTCCTCATGTGGTGCTGAGGGTCATTTGCAGCTGTGAGGGGTAACACAAGAAGGTGAATCAGAACACCAGCCCTCACTTTTTACCAACTGAAAGACACCAGAGGACAAGTGATTGATCCTACTTTTTGAAACGCATTAGAAAATATACACTCCCCACCTGGGTCACTTAGAGTATATCAACATAATAATGACTGTTGCTTCCAATGGACACTTAATGCAGACAACCGCATGATTAAATGTGAGAGACCAAACCATTAAGTCCTTTCCCAGCTTTTCCCATCTTCTCATCAGACGCTCCACTGGTTCAGCTTGATTTAGAATGACGGCTTCCTTTGCTTGCATGGCGAATCTGTGCACACGTTAGATCACAACGTGTGGCGAAACACTGCTCAGAAAAACAGTTCAAATGATTGTCTCAGTGGCTGAATTTGGTAAGATTATCAAACACAATTCTGGGGGATGACAATCACATTAGTGGGAATGAGATCTGATGTAGTGTGCAATTAGAAATCAGGCTCTCGTTACTTTTGGGGGGTCACTTACGTATATGGTGTTTTCAAGTTACATTGCCCAAAAAAACATGCTCCTATATTCTGAGTAGACACTTCTTTAATGTCAATGTGAGAAGATCCAATTCAAGAGCTGTATCAAAACTTCTGTTTTTACAAAATTAGTAATATTAAGCGACATTGTCAGAGTTTTGATTGTGTCGCACCAGGGGCAAATGTGAGAAATGCAAAAAAACTGCCAGCAAAAGACAGCAAAATAATGTCCACAAAATACAAAACAAACACACAACTATACAGTTTATCTTTCCAATGTTTAGACTAAAAGAATTTGTTTTGCATTGTAAAACTGGAGAAAAAACATTCCTTCAGCAATCATGATTTTTTTTTTGTTTTTGTTTTGGTGTAATCTTCACTAATAGCCTCAATATTGAGTTCAGTTCCAGTGAGAGAAAACCTCCGGTTTCACAGATTGTAGATGAACTGAACGAGCACATCAAAATTAAAGACCTCACCCGAGGAGTTGATCTCCACTGTTGCAAAGAACAGAAAAGATATACGATGTGGCATTGGAGGAGAATAGCAAAGCCATATCAACAAGTCCGAGGCCCAAGAGGGGGAGGGAAAGCTGTTGTGCAGACCGGCAGATGAAAGGCGTCACAGACGATGATTCGTTTTTATTAAACGACCTGAGCTGGTTGTAATCACCTCTGTCACTGTACTATGTACTAATGGAATCCAAAGGCAGATAAGAGACAGAAGAGACAGGCAGGGTCAGAAACACAAAATAATAGCATGCAGACAAAACGATCACATCAATTGGCCCAGATGGGGCAGGCTCAAAGCAAAATACGAGGTAACTGTCAAAGAGTGTATACAGTTTTGTACGATTGTGTTCATAAAAAGGAATTTCAAGCCATTTTAGGGAGCCAATGCTATTATATTTTGACAACCCTCAACCTGCCACCCCTACTTTCCTATCCTGCGAATCCATTTTCCTCCTTAGTTTGGTAATGATGAGCGGTGTAACATGAAATAACAACAGTTAGTGGGGTTTTTTCTTCCTTTACTCGTGAAATACCACTAAAAATTAAATGAATGCTCACAAGAAAATTCTACATCTCCATTTCTTCAATTAGTCATAGACGATGCAATGCCCCAGTGAAATAATAAACCTTTATGCTGCAACATTTCCATCATCATTTCCAAGATCATTTCCTTGTGGTGGAGGATAAAGGTTGTTTTTACATTTTTACTGGCACTTAAATTGTAAAATGTCCCACCGTGGTCCGCACATCATTTTAAACAAGCTAGACTAGCTTTAGAAGTCATTAAATATTGGCAGGTTCACTTAATAAAATAAATAAATAGGACAGCAAAGAGTCCCAACGAAGGCATGTGCCAAAGCATGCAACATAAATTAATCCCTTCATAACAATATATGGCCGCTTTCCACTGGCAGGAGCATTTTAAATAATAAGCCTCTTGACATTCACACAGTGCCAACAATGTTTTGTGTTTCAAAGCCGTATGGTTTAGTTTTAAATATCCGTAGTTTTAGCAGCAGATGACAAAATGTATTGCTCGGTCAAATTCCAACTTGGCCTAACTCTCTCCACATAACTGATTCATTCATGCTGATGCAAAATGTCCAGCGACGATTTGTTCTGTGACAGAGCTTGTTTGTTTCCACTCAAAGTCAAAAACTCTTTGCAAACACCATCTTTCACTCTCATTTTAATGCTTGCAGCAGTATATTCATAATTAAACCTGATAATAAAGGTGGTAGCTCACAGTGGGCTCTTCTTCCATGATGTCAGCATCACTGAGTGGCATTAGAGCCGCCTGCCAAATAACTTCTGTGTCAATTGGCAGGGATGACCTTAGCCCGCTGCTTTTCCTCTCAACATCAAATTCCACGCCTGCCGTTGATTGAACATGTCTGCACAACATGCAACATGCATAAGAAAAAGACATTTTCTTGCTTTGATTATCAGACTGAGGTCAAGGTTGGACTTGATCAAATAGTGAGTTGTGTCTTTAAATCAAAAGAGTGCTTTGTGTGGAACTTGGGTTTGTCATGAAAATAAATAATATCGTGTTTTTAATATCTCCAACCCACCTCATTAAAGCAGTTGTTCACAAGCTTACAGAAAAGTCAATATGTAAACGAATAACAATTCCCTGTTTGATTTGGCAGCATTGCTTAAGAACACAACGAATCCAATTTTCATTCAATTAGAAAAAAAAAGTTGTGTGTGCAAAAACACTGTGACCATCCTAAGACTTCAAATCGATGCAGCAGAGAAAAATAGGACTCCTCTATTTTCAAAATAATTGAGTATTGGGCATTGTCTTTTTTAAAATTTTGAACAGGAATTACATTTATTGACAAAAAAAAGAATAGTCTAATGTTGTATAAAATAAATTATTTGTTAGGCGGATCAAAGTAATTTGATGCTTGCATAAACTTTGCTCCTCTGCAGGTGCTGTCTAAAACAGTTAGCTACATGCCATGCATGTTAAATACCACTGGAAGTAAACCACAATACATATTAGACACAAACTCAATTTAAAGTTCACAAAATGACGCACAGTGGTCACATTATGACACTGTTTTCAAAACAAGGAGTGGACAAAAATGTATTGATTTAATGTTTTATTTATACTGCTTTGTAGTGCATATCTTTCTAAATAAAGTTTTTGGGTTCTTGGTATCCTTTGAGTTCTAGATATTATATCACAATAGCATTTTTGGCACACAGGGATTAAACCCTTTCAACGATGAAGTATATCGTCCTTTATCGAAAGTTATTCATCAATGTAGTATATGCATGCCCGGTGCTGTAGTCCATAATAATACATATTGTCAGACAGCCCGCATTACTGTCCAAATGTGGCCATTAATAATCTATTTTATTACACGGAGTAAAATCACTGGAAGAGCTCAAGAATATATAGTTTTATCTTATTGCATTTTGGTGGACTGTTTATCATAGAGCACATTTGGGTAAATCTAACAATCTAAAGGTTTACGAATTATGGAATACACTTGCATATTAATGAGAAAAAAATACAACAAATATGAGAAATGCAGATGTGAAAAAAGGTCAATAATTTGGATGAAGTGGAGAGATTTTCTGAGGCCCAGTTGCACTCATTGCTTCAAATTTCCAGTTTAGATATGTAATGTATATTATTGACCAATCTAAAGCATTACCGCATATAATGGGCAGAGTTTACATGTCTGAAATGGAGTGGGAAAAAGTAAGACTTATTTAATCCCACCCCTATCCAATTTAAGACAAAATAATTTACCTGTAACAGAGTTACTTTACATAATACTGTGCATTTACTTTCACATTTACAGAAAGGAAGCGTAAAATGCAATTAAATGATTTATTTCAATGTGATCATAACTATTGAATATTCTTTCATCCTTTCAACTTTGTGGGAACCATCTCGAGACAAATTTCTGTTCCCGTCACGGTGGAATCCAATATGGTGTGAAGGAATTTGAGTGCCCTAACTTCAACCTCCTCAAATCTCTTTGGAGTGAAGTAGAACTGAGATTGTGTGGAGGCCCTCTTTGCATCCAACATCAGTGACATCATAGATGCCTTTTTGAATGTGCAAAAATAACCACATTCTAAAAACGGCCACAAAGAGACATGCTGCACATATTCGGTTCCCTTCCGATATAAAATGTCTCAGGATTTCAGTGCTCAGAAAGAGCACTTCCTTGCCAGTGGTCACTCTAGAGCACTCCTACTTTGTATGATGAGCTTAAGGCATGTTTTCATATGCTTAGATCTGCAAGGCCTTTTGGCCCACAGGGAAACGACACTGGAGAGTGGCCCTGCAACTTCACTTGGTCCCATGGGAGATGGGGGGATCGAGGGTGGGGGAGATCAAACAAGAGAGGAAGAGCTGAGAAGTGATAAGGATTGACAACATTATGACAGCATTGTGGATGTATATGGAAGTTGTCTGTGAAGCACAAAGGAAGCATTTTGGTTACAAAGAAGTCTTGATTGATGGATGGATGGATGGATGGATGGATATTAAAAAAATGCTACATATCTTTCACATTTAAATAACCTCTATCTGTCACGTTCTCTATATAGTATATTTTATTTACTGCTCCAAAGGTTATCTTTTCCAGTGACAATCCTTTTTCCAAAAGACATGGAGGTACTGTTGGAACGCTGGGGAGTTTCGTACAGATGTGTACACTGAGGCGTGGACAGAACTTCAGCCTATAACAGCTATTGATTTTGCCATGATTCTGATTAGAGGGCTCTTTGTTGCAGTCAATATCACAGATCAGTAGACTATACAGTGAAACTGATGGTCCCAGCAAGGATCCAATATTTGGCTTCTAATTAATAAGATTCTTGATTACATTTAAAATGAGAAGAGACCCTTAGCATAGGAAACAGTTCAGCATGAGTGCCTCCCAACTGTCCAGACACTAGAAAGAAAAATGCCAATCAATAATACATGCAAGATCCTTGTGATTACTTTTCTTTGAGTGATGGGCACTGTAACTGGCCCAGTAAAACTATGATGAAAGATACTCCTGTAATATTACTTCCACTCCTATACATTGCAAAACTAAGAGTGTCAGAGTTACACTGTATTAATTCTGGACAACTGCCTATATGAAACAATTACTTTTACTGAGCCACTTGATCACTGCAGAATAGTAGTAGCAGTAGTAGTAATAGTAGCAGTAGTAATATTAGTAGAAGTAATAGTAGTAGTAGTAGTAGCAGTAGTAGTAGTAGTAGTAGTATCCTTCCATTCTCTGAACCGCTTCTCCTCACGAGGTTCGCAAACATGCTGAAGTCAATCCCAGCAGTCTCGGGCAGTAGGCGGGGGACACCCTGAACCGGGTGCCAGCCAACCGCAGGGCACACAAAGACTAGCAACCATTCACATTCACACCTACGGGTAATTTGCAGTTCTCAATCAGCCTACCATTGCATGTTTTTGGGATATGGGAGGAAACCGGAGTGCCCGGAGAAAATCCATGCAGGCACGGCAAGAACACACAAACTCCACACAGGGAGGGGCCGGTGGTGAAATCATACCCGCACCCTCTGAACTGCGAGTCGGACGTTCTCATCAGTGCACCACCATTATTATTATTATTATTATTATTATTATTATTATTATTATTATTATTATTATTATTATTATTATTATTATTACATTAGTAGTAGTAGTAAGTCAAGCCCCTGGAATTTATTGGATAAAATATCATGCTATCATGAAAATATCAATCCGGTGAAGATACACACACAAATACACTCACAGATGCACGCACACACGCACACAAACACACACGTTTTTCACCGTGAGAAACATGGTAAAGCTACTCCAAAGAATTTCTCAATGCACAGTTAGTACAGAATGTTGCATCAAATAATACAATTTTTCTCTTTCTGTGATCAATAAAGCATCAGAAGAGAATGTGAAGATTTATTTTCATCTAAGTGTAAGACCAAAAAACAACAATAAATGCATTCAATCTCTAGTCACTATGGCATCATGGAATGTAATCACCTATAAAGAAAGTACGTATGGGCAAAGAAACACAAATTGTTTGTCCACAAAAACAGTGTGTTACTGGCTCTTTATGTAAGTGAAGAGCATATGCAATCTGCCGTAGGCCAGTGTATGGCAAGAAATCATGGAGATTAAAGTATGTTTTTTCTTTATTTAAATAATTACCTTAAAACTAACGCGGGCTGCAAGCAGGCGGACACTGGCATGGACATCAATGCATGGAGCTTCTTATTGTGATGGTCTTTGTTAAATGACACGTGCTTTGTATCATGGGCTGCTTATCGGATGTTTGGAACAAACCAATTCACGTCAAAATCACAAAAGAATTCTATGCGTTTTTACAAAACGAAGCCAAACAGAAACATGACCCATGGTCTTCTTCGAGACCTTGTTTTTGCCTTCTTTGTTTTCTTCTTCCTATTCTTTGCCTTTACAGCAGAATACCAATCAATTTATTGTGTTTTCAAATAATTGAATGGCTGTCTTTTTAAAACTTTTCATATTTTAGAATCATGGTCAGGTGTTTTATACAAATATGTACTGAATAATTGAAGTCAAACAACCTCACAAAATGGATTGGATTCAACTTTAGAGATTCTGCATTGGGTCAATGATTAGTACATTTTTACTCAGAGTTTAGATGGTGATGATGTGCCTTGTTTCAGATTTGCAAGAAAAGGATTCGAACAGATGTCATCTGTCAAAATCAGGGTAGCAACAGCCAGATAGTGATGCATTACAAGGGACAGAAACAGGTGCCACTGTAGCGTCTAATGACTTTCTTCTATTAATTATGTACAGATCCATGCACTGCCTAAGGTGCGCCCACACTGCATACTCTGCACATTACACAAAAAAAGCCCATTAGTGGCTCCACAGCATGCTTCAGCAGTACTCTGAGTGAATGCCTTGAGGTGGCCTAAAAAGTTGAGTTTTCCTCTCTTTGCTGAATTTCTACAGACGGAACAATTGTTGGGAAATAAAGACAAAACACTTCCAACTGACAGACATCATGTAATATCCTCCAGGAACATGGGAAACGTCTTCTCTCCACAACTCGGCTCTGTAAACATCGGTTTAGGCACACAGGTGCTGCACACTTTTCAAGCCCTAACGGTTTTCCAGGCACTTGTGGTTTCAGCCTTTGTTTTTCACAGTTCGAGTGTTCGCTCAGCTGCTCAGAGCACAAAAACATTATGTTAATGAGAGAGTGTACATCTGCTTTGAGTTCAGTATTTCTCTGGGTGTTTAGGTGTGTTCTTTCTTTTCAAACCTCAGCTGATCAGACAGATGGGTGGACAGACATCTTTGCCATCATCTCATCATGCAACATCATTTTAGACTAATATGCACACGTACTGATCTATATGGCTCAATGGCCTGTGTACAATATACAGATTTTAATCAGCAGGTGAATGAGATGTGCACAAATGAAATCCCTCCTAGAAGCAACTCTATTAAAATGTATGTGGGTCTGTTTGGCTTGCTGGCAATTTTTAAAGCCTGCAATTAATTTTGATGCCAGAAATGAGCACAACCTTAAGGGATGAGCAGAAGGAAGACAGAAGAGGCTTTGTGTGAGTGTAAACACATGAGAAAATAAGCATACATTGGGCAACACTGAAACTAAGTGTTTAATTGAATGCAACACAATCTAAGCTGTACAACAATAAATGTTGCATACTAATAAAGGATACAATTGATAAATACACTGGAAAATGTCTATCTGTCAAACAAAATTAGTTTAGTCTCAATAAAATCGCTTGTTTTTAAGTCATTGGATATAATTACACTTGTCAACAGTCAATTTTAATCAGATAGTGTGTGTCCCTGATTTAAAAAAAGTATTTCCTATTTTCCTATTTCCATTATTTGTATTTAAGTTTGACCTATATAAACTCTTGCGCAGTATAGACTTTACCATGCCTTGCTCTTTATAGCTATGACGTTTGAGAAAAAAGAAACACTTGTTGATGAACCGAACCCTTAATTTGTAAATATTCCTAGATAATATTACTTATTATATTATTATTACATTGTTGTTATTATTATTATTATTATTATAATTCTTCTCTTAAACTGAAATGTCAGTCAGGATTTTATGGCATTATAAATGAACACGGCGGCTCGGTGGCGCACTGGGTAGCACGTCCGCCTCACAGTTAGGAGGGTGCGGGTTCGATTCCACCTCCGGCCCTTCCTGTGCGGAGTTTGCATGTTCTCCCCGAGCCAGCGTGGGTTTTCTCCGGGCACTCCGGTTTCCTCCCACATCCCAAAAACATGCTTGGTAGGCCGATTGATCACTCCAAATTGTCCCTAGGTGTGAGTGCGAGTGCGAATGGTTGTTTGTCTCTGTGTGCCCTGCGATTGGCTGGCAACCGGTTCAGGGTGTCCCCCGCCTACTGCCCGATGACGGCTGGGATAGGCTCCAGCACGCCCGCGACCCCCGTGGGGACTAAGCGGTTCAGAAAATGGATGGATGGATGGATAAATGAACACTGTCTTTTGTCACTTTTGATTTTGTGTATTAGAATATTTTTCTTGTTGTGGCATTGAGAATGGGCAGTCCTAAATATATCTGCTCCGCTGCAAGAGTCAATGACTAATTTTCTGTCATCGTACATTGACTGCATAATTTAGGTCATTTTTCCGCCTTACTGTATTTTCATGCTGGTTGTGATGTGGCCTCTGTAGCAATTATCAGCATGTCTTAATTATTTAGCTGTTGTTAATTACAATTAGTGTATGACACCATTTGTGTGCTCCTTTGTGGAAATTTAGGAAGTAAAAGAATAACAAACAGACCACTTGTTTTTTAAGGCATGTCATTGAAGCTTTTTTACAAGCATAGCTCAACATATTTAAACATCTGATGAGTTCAGACTGCACAACAAAATCTGTCGCTGCTTTTCCTAGCTTCTTAGGTGTGTTTTATCTGTGACTGTACCTCTGAAGTGACTTGCTAAATGCATTCAGGCAGCGCTGCCAATGAACAGCAGTCACACACAGTTAACCTCAAGAACTGGAAGTGTTTGTGAGTCAACGAAGCTTCACAAACTCACTGCCAGAGTCTACTTTTGTCAAAGAGAGGCTATATAAAGAGTGATTAGGTTTAGTTTAGTGATCTTAAAATTCACAGTAAAGTGAGCTAAAGGTCTCAACACGCTCAACTCCTCGGCCTGACTGCAAGGTAAGCACATTAAAATTGATCTGAAATTACTGGAAGTTATGAGGTTACAAATATTGATGGGTACTTTTCATAATTTTATTACAATAGTATAATAACCTGTATGTTACAGTACAGACACTGTATATAAAAATAAACATGAACAAAGGATTGTTTAAAATAAATGTCAACTTGTGCTGCTGGTAATGGAGTTTTTTTCTCGTCATTTTGTTTGTCTAGCAGTGGTATTTCAGTAATAATGAACCAAGCTTTAGATTAGGCTGATAACATTTAAATAGTTGTTACTCCTGTACTACATCAAATGCAACCAATTTTGATATGGTCAAAAAAGAGCAAGGTTACGTAGACAGATCAATCAATTATTCATGTTTAGCCTATAAGAATGAAACTGTATGATTGTAACTATGATGTAAGGTTGACAAAATAAATCCCACTTTATCTAGTTTGAATTGACTTGTGGCATAGTTTGCTCTGAACAAAATAGGCCGTCCAACTGTGGTTATTTCTAATTAAAATGTTATTGTAATGTCCACATTTTACATGTGAGTTTAAGTTTTTATTATATTATTAAGATGAGACAGGGAACCATTATGTTGATAATGATGATGACCAGGAAGTCATTTTAAAAAAGTGATGAAAATAAACAACATCTGTGTGTGCGTGCCTGTGTGCTGTTTTGAAGCAGACACCTGCACCCAGGATGACTCTGCAACCATTAAAGCCAGTCAACTGCGAAGGTCTTCTGCAACCTGGCTGTTCTCTTCTGCAGCTTGACGGTGAAGTTCTCCTGTTTGGCCAGAAAGGATGGCCAAAGCGCTCCTGCCCAACAGGAGTATTTGGTGTGCGGTTGAAACATGGTGAGCTGAGGTTGAGAGCCATATCTTTCTCCAATGACTCCCAGTACCTTCCTCCTTTGCGTTATCCTGCCGTTTGCCGCCTTGATCCACATGATGGACTTCCGGAGAGTTATCTCATCCACGGTGGCCGCACCCCCAACAATGACATCTCAACAAGTCTTTATGCACTGAGCATGGATAGTCGTGGCTGCAATCGCAAACTGACCCTGAAATGTAAAGAGAAAGAACTAGTTGGAGAAGTGCCAGGTGCTAGATATGGCCACACAGTCACGGTAGTTCAGAGCAAAGGGAAGACAGCCTTTGTAGTTTTTGGCGGAAGGTCCTACATGCCTGCAAAAGAGAGGACCTCAGAGAACTGGAATTGTGTCATTGATTGTCCTCCTCAAGTGTTCTTGTTCGACATGCAGTTTGGTTGTTGTTCTGCTTACACTTTTCCAGAGCTCTGTGATGGACAGTCATTCCACGTGGCCCTTGCGAGAGAGGACCGTGTTTACATCCTCGGCGGTCACTCTTTGAAAAGTGACGGCCGGCCACCTCGGCTCTTTTGTCTGCACGTCGAACTCCTGCAAGGTTGTCCATTATTGTCGTGTGAGCTTCTCGACTTTGGTCTGTCCATCTCAAGCGCAATGATCACTCGCATAGGCCCCGCTCACAAGTATATTATAATAGGAGGGTATCAATTTAACTCTCAAAAAAGAATGGAGTGCAGTACTGTCATTCTGGATGAGAAGGGGATTAACATAGAACCTCTTGACCCCCCAAACTGGACTCCAGATATCGTTCACAGTGGGACTTGGTATGGCGGTGCCGCAGGGGAACAGAGAATGTTGCTAGCTGTACCAAGTGAGGGCAGGTCGTGCCAAACAAATATGAATTACTTCTATCTAGTAAACTTCCAGAAAGAGGTTGACAGCAAAGAAGACCAGCAGGGTTGCAGCCAAGAACTGACAGACAATTCCACTCCTCTCGAAGATTCAGATGAGCTCTATTTTGGCCGTGAGCCTCAAGAGCTTGATGATAGTAGTGAGGGTGAAGGTAATACCTACAATGAGGAAGATGAGGAGGATGAGTCGCAATATGGCTACTGGATCAAATGTTGCCGTGGTTGTCAGCTGGACGTCAATACATGGGAGCCGTATTACTCCACTGAGCTCCAATGGCCAGCCATGATCTTTTGTTCCAAAGGAGAGGCAGGACACTGGGTCCATGCCCAGTGCATGGGGCTGTCTGAAACAATGCTCCTCGAACTCTCGCAGGGAAACAAAAAATACTTCTGCCGAGAACACGGGGGTCTTCCGAAGCAGGAGATGACCCCACCTCGAAAGGTTATACCACTAACACATAAGCCTTTAAAAGTCAAGCAAAGGAAATCTCATACATCCCTCAAGATGCCCAGAGCCAAAAAGGTTTTCAGGAGACTTTTTGATTAACACGTTTATTATGTTGTGAAATAACATTTGTTTTTGATTGTTTTTGTTTGTTTTTCCTAATTGTTTACATTTGCTTTCAGTGACCGTAGTGAACTAATCATTGAATGACACTTTCTTGTTCATTTTATGGAAAAATAAATGAATCAACAAGAGAGTGGTTGTGTTTGTCATTAAATAAAATACAGTGAAAATGAAATTTTGTAGCCTTGACTTCTTCATGTCTCTTCTATTTCAGACAAATGCCAATGTTTGAGATTAAGTCAAATGTTTCTAAACTTTTGCAAGTCCCAAAATAGAAAAATAACTGCAGGATACATGTCAAATGTATTCATGAGTGTAAAAACATCCAAGCATTCACTCATTTTTCGAACAGTGATATATGTATATTGTTTGTTTTTTATTGCTTTGATTCTTTAAATCATGTTCGAAATAAAGATTCATTCATTCATTCAATATATGTATCTACATGGCATGAATGAAATCACAATGACCTCATTTTGAGTATCTGTGAAAGCATACTTTAGAAGAAAATAATCATGTATGCACCCGACAATTGTGTTCGGCTCAAAGATGTAATAGTAAGGGGTGTTTAATTGTGTTGTCTTTATTTATAAAAACACATAAATAGATTATTGAAAAAAGTTCCACCTATCAACTGTAAAAATTTGATGTGCAAACTGACATGTAATTCAGTGGAGAGGACAAACAGAAAATGAGAAAAGCTAAGACGGAAATGTTTGTGAATCATCCATCACCAATTTACTTGGAGATGCAATTTATTTTGCAAAAACACATCTATGAGACAAGCCGTCATAAAATGCATTCTAAAAGATGATGTCTGTTGAGGCCAGCGACAGCCCTGCTGGTGTATTGTTGCACTTATGACAGTAAAAAGGAATCAAACATCCAATAAAATAAGAAAACAAAATTGCTTGTCGCACCCACAAATGTCAAGGGCAGGAAAAGACAATGCAATCAATCAAAGAAATAAAGTTGCCAACAAACTTTATATAACATCCTTCTGTCCCTCCTCCATCTTAAGCCAGTGTGATGAAGATATGTCAAAAGAGGAAAAGTGCAGTTTTATACCGAGCTAAAGAAAAATCCCTGCTCGAGACTCTGCAAGATGTTTGGCTTTAAAATGCACTTTAATGATTTATGAAAAAGGCCAGTATATGCTTTATTTTATGTGAAGATGTCGAATAAAGCATGATGTATTATCTAATGTGTACAAAATAAAAAAGATAAAATTTGGTTCAAAGTGACCTGGCAGATATTCCGCCCTCGAGGGTGCCAGGATAAAGCAATAAATTAATCTTTTGCAGAGGGCAGCCATGAAACAAATAGCATTAAACTTGCTGTGATTACATTTTTCTCTATTCAAAATGACTACAAATTCTCAAATATGGTCAATTTAACACATTTCTCCACTATGAGTTATACCATTTTCGTCTGCTTTCATAAATATCCACTTCATAAATTCATAAAGATGTCACATGCCTGCAATAAAATAAGCCATATTTCACTCACAGGAAAAGAAAAATGAGTTTTTTGTTGCCAAATGAGAGTCTGTGTGTCACTGACTCCAGTGGCGGAGCTAAGATTTGTTTTCTGCGGGTGGGGGGGGCAAGGTTATCTTCGTGTGTCTGCAAAATAAATTTCTTTTTGTTTGTTTGTTTGTTTTTGTTTTTTTACAGAAAAGGGCGTGGGGGCCAAAGAAATTCTTCCGAAAATACCAAAAAGTCAATTATTGGGCCTGGCACATATTTAAGGGGTGGCAGTATTCCCACGGCCTCCCCTCTAGCTCCGCCAGTGACTGTCCATATAAATTCACTACCATTTCAACATGACCATCGAAAAAGCCAAGACATGCAATTAATAAAGTCCAACAGCTTAAACATTGTCGTTCTGTCAAGTCCAACATTAATAAATGAATGAATAAACAAACTGAAACTTGACAAAGCTCTCAGAGAAACAGTTTTAAAAGAATAGGAGTTTAAAAGAAAAACTTAAAACCAAATTACATTAAATTAGTGAAATTGAAATATTTATGCTTAATTTCACACAAAACGTATCAAAAATCAAAGACCTCGTGGGCCAGACTTTCACTGTCCTGGATTTCTGTTGGGTCAACGGTGGCTTTGGCAGAGTACTTATGAGCCTGCATAAACTTCTGTAAGTACTTTGATGTGTAGAGCCAGTGATGTTTCAAGACATCTTCAAGCTCAAAGGCTTTTGACTGACGTGCATTCATCTTACGGAAACGCCTGAACAGTTTGTTTGCTGACTCATTCCCCTCACTAGCCCATGCACCGATGGATCCATCCCGCTCAATTATTTCGGGGACATGGGCCAGGGTCTTGTGCAGATAATTGGTTATTTTGCCGTTGTACCTGTATTTGAAAGTAGTGGAAATGAGGTCGGCGAAACTCTGGGAGTTGAAGGTGTAGCGGCAGAGCTGGTCGGGACACTCTTTGGTTGGGCATGTAGAGCGCCACACAGGCTTCATCTGGAGGTACAGCCGCATCAGCTCCCTCAGGGCTTCCCTCCTCTCCTCTGAGGGCACCAGCTCACACACCACTTGCACAGCCTCGAAGGTCATTAGCTTCCGGGCGTAGTTGCCGTTCATCCTCATCACAGGTTTGAGTTTCAGCTTCTGCCTCAGTGCTTTATCCAGGGCTGCCCGCCAGCTGCGCCGTTCCTCCCGGCTGGGATTTTTGTTTCGGTACACCTCGCCTATTTCATCCTGGAAAATTTTGTAGAACTCAGTGGCATTACCAATGTCACAGTGTAACGCATCAAGTGTGGATTGGGTCTCCATGAAGGGCTTGGCAGAGACCCCCTTGACTCTGTCCCGCAGTTCCTCTACAGACTCAGAAAATGGATTGGTTCGCCAGATTTCATAGCGAGACAGGTTCTCATCATGACTGCGTGTGACAGAATGGAGTACTATATTTTTAGAAGCCTCCACTCGACTCGAGTCACACAGTGTGCAGACATACGTGGATCCAGAGGCTTCCAAGCCCTCCAATTCACGAACCATCTTTTCGTCGTAGCCTGAGCCTCTAAACTGGAAGCGGAAGGATCGAGGCAGTCCAGCTATTGACAGGATGAGCCTGCTCTCCTTCATTGTGCTACGTTCTGCAACCATGGGCGACAAGACAGCTGTGAGTGTTTCGTGGTCCGCTTCATCGACAAACATCAGACAGAGGGGCTTGCAAGACAATTCTGAGTTTGGCT
The DNA here is from genome assembly GCF_024217435.2 of Syngnathus scovelli. Classification (NCBI taxonomy): domain Eukaryota; kingdom Metazoa; phylum Chordata; class Actinopteri; order Syngnathiformes; family Syngnathidae; genus Syngnathus; species Syngnathus scovelli. The sequence continues at coordinate 12,774,375 of NC_090852.1, forward strand.
TTGGCTCAGTGAAGATTGTAACCTCCTGCTTATTATCTTCACCAAGCAATACAGAAATAGACATAATGGTGAAAGAGAAGCGAACAGCTTTCTCAGGGACAAGTGGTCCTCCGCCGTGCTTTTCACTGACATCTCCCATGCCGTCACAAGATTCTTTGATCGTAACATTGAAGCTTTGGGCACAGGCACTGTCTTCCAGCCCCTTCTTTCTCAGCCCCTCCACAATGTCCTCCTCCAGATCCTTTATTGCGGACACCAGAGCCACATCATAGCGGAATCGGCGTGTGATGGTATTGGATGGTGAGTCATCCAAAGAGGAAGTCCAGCCACAGAGCCCATTTATGATACCAACGTTGCAAGATGAAGAGACGTTCATCAAAGCTGGCTGCCATTCAAACTGGTGAAAGCCAGGGAGAAGCTCTTTCTCTGCAGCACGCAAAGTGTGTAAGGGCTGAAAGATCTGGCGGCCGCTGGTGGCTTTGACAGTCCGGTACACTTTGTGATACTGGCTACAGCTCAGGAAAGTATTGACCCGGATGGCCAAACACACAGCAGGGTGCAACGCAAAGCCTCTGCCTGTAGATAGAGAAAAATTAAAAAGTTTCAAACACAGAATGAGGCAAAATTAAACACAAAGAGAATTATTCAGCATCAAACTGTGAAGCCCAAACTTTAGAAAGAGCTGGGGAAATTTTTTCTCATTTAAATGTTGAGTCATTCCTACAACAACACAGCAAGATCATGAATGTATTGTTGTCCAGAGCACACAAACCCTTGGATAAACAATGTAATGTTTCCTTATTTCTAAATGTCATAATGGGCTTGAGGATGAAACAATAAAGCCGCTGAAAAGGCGAGCTGTATTGGCTGCAGATGAAAACAGACACCAGCTGCCTTCAATTCCCAAATGGGAACGTTGGTGCTGTCTGTGTCATTTGCAGATACAAGAGCTGCTGATGATCTGATTCTAACAGGCCCTTCACATGAGTTTATATCATTTATCATAGAGGGGTGTGAAAATGAAAGCATGACAGTCAGGCAGAAGGATAGTGAGAGCTTGAGAAATTCACCAAAGGCCAACAATGCTAGCTTAATGGACAGAGATGGACAAGCTTGAAAAGCTTTGCAATCAAAAACACAATGGACAAGCATGAAAAGCTTTGCAATCAAAATCACAGAAACTCTTCTCTACTAAACAGTGAACTTTTCAACTCATTGTTAATTAAGGGATGAGTGCTGCCCTCAGACTATGGCAGAATTTAATGAGCTCTAATTAATTTGTTTGTGTCTGTCTTTTGGTGCTAAGGGGGTGTAAACTGATTGAACAAGAGACTGATTCATGGCCACTTACCTTGCATCGTGACCTCCAGCTCATCTGCCATCCGGTGTTCATTCCCAGATCTCAGTGCCAGCAGATATAGTGTCAGACACACAGACTTTAGGTCACCACCTTCCTCTTTGTCTGCAAACATCTTCACCTGGTTCTTCAGATCCCTCAGTCGATGCTTTTGGGCACGACGGGTGAGGGATAGCAAGTGCTGGCGAGGTCTTCCCCCTTTATTGGTTATCAGGTAGTTGTCAAGCTGTGATGATTGCTGTTTAGCATCCTGCTTTTCCGCATCATGGCTCATACAGTGAGCTTTAAATGAGTCTAGTTTTACATGCTGACCACAGCCGTCTCTCGGACAGCGCAAAAGCAGAGAATGCAGGACTAACAAAAAGGTTTTTGCAGGAGGAATGAGGTCATCGCTGGAGCAGGGTAAGTTGCAGGAAGGACAGTGAGGCCCTATAAAGTTTTTGTATTTCATAATACAGTTGTGGCAAAAGAGGTGCCCACAGGGGGCTTGAACTGGGTCAGAGAGCAGATGGTCACACACCATGCAAGTGAAAGAACAGAGGAAATCAACTGGGAAATTCTCAGATATAAGGTTGCTACTCAGGTGCTCTTTCTGACAGTGTGTGATGGTCCTCACCCAATGCTCTCTTTGGACACTGGGACTTCTCCATGTCTTAACGACAGATCCATGAAGATGGCTGCCAAATGGTCTCAGAACTCGACTCTCACCACTGACAGTGATGTGGTTGTGGTCCAACTTGGGTCTTTTTGCTAAGCTTTGGGCTCTGGGAGTGGTTTTCATCCTCTTTCTGCCAGTCTTGTGGAATAATTGTTTCTTGGGTGAGCAAAGCTGACAGAGGGTGCAATGAGGTTTCCACTCAGGGACTTTTGTCTTGGAAAGATTGCATACACCCCCTCCTCGTATGGCAGTCATCCAGCAGCGATGGCAGAAGGAAGGCGGGTGGACGGATTCTGTATCTTCAGTCACATCCACTTTAAAAACCTTGTGGATGACCTCTGGCCATTTTGTTGATGTACAGCACATTTTGCGTAAGCAATTCTTGCTGTCGTTATCCAGAACTGCGTGAACATCATGGATTGGGCCACTGATTTTTCTTAATGGGATTCCACAAAGACGGCACAGACCTCTTCATAAAAAATAAAAAAATATATTATTATTACATCTGTCAATGTGAGATGAAACAGAGCATGTTATCAAATCAAGGCTTAATGTTAATTACCTGAGGTGGATTATGTGAGTGTCAATTTCTGCTAGCTTCATGTCCATGCTCTGGTCAGGTGGTTCAGTAGTTTTCTTGCTTTTTGCATCTGGGCACAATTTCATAACGCTACCTGTACTACCATTATCTAACTGTACATTTGGAGCTGTACAGACGTTAGATTTAGTGATGCCAGACATGGCTTCCTTCTCAAGTTTTGTCTCACTTGACATAGGGGCCTTCTCCATGGACTTTACTCTAAACAGTTTAAACTTCCACTGAGTGTACTTAGGATAGGGATGGTGGAGCTCTGCCGGCATAGATGATCTGGGGCCATCTGTCTCCAGGCTTTCCTCTGCCATGATTGGACTTGAGCCTAGGAGAGGAGAAGTTGATGGAATAACAAAGTAAGATGAGAATGCATTAAAATGCAGTGGGTGACAAATCTTTGGGAAAATGAACAAATTCATCCCAAAGATGTAAAGACACATTTGGGGGTTTTAACTATTTCTTTGTCCCAACCCAGGGTCTTTTGGCTTGGCGCCCTAACAATTGTCATTCCTATCAAACATATCTTTACATATGTAACCTAAAATCCATTGAACAAGACGTGACTACTGACCTGCAGGACTGTTTTACACCAATATATTGACCTCGTGAAACAAGCGCTGTGTGATCAATATAGCGCCAAAATCTTCATTTCTCTCATCTCATCTCTTCCTGCCCTGGGAGCCTATCAGACTGTATTTCTTTGACACAGAGAACTTGTTAACACCCCCCCCCCCCCCCCCTAACCACCCACCCAGCCTTATCCCTGGAAGACTGTCAATCATTTATATTTGTCATTTTCCAAGATGGAGAGAGGATCGGAGCTCCGGGAGCCATAAAGTGGCTTTGTGAAGGCAGGGGGAAAATTGAAGACAGTTAAACTTATTTCACAATGCATTGATACTGACAGGGGAGGTAAAGAGGGAAAGAAAACAAGATGCCATCGCACTAAATAGAGATAATAATGTATTATTCCAAATACAACATTGTTCAATTTAGCAGCACTTAATTTAGCAGACATTTGAATATATGATGTTTCGGCAAACTGCAAATATTACAATGTTGACCTTATTCTAGCTGAATTAACATTACCACATTAGACATTACTGTAAAGCAAGCTGATCATAAGAATGTTGAATAATGTATGAATTATTTGATCAATTTTTTGTCTTACCATAATTATACCGATGGCACTCTTCTTACAGCATCTCCTGTCTAACCATCTTTCAATGTGCTCCCTGGAAACCTCCTTCATTTTAGAGGCCTTTATTTACTTCTCTCTTTTGAGACAAACAGCTGAGGCTGTGTGCATAAGATTCAGCTGGGCTCTTACCTTGTTTTTAATCTCAGCTGGCGTCAGTCCCCTGGGGCTCCTCTCTGCACGGGGGCACAAGGGAAGCCCTGGAGCTATAGGCCTAAACACACTGCTGTATGTGTTTGTCTTTCACAGCTTGAGGCATCTGTTACCATGAGTCAAAGCTCCATTGCCGGGAATTGATGCTGTCTTTACTTATGTGGCTTGTGTTTATACCTTTCCTTGTCAGGATCCCAACTGTCAACTCTCGCCACCTGATGCAAGCAGCTGATTTTTGGGAGGAAAAAAAACAAGGTCAGAGCCACAGCGGTTTACACATGCACAGTTTGAGCTGCAGACAAACAACTTTGCTACCCCACCAAACAGAGAAAAAAAGGCAAAAACATATACATATACAGTTTTCACATTAATGACCAAATGTGCATGTTTTAAAATATAAGTGGGAGAGAGAGAGAGAGGGAGAGAGAGAGAGAGAGAGAGAGAGAGAGAGAGAGAGAAACTTGACATCTGGATTTAAAATGTAATTTGTTTTGCCTTCATCTTTCTTGTAGTATCACAATCACATGTGGAAATTAGGCAGTGCTTTCAACCCAAAAATAAATGTACTGCATATGTATATTGCATTGCACTCAGCAATTTAGACGATTCATCAATAAATGGATTTATCTATGAGTCGACAACTAATTGGTCATCAGATTAAACCATCCATTTTGCTATTTGATAATCAATTAATTACTGAGAAATCTTTTTAATTTGAAATTTTAAAATTGTCCAAATGTCATTTCAGTTTCTCTAAATATTATCCAATTTCTGTCGTCGTCTATGCAGTGGGATGATTATCTTTGTGATGAATAAAAATAAAATGTTTGCTTTTACTTTCGAAAACAATCAGCAAGATTTTTGCCTTTTATTTATGATGCGTTATGTACCAAACCAGTCCCTGAATCGTAATTACTTTTTATTTGGGCATGTTGTGCAGTAATTTGGAATAATGCTTGATTCTTTTTTATTGAAATGAAATTGAGATACTTTTTAGCAAGCCGATTCATTATTTAATTGACAAAATAATGGTCAGATCAATTGGTTATTAATATAATTGTTAGTTGCAGCCCTTAAACAATTTTTAGAAAGCAATGTTTAATTTCCACTGAGAAATATGGTTGCAATCGGGTGCAACACTAAAAGGCAAACGGCATCCAAATGGCATCTTGCTGAATACATTGGCTTGTCATTTTAAAATGTCATTTAAATGTCATGTCTGTTTGAAGATGTACCATGTATATATGACATAAAATATGCAGCAAAAAATATGTTTTCTGCATATTTGACCTTCAAGGTTTGATTCTCAGCTCCATCTTTTCTGCATGGAGTCACAGTAGGAATTTCTTCTCCCCATACTCGCTTGGGTCGCCTTCGTCCCACATTCGAAAAACATGCTTGTTGGTTACCCATTCCCCAAATATGAGTGTATCACCCCTCTCCCCCAAAGTCAACTGGAATAGGCTCCAGCTCACTGGTGACCATTAAAAGGATAAGAGGTAGATAATGGCTGGATATTTAACTTTACCGTAACTCAAATTGGCAGCATAAATGAAGTATCAATAGCAAGCACAGCTGAACACAATGGTGCTACAGCGTCCAACAAAGAGGCATGAGAAAAAAACAAGGTCTGACGCGACGTGTCACTGAGCAACCTGAGCTTACGTAAATACGATAAGACATCAAGCAACGCCCAACCATGTCAAACAAAGGACCATAGCAACTGACAAGATCAAGGATCCAAAAACAGTGCATGTGGGTGTATTTGCATGTCTTGTATGCATGTGTGTATTTGACATACTGAATTTATTGAACCTTTGACTTGAATATATCCAAAGAACCTGTACAATAGATGACCATCTGCTTTGTACTGATTTTGTGCAGGGAAGTGAAAAGCAAGATTTTCAGATAAACAACTTTTCAGACAAAGCAATATACCATCATTTGAAAAGCCAGACTCATATTACAGTTTATGACCAAGAAAAATATTATGTGGGCATGGCATTTTAAACTGATTTGTTTGCAGGGAAATCAACAAAACAACACTTTTTGTTAAATTTTAGGATGAATTGCAATTACTTTATCACGGTCCTTCTCATTTTCCTGTCTTCATAAAAGGCGACGACTGGCTGGATTAATACATTGGCTGCATATGATGTAGTTTGAACTGATATTGTATGCAGTGTGTGTTTTGTGACAAATAGGCAAAGCATAATTTGACACTGTGTTGTATTACTCATCCACCTTCTGCTGAGACAAAGTGCAAGTTATATGATATATTGTTTAGCAAGGTACCACAAAATGATATATTGCAACAAAATGTTCCACTCCTGTTGATATTAATACAATTGATATGATGTTCGCCATGTATATGCATGCACTCTTGTACCCATTAACTAAGACAGATTGTGGCAGACAGAGATGAGACTTGTTGGGGCCAATTTAGTTTCCTTAGCTTAAATTCTTATTTTTGTTTAAGATTCGCTGGCCTTGCGCCCTGGACTTTTATTTGACAAACCCTTTGATCACCTGGTCAGTCACCTGATCAGTCACCTGATCAGGGAAATAGGCTGCTCCCACTTGGTAGTCAGTCTCAGTTAGACAAAGAAGGAAGATAATAGTGACATTGTTTTTTACCGTTAAAAAGCCGCTTCAAGCTCCTTCAAGTCTGCTCCAAGCTTGTAAGTTTTTGGAACTTGAAACTTGGAGTTTAGAAAACAAACTTTAGTTTACTTCTTGGAACCCTTTATGTTGAAACCTTAGTTGGATTACAAACAATTTGGATTTGCACATATGTGCCACCTGTTTGCCTGCCTGCCATTGCCTCTCTCCCTCAGCCTGCATGCGTGCTTGTCTCCATTTTGGACATTCTACCTCCATCTTCGAAAGGGTATGAGCAACAGCTGTACACAGTGTTTTAAGATAAGCATGTGACAAGAACTATACAACATCTAACCTTTGAAATTTAAACTGAACTGAAACTGACACTCACAAGACTGTCAGATGAAACAAACAAGCAATGACCCCCTGAGACCTTTGTCTCTCTCTGTGTCTGCTAATTGTCTTGCTATTGAGGACATTTTGATTCACAGGGAGAGACCATTGTGACATAGAGTAGTGTCGTGAATATGATGAGCAGATTGTTGTGCCATTTTCAAGGTTATGTTGCAGTTACACTTTGTGTGTGCGTGCGTGCGTGCGTGCGCGTGGGCGCGCGTGCGCCCGTGTGTGTGTTTTATTTAATGGGAACAATTTAAACATTAAATTAGTTGTGCATGTGCACAAGCGGGTGTTTCAGGTTTTGTGTTTTGAGCAGCTTTCTCTTTTTTTTCCAATATCATGTCCGCTTGCTAGGTTTTTGTGTGCATCTGTTCTCGTCAGCCCTGTTCCCTTTGAATATAGCAATCAACTTCCTCCATCCACTCGTTTCTTTTTCAGATGTGCCTTGTTATATTGTCACTTTGTATTTATTGAATGCTGCATTTGAGGAAGGTGGGCGAGGAAAAGTATACTAGAACACTCCTTTAAACACACTTTTAAACCCCTTTAAAAGTTGACTCTGAGTTGCAAAGCCTGACAAAAAAGAGGACCCTGAGTACACTAAATGGCTTCAATATGATGTCACTTGTTAGCCATCTTTGTCTTTTTCATTCGGCTCAAACTCTGAGGGCAAAACTCGAACAATCCGAATGGGATTGTTCTGACTTCCCAATTTCCTCAATTGAAAGGTAAGTTCCCTGCTTTCTTTTGGACTTTGCTGTCGTGTGGTGTTAGTCATGTTAGCCAAATGCAATTCATGTCAAGTTATGCTTCCCGGGTTAGGGTTAGTTTTGAGTATTTTCCCTGAGAGGTCTGTAAGCATGAAAGCAGAACAGCAGCAGACCTGCGACCCTAAGCCGTTTGAAAGATGAATAAATTCATGAATAAAGCAATGCTTTTACCACTGTTGCTATGCATGAACATTGTATGAGGTTAAACTGGAGTGGAATATAACAATTTGCAGTTTGACTCCAGCGGATGTGTCAGAACTGTGCCTTCTTTTTGTAGGATACTGCTGGAAAGCAACCTTCCTTCAGGGTTTGTCTATATACTGTAAAACATTGGGGAGAAGAGGACATTGTAAGTCAGGAATTATATCGACAAAGGATATAGTATGTCACAGTGATCTTATATGAATTGCTAGCAACGAATAACAGGCTTAGTACAGCGTAAAGAACACATAAGGGCTTTAGGTTGATCGGAGGCTGTGACAAGGAAAGGGCTGCAGAGATCAAGGCTCCCAAATACAACTGCTAAAGCCAGAAGTCTAAAAAGACCACCGCTCAGCTCAGACAATGTAGCTCTAAGAAAAAGAAGAAAAGGACTCTAAATGAATAGCACTGATGCGTCCACTATCTTTCTCATAGAAAGGTGTCAGCATGGTGTGTAATGAGTATAAAAGGTTTACACACCCCTGCTCAAATGCCAGGATTTTGCAAAAGCAATGACACCAAAATGAATTATTTTAAAATGTTTTCCACAATCACATACTAAATTGCAAAATTCAACTGAGAAAAGGGTTGCACAAGTTTATATATCCAGCGTAAATTAGACTAGAGCTTCTGCATGAGCTTTCTAAATGCCACAAAAAAATGTCAGCATTTCTGTGGTTTTTATTAAGGCTGAGAATGGCGTTTCCCCTTCCATGTCAATGATGGATTTTATGTATTTGTAAATCATTAGGGGCCAAATTTTTGTTTTAGGCCTCATCAAAGTCTTGCATTAATATCTCTTCTGAAAATGCTGATTTATTTTTTCCTTGGACTGGTTGCAGGTATTTCCACTTCTCTGGTGTGTTAAATAATATGGAAAGCAAGTTAGAGCAAATTTGTTTATACCATTTGCGGAGCTTCTTCAGAATTGGAAATCTCCTGTTGCCACAGAACGATGGGCATCGATAAATTAAATAGCATAGGGAAATTAAGTCTCATACTCTGGGCGATTATGTTTAGCCTTCCCAAAAGCAAAACCTACAACTGGGAAGATAATCCAGATGGATGGTGATCCACTTGTAGACAATCAAATGAAATCAAAAGTATAAGCCACGATGTTTTAAGACCACGAAAGATTGGGGGATCAGGACCAGTGTCTTTAATCAAAATAGTAATAGACTTCTGTGTATTCCGTGTTTAATTAAATGGCAATATCCCGAATTACAAAACAGTCCTCCTGTTGCTAGGGGACTTCGAGCTGAGTAAAAACCCTCTAAACTGCATTTGGCTTTTGTTTAAACAAGTATTCAGCCTCTTTTTCAAACTGTCTGATGCAGATTTACACAGAAGGTCTGTCATCTGAGGAATAGTAGCTTGCAAACAACCACTTAATATTTAAAATGTTCACTTTCCCTCTTTTATGGGAAGGTGAACATTTAGTGTGTTATATCTATACAGTTCTTAAATATGAAGAATTAAAAAAAAAAAACAATAGCAGTACACGTTCAAAACTGGGTCAAGTCGTACCTGTTCCCGTTATGTAAAGAGCAAATCGTGGCTGCAAGGCAGCTATATGTATATACAAAGAAAAATCAGTTCTATTATGTATCAAGGAATGGGAAGCGCAAAAGGTTTTAAATTTCCACCAATCACAAAAAGATCCATTCTGCATGTAGATCCCATTATAATTGTCTTGTCTTTTTAACTAAAAACTCATTATAGAAAATACCAAGACAGCTGTGCCCTTTTCTTCAGTCAATTCTCAAAGCTCAGACAAAGGAACAATGGGCACAGAAACACACTCAGATGCATTGCTGATTTCAAACTGTGTTTTTCGAGCGCTGTGCTGCAGCAAGTGTTGCCACAGTTACCTTGAAAAGTTACTAGCTCTAAAAGGTAAGGTAATTGATAGTTACTTTTCTGATTACTTAATTTTAAAAGAAACTAAATTAGATTACAAGTCACTTTAGATATATATTTTGCAGATGACGACAGCTCTGCAAAACAAAAATGACACATGGTTTTGCCATTTTACTTAATTGGAAGTGCATCGAGGATGACCCGATTTTCACTTCTAAATTCTCAATGTAGTTTTTGATCAGATAAATCGTATAAGCTTGCATTTTTAATCAATTTGTTTTGGCTAAATCAGGAAATAACTGCTCTCCAAAGGCTCCTTTCTGGTCAGAAATATACTGTTGCCATGCCCCCATCTATCTTCTCATGTGAGAGGAGGAACTGAACATAAGGAAGCAAAATGTTGCATTCTCGGCAGGGTTTGTCAAGGTCGCAAATATTCTCCAGGCATTCAGCAGATGCCTGTACTTTTCTTGTTTAAATTTCCTTGCACACAAGAAAAGTCACTTTAATCGAGCAAACATTCTGCGAGCATTTAGTTGCCACTCAGCCGCGAACAATTAGGAGTTTTTCGAAGGCAGTGAATGTTGTGTTCTTGTCAGTTTGTCAGGGTTCGTTGAAGGTCACACAACCCCCTGCATGGAGTAGACAGTGGATTGGAGTTTTGGTGATGATTGGTTAAAATGACCAGACACTAGATGACAATAGAATGTGACAAAGCAAGAAACAATATTGCAACGCTTGTTTGCCTCCTTGCTTCAATTACAAAGACAGGCTGATGTGTGGAAAAAAAGCAGCCCCCATCCACAAATACTGGGTTTCAGGAAGATGTGTTGAATGTCGTCATAAAAAATGCAGGGAGTGAATTTCAGCGCTGACATCATTTTTATACACATGTATACAAAAGTGTCAATGTTCAGGCCAATCAACTGTCACTTTAACAATGATATTTAAGAATAAAGTTTGTTTTCATTAAATAATAGACAACGTTTTACCTTTTTCGACTTCACATACTTTTTATTTATTTTTAAGAATCTTTTCTAAATGTCACTTTACATAAATGTATTACTTGTTTTTTTATTTATTTATTGAAAACTACAAATACATTTAGTCTTTCCTGACTTCACTTACAATAAATTGATTAAAAAAAATAAAATATAAAGTAAAAGCAGGCTTTTTTTACCTGACATTTCAAATGTGTTGAGGAGATTGTTTTATTTCTGTTCAGCCGACACTGAATGCCTTAACTGGGTTAGGGACCCATATACAGTAGCTCAGCATCAGTTTAAGGACAGGACATTATTGTACACTACTGGAGCCAGGAGCAACTGACTGAGACAAAATTGACAACATTTAAAACTAACTTTTGCTGATCCACCTTAGGACAGTTTTTGGTTGGTGATTGCCAAGGAGCTATTTGGACATTGTATCCATTTTCCGTGACATAACAGTGTGAGGTGAGCTTTCCAAGCCTGACTACTATGAAAACTACAAACCGAGAGACAGAGAGATGTTGAGGAAGGGCTTTGTGTGTTCGATTCCTGCCAGCATATCAGCTGTTTGTCTAAACAGGCCTAGGTTTCTCATTGGGTGAGTAAAAATATGAACGCTTATAAAATAATTTTCTTTGTGCTTATCGGATTCATATTTGAGACAAAAATGAAAAAAAAAATTGCCTTGGCTCAGAAAAGGTCACAAAGAAATTATTTCAGGTGAAGGGAGAAGTTGCAAAAGCCTTGATTTGTTGGTACATGACTGAAGTAAGGAAGGCTGTTTGTACTGTTTTTAGCAGACAGTCCATTTTTGGTAGAGAAATTACTATGAGAACCAAAGTCCAGGTGGTGGAGTATTAATCATTGAGCCATGACAATGAAAATATAATCCATCAGAGAGCCATTTTTCTTCTGGCCCGTCCTCTGTGCAACCTGTTGATTGTTAGGATGACGGTAGAGATGGTGTGTAATTGTCTGAGAAATACCTTGTGATTGACTGGCCATCAGTACACATCCACCTCTCAGTCAGTCGCGGTACGCCAACGAAACAGTACAATGGTACAGGTTGGATGAAACAGGTGTCAAAGGGTCTTTCCAAATGGGCATGCCCCTGATTGCCTCAGGACATATCCACAGCTAAGATGCTTTTGCCTGGTGGTCACATACACAACAACGCCATGCTTTGTCACAGCATATCATTTAAACTAAATCAAACCAAACTGCTTGGTCAAAAGAGGGCTTTGCATACATGAGGAATGTGAGATTTAAATTGCTCTGAATTCATAAACAAGAAAATTTCTGTCCACCTGTCTAAATCATGGCCTTAGAATTATGGATACAGTTTGCATTTGCAGATCAGTTTTTGCTGGCAAGTACAACAGACTCTGCATACATAAGTATTTACAGTCTGATCTGAATGGGGAATATGGGAAGGAAGCGAGTACGGTGTGTCATTTTAACCTCTATTTTTCTATTCATACTCACTCAAGCTTTATCAGCTTGCTCCCACATGACTGATATGCAGTGATTTTCATCCCGTCCCTTTCAGTGAAGGACCCGCTGGAGCAATAGAGAGAGGAAAGAGATGAGAGATCGGGATTGTTTATTCAGTCAGATGGACTATCGTGTGCAAAATTGATTTGAGCCGAAGAGAAAACCATCTACAAAAGGCTCTTGGTGTAGGGATGGGGGGGAGGGCAGAAATGCTGTGTCCCAACTATAGGGTAAAACAGATGAGGATTGAGAAAGTGCCTGGATTGGATTGTATTCTTGACTGGGGTTCATCTGTTCAGGGGCTTTCTGTTGAAACTGACTGATTCCGAGAACGCCAGTGTATTTTACTTGAAAATTGATTATTAAGATGCCTCTTCTGATGTTAGGTAGATTAGCATCAAATTTGCTCTGCATGCTGGAACACATTCTGGGTTTTAAAAAAAAGTACCTCTTAAAATATGACTTAGTGAAGTCCTCGGGCTGGCAGGGACAGCTTTTTGTATTCCTCCATTCCCCCTCCTTGTGCCATTATGACAAGTTACGTGTGACTATTCTTGTGGAGCTGAGCCCATTATTGTAAATAAGCCAATAAGTAACCTCACAGTGCGTGTCTCCAAAGCAAGTACACTCTATATGCAAAGCAGAGGCACACTGTTTAAGAAACTGGCAGGAAGTGATTATATTTGTAATTTAATTTCCTTGGTCACACATAGATAAGAAAATGGAACAACTACAGTTGGCCAAGGTTGACTAGAGCGATACTCGAATGGGACGGAGATGTCTGAGAAAACACTACTTACACGATGTATGTGATGATCCAATAACAAGTCGAGGACACAAAAAGCAATGTTAACACACAAAACAGCATAAAAAGTCATGCAAAGACTTGTGTATTCTAAAGGAATTTCAAGTGCAGAATAAGAATGAAACTCCCTTTCCTTCTGTCTGCCTCGTTTCAATGTCAGTTGGAGTGAACAAATGTAATCAGCAGGGTGGTCTGGGTGGCACGTCCATCACAAAGAGCAATGGCTCATTGAGGATTCCACTGGCGAGATGAACTGAAGTCCTGGCAAAAAGCATGGCTGAAGGACACAGTGATATTAGCCTCCCTTTTTAGGATTTTTCTAACATTGTGGAGTCTTCACATCAAGATTCCTGACTTCCCCAAATGTCTGCTTATGCAGTGAAGGACATAGAGGCCATGTTCTTATTTCAACTACATCAAATATTTTAAAGCTAAAGAAGGATGGTGACAATGGAGATGAGGAGAGAGTGAGGTAGATGGTTCATCACAATGCTATACAGATTTCAGTGACAGTGTGAAGCTCTTCTCCGGCATCTAAATCCTCCCTCCAATCCTTTGTTCTCTGCTCTCTCCTCCCCTCATCTCGAGCCGGCTACCCCCCTGCTGTCTTGTCATTCTGCACATTTCTGCATCTTTTTTTGAAAAAAAACTTTCAATCCAATTGTATTAATATATCAGAAAAGTTGGAAATGTTCAAAGTGAATTATGTTAAATCCAAAGAGATTAAACTGTAAAAGGCATGAAAGTCTGGCTTTATTTCATAATGTATTTTGCTTCCAAATGCGCAACCCAAGCTCCATATCTCAAAAGTTGCCTGGCAATCAAACTATTATTTTGTAGTTTATATTTGTCATGTTTTGCCAATTTTACACAGGAAAAAAATGTATATATACATGCAGAAATTTCTATGTTGCATTGCTCATCTGACAAGATTTTCTCTGCTGAGCCAAATGTCAGATATGAATGTTACACTAGCACCACCAACAGGGCAAACAAGAATCTGTTCAGTTAGTGGCACTTCCTCTCCTGCAAAATCCAGAGTTATCTGTAAAATAGGACAGTGCTTTGTTTCTAGGTACATTTATTTAACTCAGTTAGTGCAACTACAGAACGGCAAGTACATACTAAGCGTTCATCCTGTGGGGGGTGGTGTTAACATAATTAGAAGGACATGGCTGGATAATGAGTTTCTAATTGATATGAAGAGCAGTGGATGAGCACAGGTTGTGTTCTGCACATGCTGCCAGCTGCCTGCAGGAAGTGCCAGTGGCCTTTAAGCAGGGAGACGTCCTCTGATTGATGTCTGTTTAGCAAATGCCCTTCAACAATCAGCAGCCACGATCTCATATCTCTGTGGTTGCATCCCCGAGTATTCTCCTGTTATTGCTTCCTTTGTGCATAATCGTCTGACGTGTTGATTCACGCTACCTTGATTCACACCAGCTTTTGGGAAGACGTTTTCAAACAAGCCCACCCCCCACGAATTGGCCCAAAAGCAAGGAATCTAAATGTTTGTTCCTGGATATTGGAATTTATCAAAGACCATATACCGCCAAGGGACGAGACACCACGTTGTACAAGAGAATCTTAGAAAAATGAATCCATTTGAAAAGTACTTCTACATTAGATGTTAAGTGAGTTTCCAGCTCTCTCAAATATTTAATTAGATTTCAAGAGCTTTCTTTGAGAGAGCAGAGCAAGCAACAGCAAATCCTGAGAGGCACAGCTGGACACAAGAGTACACACCACAATGAATTGCGTAGTTTTATATTTAGGTGGGATTCTATTTGTGGTTTGAGAGCTGATGCAGGACGACCCTCAAGGACATTTGCCTCATTTACACAGCAATTAAGCACTACCCCGTTGCTAAATTGAAAAAGAGACCAAAATCCTCTGTGGATTTAATAACAAACTCATTAGCGGGGTCCAACAGGGCGGAACTGCCTTTTAATCAGAGCACCACCTGATTAACGCCCAATTAACAAAGCTGGTGCCTCTTAATTTTCCCCACTTTGGCACATTCAGCATACAAGCCTAAGCAGTCTCAAGTCTATACTACGCTTCCTCGTGGGAATGCGAGACAACGTTAAATGTAATGCCTTTGGAGGCAGTCTGTCTTCGGGTGGTCCTAACACATGGCAGCTGCAACCTTTTCGCAACACACTTCCAACTCACGTTGGGATGATGTATGTATGCATTGTCACAGCAGATACAGGAAGCAAACAAATGAAAGCTTTGAGAGGATTTGGTTTATTTAGTTGAGGTTATTGTCCTCTTTTTCTCTGGACACAAAACTCGGTGACAAAATCAGGTTTGAAACACACCTGAGCTTCAGTACCATATGAATGGCAGTTGCGTCAGCTGAAGAGGCAATGTTTTTGTTTTATGCGCCACTTTTGGATTTGGATTAACGAAATAAAGGATACGAATACCGTATTTTCCGCACTAACTATTAGGCGCACCAGATTATAAGGCGCACCTTCAATGAATAGCCCATTTTAAAACTTCGTCCATATTTAAGATTCATACATTTGGCCTGCGGGCCGGACTTTGGACACGCCTGCTGTAGTGGCTCAATATTGGTCCATATATAAGGCGCACCTGATTATAAGGCGCACTGTCGGCTTTTGAGAAAATTGGAGGTTTTTAGGTGCGCCTTATAGTGCGGAAAATACGGTATATAAATAGAATCCCAATGAAGTCCTGTTGATATTAACATGGTTGTGTAGAGTAGTTTTGAAAATGTATTTTTAAAAAAAGTCTGAAACAGTGCTGTCTGTATCTACAATATGTATGCAGATGCTGTGGAACAATTTGTAGAGTGGGAGTCACAGTAATAAGAGCATATTTCCAACAACCTGCATGCTAAAATTCTACAGATTAGCAACCAATGCTCAGGTAGGCACCACCCAATGCAGTAAATAAGGGGTGTTAAAAGGAGCAAAAGGGCACCCCAACATTGCTCATGAATTCAAAGAGACAATCTTCCATGCCTGTACCCACTGAAAATAATTACTTGACAAATAAATCAGTCTACGGTAGTGAATGGTTGAATCCCAGTTGGCAAAACAAAAAGGTTCGTGGTAGTGTGCACCCACTTTGGTTCTGCCACAGAAGGAAAGGAAGATGCAGACTCCGCACAGTAAAGCTGGAGCAGAGATTAAAACTCAAAAGTGCTCTATTGTGAGGCAGACATGCTAAACACTTGCTTACAAAGCTCTCAAATTCATGTACAAACATGACATTATGAGAAGGAATATATTGCTCCATTGAAAGGATTTGCAAATTGATGATTAATGAACTAATTTGATAAAAATGTGATGCATTTCTTTATGCAAAGATAACATTCATTTCAACATCAGAATCATTTGTACAACTCAGTAACACAATTACAAAACAACAAAAATGAACTGTTTCTGTTAACTGTTTGTAATTATTTTCTTTTTTTTTTTAATCCATTGACAGTGAGACTCATCATCCATCCATTTTCTGTAGTGCTTGTCCTAATTAGGGTTGCAGATATCTGAAGCCTTTACCCGCTATACTGTACTTTGGGCAAGGCGACTGAACTGGTCACGAGCAAATCGTGGAGCCAGTCACTTTTAGTAAATCGGGCTTCATTGTTTCGTATACTTTTTTGTTTTGTTACAAGTCAATCTGATTGGAAAATGTCCTCGATATTCATACTGCTTGCCAGTTTCCCCATGGAGTCTGCTCAGCATTTTCATGTGAAATTATTACATTCATATTCTCTGTCATATCCAAGTAATGTGGCCCATTCAAGGTACTGACATGTACCTCTTTGGAGCTAGCTTACTTTTACTGACTGCAGGGTGAGGACAACCTTCACTGAAGCTACGACTCGGCGGACAGGTGACCCTCCATGACTCCACTGCCTTCTCCAGGTCTTCGAGGATGTCTGGCACAATAGCTTGCTCAGCGACGAAGACGATCGTTTCCACAACTAACAGTAGGATCCAGCCTAAAGCACCCAGCCAGTAAGAGGAACCTAGGATTGAGAAATCCTTGTAGATTTTTTCATAGTGGTGATAAGTGAAAATGGACCAGCTCAGTAGGAAGAAGAAACCTGTCAATGGAGGAAAAAGAGCAGTAAAACCACGAGTTACCACATTTAAAATGTCATTAAGCCTATTATTGGTACCCTCAAGCTTTTATGATAATGGAAAAGAAAGTTAAAAAGTCTATTTAACACATTCTGCCCTTGAGGGTATGTAAATGAAAAACATTAAAGTCTTCTTGAATTTAACCCAAATCAACACAACAAAGTCTCTTGGAGGTTAAGAGAAAACAAAGCTATTTTAGGACTTTGCTTCCAAATGTGCTATATTTAAACGTCAAGACAAAAACAATGTCCTCTCCAAATCCAGTAGATGGATGTCTTCTTTCCTTGTGTATTTGAGGGAGTTGCGTTTGTGTCACCTTGGCCGGTCATGATCATTTTTTAGGATGTATTTTCCCCAAAACTGTCATGCTAAGTTAGTAATATTGTTTGTTTGTTTGTTTGTTTGTTTGTTTGTTTGTTTGTTTGTTTGTTTGTTTGTTTGTTTGTTTGTTTGTTTGTTTGTCACTACCGTAAACGGGTCTGTCTGTCTGTCTGTCTGTCTGTCTGTCTGTCTGTCTGTCTGTCTGTCTGTCTGTCTGTCTGTCTGTCTGTCTGTCTCTGTCTGTCTGCCATCCGTCTGTCCATCCATTGAGCGGCAAAACGTACCCATTTACGCCATTTAAAGGAGCCATATCATACACCCTTAAAATGGCTGGGTTAAAAATTGGACCGACACGGGAAGTTGGGTAAATTTGATCGAAACAACCGTACAAAAATTGGTTGTTTAGTTCAAAACAACTCAGGAAGTTGTCAATTCCTGGGTCAAATTGACCCATTTTCCTGGGTTGGTCCAATTTTAATATTGCGTTTGTGGAATAAAATAAAGTGGCAAACACGGGGGGCACTTGGTGTCAACTGAAAATGCTGTTACAGTTGCTCAGGTCTCAGGTCACAACTAATTATGGCTCACCAGGTTTATGAAGCTGACCCGAAACATTTATCAGAACAATGTGTTTCACCGAATTGGGATGCACAAAACAAAGAAAATTTGGGGGATGACTTCCCCTTTAACTGTTTGCTGTTACTAAAGGATGTTAAATGGAATCTTGTGTTATGGTTATTTTTTTATCCATGATATATTTGTGAAGGTAGATGTGGGGTGGGGTGGAGTGGGCTCCAAATACAATTTTGCTTGGGGCTCCAATTTCCAATGTTCTATCCCTCTTGCCTTCATTTACAGTCATGAGTGAATGGCATCTATCCCAGGTAACACTGGGTCAGAGGCAGCGTACACCTCGGACTGGTAACCATGAAATGCAAAATACATTGAGACAATTTACACATTAAAATAACAAATAATTTATAGTTGCACTACCGGACAATGATGTCTTTATTTAACTGAAGCAGAGGTCTTGAGGAGGATAAGTTTCATAACTAACAGTACATAGCTACTCAGTGATAAATTAAAAAAAATGAATTGGAATGATAGTGCCAACCAGTCCTTAAGATGACAATTGTACTTGACTGAAATAGTTAAAAACTGACCCCTATGGGTCCTATCGTTTCCATATTTCTGACAGCGTAAATAAAAGTAATCATGGGCATGTATTACCTGTAGATAACATGGTGAGGAGCAACAAGGTGGTGGGGTAGAGTGCCTGTCCTGCCATAAGCAGAGAACGAGTGTTGGAGTAGGAGCGCACGGTCTCTGATGTCCACCAGAGGGCGAAGACAAGCGAGAGAGCTCCTGTGCTCAACGCCAACAGGAAGGACAGAACCCCAAACACTCTCTCTGCTTCCTGGCCTACAGCTTCAGAAAATGAAGACAAGTCAATGTGAGTGGGCCTTTCTTCAAACCTCTGCAAGAAAAATGTGTTTTGTGTAAATGTTCACTCTGCATTTGGTTTCATAAAAAAACAAAAATCCCCAGTTTTACTGTAATACAGCTGTGCCTCCCAACCAGTGCGCTGTAAGACGTCATCTGTTGTGCCTGAGGAAATTATCCTATTTCACTTCATCGGTCTGAAAATGTATATTTACGACAAAT
Organism: Syngnathus scovelli; assembly: GCF_024217435.2. NCBI lineage: Eukaryota > Metazoa > Chordata > Actinopteri > Syngnathiformes > Syngnathidae > Syngnathus > Syngnathus scovelli. The sequence goes on from NC_090852.1 coordinate 12,793,562, forward strand.
CTTTGTTCATCTTTCTATGCTAGCGAGACATAACAACCCCAGTTGCTTTTGACTGGTGGCCCTAACATTGCACCTCATGAGGCCATGGATCTTAGTCCTTGCCCATCTGCGTCCCTGGTAAACCTGTCTATGGACCTGCTGCAGTTTGCATACTAGACCGGCATCAGAGTGGACAGCGCCCGCAACGAGCTCCAACGAGCTCTGCCTCACCTGGAGTGTCCTAGGAGCTCTATGTGGGTCCTTTTCTTGGACCTCAGCAGTGCTCCTGGGAGCTCTATGTGAGTCCTTTTCTTGGACCTCAATAGTGCCTTCAACACCATCAGGCCAGCCATCCTGAGGGACAAGTTTGTGCTCGCCGGAGTGGACCAACACCTCACATGACCCACTGATTTGTGGATTACCTCACCAACTGTCACCAACAATCTGGGACTGTGTGTCTTCTGTAGTGTAAGGGCCCCCAGGAAACGGAGCACCCTTCCTCTTCACCTCTCTACCCCGCAGACTTTTCTCACCTGTCATCCATCTGCCAAAGTTCTCTGATGACTCTGCCATTGTCAGGATCATAATTGATGGGGACAACCGAGCATACAGAGAACTTGTGAGGGACTTTATGGACTGGTTCTACCTCCACATTAACACTGGAAAGACTAAGAAGTTGGTTGTGGACTTACGCAGAAGCCCACACCAGTGAACATCCAGGGAAGGGACATTGAGATGGTAAGACCTGTGGTAACCTCTGCCGTCTTCTATGGAGTGGTCTGCTGGAGGAGCAGCATTACAGCAGCTGACAGGAAGAGGCTGGACAAGCTCATTAAGAATGCCATCTCCGTTCTGGGATGCCCTCTGCAAATTGTGAAGGAGGTGAGACAGAGGAGGATCTCAGCTAAGCTGTCCTCCATGCTGGACAAAGACTCTTACCCCCTCCATCACACACTCGCTGCACTGCGGAGCTCCTTAAGTGAAAGGATGCACCGCCCGAAGTGTGTAACTGAGCGATATCGCAGGTTATTCCTCCCTGCAGCTGTCAGACTCTCCAACAAAATGAAGTGAATGCAATGAATCATATTTATATGTATGTAAAGCTTCAAATACAATACAAAAAAATCCAGCAATTAATCATAAATGAATTCTATTTGTGGCCATTTATAGTACAGCGCTAGAGCAATAGAATATATTACGCTCTAAGGCCTTATATTCACTGACAAAGTAAATTTGTGAATAAATTGAGATAAGATCATCATTAGTTCCATTGATTTATGCTTTGTGACGTAAGCTGTCACTTTTTTCTAATGCCTTTTCAAAGCCTGGATGTTTCTAAATTTTCTAAATTCCAATGAAAAGAAAACAGAAATGTTGGTTTTCAGCCGCAGCGGCCCTTGTGGTAATGCTCCATTGATCTGTGACATATTAATTGAAGAATTTGATTATCATTATTGTAGTAGCAGTTTGTGTAGTGTAGAACTCTAAAGCAACATAATGGGATGTATCCACTCTGTTGCTTATTTAAACAGAAATAAATCATGCAGTACAATTCTGCACCACTGAGAACAACAAATATAATAATGAACAAGTTCAATAAATGTCTCTGAGTGTCAATCAAAACAGAACATTGGGATATTTGTATTCCACAGAATATCTGATGTAATACGATTAGATTGTTGTGGTTCAGGTAGGTCTAGCTTTCCTTGAGCAAAAAAAAAAAAAAAAGAAGTATTTATTAGAGGTATGTTTCTTCACTTTCTACAGCTATTACTAGCGTTTTGTTAGCCCTGAACCGGATGCGTTCAAAAAGACTGCATGAATATTAAGATGTGGTGACATTTACCTGGTTTTCACTGTCAATATAGCCTTCAGCTAACCATAACTACGGCATGCCTCTCGTGGGAATATTTCACACGCATGCAACAAGCATGTTGACAGAATAAGGAATTAGCAGAGAACACAACCTCTACAGCAATTGTCAAACAATAACAGTTTGCAAATTAAAAAAAAAAAAACATAGAGATCAGGTTTTCAACTATTCTCAATCTGCTCAAGTGAATAACTCCTATCCTATCCAATATATGTAAGATATACTTGTTGAAAAGAATGCACTTCTCGGAGCAGTGACATGCTCAGACTTGTTTACTACTTCGGTAAAGGCTTTTCTGTTTACTGTGTAGTATGACTCCCTCAGCCTGGACAATGGGGGACGCAGTATTGCTTCTTTTCAGCACAAAAGACAAATCATTAGGTTTGACATTGCTTTATGTTTAAAAGCCATCAGAATCTAGCTAATTGAGACGTCTTGCTCACCATTGAAGATCACACCATCAATGACAGAGTCATTCTTTGTCTTATTCCACTCGGTCCAAAGTCCGCCATCCTTTAACCAGTATGGTGTCCAGACTGCATAAGACACACACAAGCAACCACCAAGTCCCACACAACATTGTGTGAATCTGAAGCGACTGATCGTGTCCTTGAATTCTGGCAACTTCATGTTAAAAGAGCACTAAGAGAGGGGAAACAGAAGTGGATGTTTCAGGTTACCATTTTCTCAAAGTTCTCATTATCAAATTCTAACCTGTATAATGATGTCAAATGATGATAAGTCATCACCTTACCTTTGTTCAAAGCCAAATCAAAGCATATCAGCCTTTCTTGACTGTACCTCTTCTGTACTGTATTCAACACCTTGAATCACACTTCTTTTTTTTTTTTTTGCTGGGCTCATCACCCACTCATACTCCGCCTACATTGAACTGGAAACTAGTTGCATGTTGCTGTGACATCTCTGTGGCCCACGATCTCATAGTGAAAGTGAAACAACACAGGGTTGGCCTATTTGAGGAAGCTCAAGGTTGTTTGATTATTTTAAACATTAAAAGAAAGCTTACCAATTAAAAAATGAGTGAGAACGAGCCAGATATGCACTCAAATTTGTCTGAGATACTTTGTTGGTGGCATTCCATCTGATAGAACAGCAAAAGGCTACCCATCTACTATTCAAACTCCCGTCACAAATCGTCCCCCTTTGTTTTCCATTCTTTGAGGCAGAACTGGCCTCACAAGGTTTTATAATTTGCACAGTACAGTATCTACAAAGCCAACTAGACAATAAATTTGAAACACATACCTTATGTTGTTTAATCCTGTATCAGTACACGAGATGAGATGACAAAAAAATGTATCTACCTCAAAAAATAAATTAATAATAGAAGTAATAATAATAATAAACCCCCAAAATATTATTCAGTAAATGCTGATACAGGGTCAGGTGAAAATGTTAAGGAAAAAAAAGAAAAGAAAACCCCTAGAAAAATGTGTATCCCAAAAGTCAATTATCTGGGCATTTTTCAGGAGCGCCCCCCCCTTTAGTTCCGCCAGTGCTCAAGCTTATAAAACAGTTTGAGGAAGAACTACAACCGGAATTGTGAGCCAGGGCCTCTATCTAGCCTTGCATCAATGAACAGGATGAGTCAAACATTTTTAAAGACACACACTTACACACTAGACTCTAGTGACTAGAGTGTCAGCTGCGAGGGGAGACCCTCACCTCACTTCTTCAATTGTGATGGCAGGTGTATGACACTTTTTGTACATAAAGCATACTACATATAGCAACTATTATCAATACACATTTCAAATCAACCAGGTCGGCATAGGAAATAAGAATATCAAACCTCTCAATTGCCTTCTCGGCTATAAAAAAATGTCAAATAAAAATAATATAAAACATGCTGTTCTGGGAGTATTAAAGGCAAACTAATAACAGGAAATTGGCACATCATAAACGTTTTGGTTTAATTACATTTGGCATTTAATTCAGCTTATAAATATCTTGATTATAGATGGACTGGAATGTGAATTTAATCACTCATCAACCTTCAACTCTAAGGCATGATTACAGATATGAAAAAAAAACAACAGAAAATTAACTGTTTTTGCCATAAAGTCAGTCACAAGAGGGATTATTGAGTGCTGCCCACTGTAAATTGGCAGCCATATCGTTGCCTGTTTATCCGTAACTTCACTTTCTGGCTCGTGCCAACAGGCTTTGAAACACATCAAGAATCTCTGGGTCTTCCTCTGCAGACCGCTCTGGCGTGTTCTTTTCCAACCAATCAGAAGAGCGGATTTGATGCTTGAGTGTACCAATCAGAGAGTCCAGGCTCTCCGCAGGCTTAGAGGCTTGGCAGTCCAGCAAGACAAACTCATCAGGGGCGAGCCAGCTTGTGTCAGGAACAGAACTCTCCTTTTTCTTTAGCTGGTCTGATGACTTGCTCTGGGGGGATGATGATGAATTTTCAATTGTGGCATTGTCTGAAGTAGCACTGTCCTCTTTCGCTGATCTCTTGTTCTCCTCACTGCCTTCTTTGACAATGAAGGAATCCCTGTCCATACTGCTTTCTTTCATTTCTTTTAAGGCCTCTCCAATTCTTTTCACACCTAAAACAATGTAAACAAAATGAACATAAAACAAGTCAATAATTGGTATTCAGTTAATGTATGAAATGAGATCAAAGTAGAATGAAAGCAAGTAATATCAGAACTCATTTATTTTGCAGTTAATGTGTTGAGTGCTCATTTTATACCAGGAACTAAAGCTTTAAAGCTTAAGCTAAAAGCAAACTCTCTTGGCTAGCTTCTCTCATCATAATATTTGGTAGAAATGCAAGAGATCTCTTCAGCATTTCTTCACCTGTGGAATGCATCCTATATATACAGAAACATGCTCATTGCTAGTATACTTAGCAGTAAATTGATGCCTTTCTATTGAGCTGTATAACTACAATGTAGATATATTGACGGACCAAGTTGAAGGTAGTGCTGATGGTCGGCAAATACGATGCGAAACCAGCCAGGTGTGGAGCAGGAGAAGGCTTGCCCGCAGCTCAATACAACTTTGTGTTTGAGGAAGCACCGCCACATCCGCAACTCCTCCTCAAATGAAGGGGCCGTGAGAAACTAGCAAAACAGACAAGAAGTTGACATCAAACCTCGGGAATAAAATGTTTTTAATGACAATGACTTTCTCCTTGCAATCCAATTACCTCTGCACAAATTAGCATTTGATTATCAACCCCAGCAACCACAGCATTACAATGTGACCTTATTCAAGTTACCTTCCTGAAGTCAGCCCAGACATACAAAGCAGCAGGCCTGTCCAGGTAGTGAATATCCATTTTCTGCAACTCATTTGTCAGGTAGCAGTGAGCAGCTTTCAATCTGCGTCGGTTCTCAGGCAAGAACTCCTTGCTTATCCAATCTACACCATGACAGTGAGAGGCATCATTAGCAAAAACTCCTTGCTTATCCAATCTACACCATGACAGTGAGAGGCATGATTAGCTTCCCAGCACTAGTTTACATTATGTTACAAATTGTTCAGCATGATTTGCAGCATGAGCTGAAGTAGGAGAGGGACACAGGTTAAAGCTAAATTTCAACGTCAACTATGCCAGCTGATCTACATGCAGGTTTAACAAAGAAAGAATAACCCAATAAAGTGACGGCTTGGATTGGGAAAAGCTGGTTTCCGCTGTATAAGTGCAAATTTAAATTTCAAATGCATTGACATCTGATTGCCTATGACAGACTTGAAATGTGACCCGAGACACCTTTGTTATCATCTATCAAACCTGCGATCATGTTTTCTCCAAGTCACATAACCATACCTCTGTCCTGAAGAAGTTGTGCAACCTGGTGCTGAGTTATCCCAGATATACCATGGAATGAGCCCAATTGGGCCAAAGCCTCCACAATGTCTTGATTCTCGGTATAAAGAGTCCCTAATCTGTTTCCAGCCATTGCAAAGTCCTGGAAAGAGCAAGATGAAGTCAACAAGTGAAATAGCTCTGACTGAAAATCTTTTGCGAGGAAAAGCAGAGAATTTACAGTTCTGTCAGGAGTCATAAAAAAAAAAAAAAAAAGTCCTCCACATAATGTGGTGCTGCACAGCACGTACCTTGCTCAGCCCCCACATTATATGTGTCCTCTGTGGGTCGGGCAAACTGAAATAAGGCCACATCATTAGCACTTAAGAGGCAATCTCCATCCATAATTATCATGATAAAGGGTATACATGAGTAATAATAAAGAGGATAGGTTAACAACACTGTACCTTTCCAGACTGAGGACACTGTGAAATGTTGCTGACTCATCAAACACTGTCAGCATGTACACTTCATCTATGATGGCATGGATCTCATTTCTAAAGCAGGAGACAGATACTGAATAGTCAGATCGACATACCATATGTAGTGCAAAAGGTATGACGATTGACAACAAAGACAACATGGCATACAGTTAAAGCATAATACATAATAAAAAAAAAGTGATTTATGTATACAGCAGCTGACTAATTGGGAAGGTATACGGTGACTATTGCGCTGGCCATCACATTTACAAAACAAAACATTAAGGGCCTTCCTGATCATATTGCTCCACTTGACAATATCCTGATTCTTAAAGTGTACCTACGTAGCTCAGAATTAGGGAGAAATATAAGGTTTAGCAACAAAAAAAAAAAAAAAATTCTGGTTACACTAAAGCAAGCTAATAATGCTTGCTGAATTTATTTGTCGAGGCATCCTGGAAGCAACCATACTTGCTTGGAAGAAGGGAGCTGAAGGAGAGCCGTGATGCAAAGGCATTCACAACTGTCTTGGCTTGGCCGCCTCCTCAGTTCAACACGGCATCTGAGTTATTCTCGCAACTTTCCAGCATCATTACTGATGCAAGGTAAATAACTAACTAAATAAATGAATAGATAAATAAATAAATATATCCAACGTCTCAATGTCATCTATTCTCAACATGGTGCTGTGCATTAAAATAAAACAGGAGGATTGGCCAATGCAAGATTAGACAAGAAAATTGGAACACCAAATATTTATCAAATTGCATAATATTGCTCCCTTTACCCATCAAGACTTCAATGTGGGAACTCCGACGGTACACTTTTAAAACCTGGCAGTAAACTTTTTAGAGACTTTTTAGTGCCACTGTATGTTATCTTCTGTTAAATGTTTTGCTTTAAAACAGCATGTGGTAACTGAGGAGCAGACCCTACCTTTTAGCAAATTCCAAGAAGGAAAGCATCTCCTTTGGGGTGTAGATCTCAGCAAGAGGGTTGTGCGGGTTCATTAGTATAATAGCCCGAATGATAATCCCCTATTTGAAATGCAACAGTTTTTCGTCAGTGAAACAGGATGCAAGGTTTCCAGAATCTGCTTTAGTTAGTTTCTGCTAAAAAGGGTTAGCACTTTTTTAAAATATTAAATGTGAAACAAAGACATGCATGGATTACCTCTTGCTTTGCCCTTTTTATAGCTTCCTCCAGTTTGCTCACGGTGAGATGAAAATGTCGACCATCATTATTACTATCCTATAAATATTTTGCAAAAAACAAGGAAGGTCTAAACATCCACAGATAGCCAGCTGTACAACATTAACTTAAGTACCTAGTAGTACCGTATTTTCCGCACTACAAGGCGCACCGGATTATAAGGCGCACCTTCAATGAATGGCCCATTTGAAAATTTTGGCCATATATAAGGCGCATCGGATTATAAGGTGCACCTTCAATGAATGGCCCATTTTAAAACTTTGGCCATATATAAGATATATACATTTGGCCCGCGGGCCAGACTTTGAACACGCCTGCTGTTCAAAGGCGCACTGTCGGCTTTTGAGAAAATTTGAGGTTTTTAGGTGCGCCTTATAGTGCGGAAAATACAGTAAGTACAACATGACAAAAAGTGCTGCTAAAATGTATATAATCAAGGCAGTACAGAAACCTCACATGTGTAGGGACAAGGACAGAGCCTGACTGTGAAGAGGCACAATTTGTGAATAACTGACGTGCCCACATAAGTGCAATTAAGAAGAAAAAAAATAACCAGCGAAAAAGCAGATCTCACTCAAAAAGAAACAAATTGAGCAACTGGTAGCCTCAAGGAAAGGAAATTCTCAGAAAAGGTACAATCGTTCAAGCGTCTATTGTATATCTGTTTAAGAAGCGAAAAATAAATACAAGATGAAGGCTTCTACCTCACATTGGAGTGGGACATGAAACAACTTGACGTCACTGTACAACTGCAGGTCCTCAGTAATAACACCGTAGAAAGGGCTTGGAATTAGAATGGCATCTATAACAAAAACAAGAAAAATAGAGTTATTTGAAAGGCAATAGAATTTGGAACATAGAATGAGGAAACGTTCACTAATAAAATGAAATATGTATTGTGCTTAAAGAGGAACTAAACAACAAGTTTGTCTCTACATGTGCACTGCGACTGGCTGGCGACCAGTTCAGAGTGAAGTCTGCCTTTTGACAGATGTCAGCTGGGATAGGCTCCAGCACCAACCACCCCTGTCCTTGCTAAATGTTACTTTTACAAACTGTTCTTGGTAAACAAAGCAAGCAGAAACACAACATGTTCTCGCCAATTTGCACTCTAGGGAGTGCAAACAGATCTACAAATACATTGCCCTCCATAGATATCGGTGCCCCTAACTTAGATGGTTTCTTTACCTTCTAATAAATTCATTTTTTTTATATAATATAGGACCAAAATTAAAAAAGAGGGCGAAAAATCCAACCTTTAAGTGCATATATTCAGTGGCGGACATTATATTAATAAATGTTTTACATTAAATCATGTGGGCAACAATAATTACACTACTGATGTTAATATTTTGCATAACACTCTATTGCCAACAAAAGAGCACCTAATCTTCTCCCATAGTGTTTCACAGGATGGGAAACTTCAGAACAAGATCTTTGACCATTCAGCTTTGCAAAATCTTTCTAAATCATCCAGCGACATACATCCTCTCATCTGCACTCTCCTCTTTCTTTAGCCTCCTCCACAGGGTTGAGGTCTCGGGACTGAGATGGCCATGATGGCAGGAGCTCGATTCTGCATCTGGTGAACCATTTCTATAACTTCCAATATGAGCGTATGCTTCTGCAATAAAAATTGAATTTATTTTAAGTCTTTATACATCTTACCAAGGGTTCCCAAGGATTATAGAGGGCACTATAAATGGTGGGTGCCATAAGCAAGTCCCCAAAGGCAGACGGAATGTTTTAAACATTTTTGGGAAGTACATACTTGATAGAAAATCAAGCACTAATAAACAAAATATGCACACTTAGAACAAAATTTAGACATCTTCGGTTTAGTTCCTCTTGAAATGACAACTACCACACTTACCCCCTACCCCCAATTGCTTGTTTCCAAAAGCAGATGTATTTGCTAACACAGTGGCAATTAGACATTATTAGATGTCAGTTGTTACCACCCAAATTATTTTGAAGCTAATATTGTTAAGGTAAAATTATTCCAATGATCATGCTACTGTAATTATCAACACTAGTGTGACAATGTTACAAGCCAGGTGCTGATCCATATTCTGCCACGCACTCCATCAAATCATATTCACTCCATCCAAATTATTGTAGTACATCTTCCACTTTAAGCATAAATAGAGTATAACATTTATTTTAATACAAAAACAAGTTATGCATTACTATGTACATTTGGGGACCTACCTTTTGGGTCACAAATGACTGCTGCAATGCACGAAAAGAGAGCACTACATCCATTCATCACCACAACCTGACCAAGTACACAAATGGACAGTGTTATTTCACAGCCGCAAAGAACCTTGTTGGCACATAGGAAAGCCTGACGATGCACACGTGCACACTAAACTACTTAATTAAATGGCGATTTGGCTAATCAAGTAATTCAAATTAACTGATTTGGCAACATCAGCTGTACGACAATGAGTGCAGCCTTGTTTTTAGTTCAAATTAGTTGGAGAATCGCCCAAAGCCTGAAAAGCCAGTAGGGGGTGATTCCTTTCATTAAAAATTACACAAAAACAATTTCCTCATTAATTTTTGATCACGTGCACTAGATTCATTCTTCTTCAATAAAGCAAATACTTCTCATTTACGCTGTCATATTTAGAGGAAACAGTTGATGTTATGGTTTAAGGTAGTCAGTTTGACCATACTTTGGGTTGCTGGGTTTTATTGTACAAAAAAATGGGGGTTTTTTGTGCAACATTTGACCCAACTTCCGGGGTCGCTCCAATTTTTAACCCAAATTGTTTTGTTTTTAACCAAGCATTTAAGGGTGCATTTTTTTATTATTAATACATTTTAAAAAAAATTCAAGTACAACTTTTTTTACATTGTTTTTATGGGTTGTTGTGTGTCAAATTTTAAGAAAAATAAGAATTCATTCAGAATGATGCTATAACACAAAATGTGGAAAAAGTAAAGCGCTGTGAATACTTTCTGGATGCACTGTATGTCTTTTGCACAATGTGTATCTATATGCTGTTATTTTTTCTTCCTCTTCAAAATGCTAGTTCTAAAGCGATTGCTGTTTATAATCATTGAATTCAATTATTTAGCGATTGAAACTTGACATACCTACATGAAACTGTAACCTTGCTATGACAAATTTGCACTCTGTTTATGTGAGACCGCTGAAGAATGCTCTTGCTCATATGAAATCCTAAATAAATACATTAACTGTGACAAATGGCAAAAAAATTAGCATTTAAATAGTGACCATTAAATTTTGAGATCCATAACTTCCACTCACATTTTCAGCTTTCAATAGCTTTGGAGAACAGCAGTAGTGAGTTAGAAACTCTGCGACCACTTCTCTCAGGCTGAAACACAACATTGAAATAGAATAATTGAAAAATGTCCTTTTTAAATCTAAATGAAATCAAATCACTTACAATGCATGTCCCCTCCAATCACCATACTGTAACAGTGCTGGGTCAACATGTAGCATGTCAGATTGGGTCAACTGCAATGAAAATAAAAGTCAAATCGTATTCCTGTCTTGTATTAATGTATGAAAATAAAGCAGATATTACCCTTTTATGAAGAAGATCATAGCAGAGCTTGTTCTCGCTTGTTCCCATATTGATGACACCCTGCAACATGGGGCACAGAGACATACCTGTAGCCACTTTAGCATTTACAAAACCTGTCTGCTTAATGTTAGTCACTGGAATAAGTGACTCACATTAGGGTTGTTAATGTCATATTTGTTTTCTCTATATTGAGCAAAGCCTTCCTGGAGGATGCCTTGATGCTGTCGAATACTGTTCCCACGATTGGACAGATACACGCTGCTGGCGTCAGGAGACTTGACACCTCTCGGACTTGCAAAAGCACTCTCGGCTGTTGTGCAGGCCCTGACTGATGGTTGTGGCTCCGGCTTTATTGTCCCCTTAGTGGAAACAGAGTGTGCAGAGGGAGTCTGTGTAAATGGTTGAGATGGCGCAGAGGAAGCAGTTGAGGTCGCCAGTACAGCTGACGGATGATCTAACGGAGGAACGGGGATGTCAGTGGGTGCTGTTTCTGTGGTCACAGCACCCTGTCTAATGGCAGTTAACGCCCCCGTAAGCATGCTGAACAGGTGCAGCTCATGCTGGTGCTCCTTTTCCATTCTTCTCTCTTCTTGCTGCTGTCTGCGCTCATCAGCTTGCAACTCCTTCTCGAGTCGTGCTTCCTCCCAGGAGAGGAGGCGATCTTCAGCACACCGCTGCCACATGAGGACGCTGGCAAGAGCTTTGTTGAGAGGCCCCTGGCTGCAACACTTTCCATTTCCGTGGCCACACGCGCTTTTCCCTGCCTTTGCCTTACGTCGTCTCCTCTGTTTTAAGGCAGCCAGGGGACGGAGGCCCTCCCTAGATGCGTCATGTGGCACAGGAACGGTGCCTAAATGGGAAGCAGACGCATCAACGTTCAGGTCAGCTGAATCTGCGGATGTGAGAAAGCATGAGATGACATGATTGCTTAGAGACATGCCTCTATACAAAATAATAAAACTGTGTGTGTGTGTGTGTGTGTGTGGCAGACTATCTTTGGGGGAGAGGAGACATAAACCCTGGGCCTGGTCACCAACCAATCATGGGACACATGAAAAACATAATCAGTCTGGAAGTTGGTATATCTGGTAAGTGTATTTACTCATTTACACTTGTTGAACTGTCCAGTTTATTTGTACAGGCCTGAGAGTCTCAAAGGGCTTCATAGATCCAGGATTCGATTGCAGCTCCGGCCTTCCTGTGTGAAGTTTGCATTTTCTCCCCGTGCCTGCGTGGGTTTTATCCAGGTACTCCGGTTTCCTCCCACATTCCAAAGGCATGCATGGTAAGCCGACTGAGCATTCCAAATTGCCCATAGGTGTGAGTGTGAATGTTTGTTTCTCTATGTGTCCTGCGATTGGCTGGTAACCAGTTCAGAATGTCCCCTGCCTACTGCCCTAACTAAGCTGGGATAGGCTCCAGCACGCCAGCGACCCTCCTGAGGATAAGCCATTCATGGGATGGATGGATGGATGGATGGATGGATGGATGGATGGATGGATGGATGGATGGATGGATGGATGGATGGATGGATGGATGGATGGATGGATGGATGGATGGATGGATGGATGGATGGATGGATGGATGGATGGATGGATGGATGGATGGATGGATGGATGGATGGATGGATGGATGGATGGATGGATGGATGGATGGATGGATGGATGGATGGATGGATGGATGGATGGATGGATGGATGGATGGACAAAATTTTGCAACTAGCAGTAATGTTGTGATGCAATATCTGTAGCAAAAATACTGGTAATTTAAAAAAATAATAATAATCAACAACCTGAGGGGGAAATTCTTGAATGAGCAGAATTGTCTCCTTGACCGAGTGTATCCTCCGTTCCAAGAAAAGATTGCCCATCTGTTTCCTGTTCATCTCCTGATCTGTAACACAGATCTGGTCGTGCTACATGAGCGTTTGAGAGAATTTCTTTCACTTCCTCACATTTGACATCCAGTGGATTTTGAGTTTTAGGGGGCTGACCAAACAGAAACCCACCCGAAGAAGTTGGACCAAAAGAGCCTAGTGAAGAATTCCCCTGTAAAAATGAGTCACTTCCATCTGGACTCTGAAAAAATTGCTGTGCAACAAATGTTCCACCCTGAGTGGAGTATGCAATAGCCGGTCGGTTTGCCAAGACCCGATCCATCACGTCGTAGAATTTCCAAGATCTCAGTTTGTGGTTCTCCTTAATACGACGATACTCCAACTTCATTTTTTTAATCTTCTCTCTACACTGATCACCTGTGCGGTACATGCCCTTTTCACGCAGAATGAGTGCAATGCGATCAAACACACGCTGGTTGCGCAATGAGCTTTCCAGTTCTAACTGGATGGACTCGTCTGACCACAGCTGCAGCAGTTCCACAATCTCTTGGTCGGTCCAGTTGCTGCCCCGCTCGTGCCTCTTGCAACGAGGGTCCATCCTTCCGCTCGCTGGAGATTATCTGCAAAGAATCAGAGGTCTAAACTTTATCATCACATGTTGATCTAGGATTCAAGGAAAGATTTTATATCCTAACTTGTGTCTTTAATTTATGAGGTTCATGCACTTTTTTAGCCACAGTTCTTTTGTTTCAGAAATGACTTTTCCAAACACTTTACTCAAGCTCCACGGCACTTTGTTTGCAAATACACTAAGTACTTATTTCACGCATGTTGAGCTGCAAGTAGGGTTAAAGTTGGTTTGAATTTGCACGATTGATTCTCAATTATTATTCTTTCAAAGGGCGAGGGCGGGTCCAAAAACTTTGCATGCTTTAAATCACGTGTATCCAAACCATTACCATGCATTTATTAGCAACCTGCTGCATAGACGAAAAGGAGCATTTAGTGTCAGTGTCATTTGGCTGCTTCATTTTTATCCTGGGTGACAATTAAGGTAGGAGAGTGGTTCCTTCTCATCTCTCCCACCCTGATTTTGAAACACTCACACATCATTCGATAAGGATGTGATGCCGAGGCAAGCTTCGTACAGCATAGTTCTGTTATGGTTTTTATGGAGATGTGAATCTGTTGTTATTTAGTCCAGGGGTGTTTCTAAGCCTCCTTTGATTTTTTTTTTTTTTTTTTTTTGTACGTTGACCTGGGAAGAAAAAATCCTGACACTACTGATCCCAGTGAATGGGGCTAACCACTTATTCTTGGGATTAAATTATTTGAACTTCTCGATGAATTTTAATTCCCATAAACCTTTATTATTTTATAATGTACTATACATTTACCAAAGTTCTATTTGTTATTAATTATTATTATTATTATTATTATTATTATTATTATTATTATTGGCAGTCCCTTCGACATTAGCAGTAGGTAGAGAATAACCTAAATAAAAGTTCGCGTTTAAGAAAATTATCATGTGCCTTTTGAAGCAATGTGCAATGAGCGTCCCAGAGTCGGACAGTGTATCTATCATGCACAAACGTTCGCTTTACTTGTTATAAAATGAGATATATGTACTAGGGAGGTGTGTATCTGCCGATTAATGTCTGTCGTAATTTATCACTCGGTGAGCCAAAGTCATGATCTTATTTTGAGTGACTTGAGTGACGCTGTTTATCGTGTTTCACTGTGTTGCCGTTTATTATCTTGCCTCACAGCGAAAGATGACGTAAGCAGATTTAAATCACGACTTCGAAATGCACGCAGTAACAGACTCGGTAAACGTTTTTCAAATGTGTAGTTAAGGAAGACAAAATCACTTTAAAAAACTGGTAATAGATGTATTTTATTGTTTAAATCATTTATTTAAACTCAATTTTATATATTTGAAGTATTATCCATGCAAAATTTCAATAACTTGAAACTTTCACGAAAATCTATTTTACAACCATTTTAAGGACATAGAAATGCATTTTAAAATCCCATAACATGTTCAGGATTTTCATGACGTGCAAACTAAAACTAACCATCTAAATTAAATAATGCATTGCACATTTACCCACTGGCTTCGCTCACCGTATATCAAAAGTGCACGTCCTCGAAGTACGTGCTCGCCTTCTTCTCCTAAAGCGAGACATCTACGATCTAATACGGGCTTGTCAAATGGGGACGCCGCAACTAAGGGAAAAAAACTATATCCGGGGCAACTGTACATGCATGCTATCTTATTCCGGGATAACTGTCCCGGTCTAACATAGTAGGGCGCAAACGCATTCGAGCCAACAGGCGAGACCGGTCCTGTGCTGCTGTAGCGCCCTCTATTCCAGTACGTGGTTTAATTGAACTGTAATGTAAATATAATTCCGCAAGATGACGCTACCACACTGTAATAGAAATAAGAGCGCCCCCCCCCCTCTTTTTTTCTATCAGGGGTAAATTATTGTATTGAGATACAATACTTGTATTTATTCTGACAGAAAAGATGAAAAAGTATTTTATTTTTAAATTGGCATTTTTGTCATAAATCTGTATGTGTGTGTGTTGGGGGAGTGGGGGGTCGTGGTAATCCAGTGTTTATATAGTCAAGGATGGGGCGCCCGTGACCCCAGGGAACATGTTAATTAGGATTCAATGTCATGCAGAAGTGTTTTTTTTTTTTTTTTTTTACTAATAGCCACTGAGGAGGACGGGTGGAATATTTTGTAATTACATATATTTAAATATTTTCTTCTTTCTGGGTGGCGTAACAGAAAATAAGTGAGAAACTCTAAATCTGTACAGATTAACGCAAATTATAACAACCTCAAACCCGAGACATGTCACTTAAAAATGTGTTTTTTAACAGTAGTTGTAGAAAACGTCTTTTATAAGATGTATTATTATTATTATTATTATTATTATTATTATTATTATTATTATTATTATTATTGTCTTGATGCGTTACCCTGCACCGCTGTAGTATCCTCTTTGTGATTAATAAACGAGTTAACTGGTTTTATCTCTTCTTGTATAGCTAAAACATTCATCCAAATTAATTATTTCTTGTATAAACGCAGAGAAGACAATTTAAATGACCTTTAGCCGCACCCCTCCGAACAATTATGGTTTCACGATTCAAGCACGCGCTCTATACGCTTTCGGTGTGACGCATTTCCCGGACAAAGGAGCAGGTTTGTTGTCATTCAGCAGCTCTCAAGCGCTCCCATCCTCCTCTGACCCCCTGCAGCTTCAATTTACCCGTTTCGACACTCGCGTTTACGTTTGTGCAACTCTGTCTTATAAACAGAAAAACGGCGTTTAAAGGAAAGAGGAATTGCTTTCGAAGGTTGAAGTCACCGGCAAAATAAAATAATGCTGAGGATGGCAAGTTGGACAAGCTAGCATTGGATTTCATCTTAAGCCGACAATATAATAGAAATAATTGTAAAGTTAAAGGACAAGTGGCGGGAGAAAGGATCAGTCCCGTCCGGCTGAAGATGGGGATGGAGTGCATGACGTCTTGGATTTTGACATGTCACGGTACGAGCGCATTTTTGTTGTTGATGAAACTACGAGTAAAACGTGTTTCCCACAGGGAGGGTCGCTATGGCAAAGTGGGCGGGTGCAATTGAAACGTTAGCAGAAACCTCATTTCTATTTTAGCCTTAAATCTGTGCCAGAGCTGCCGACAAGCCTCTCACCAGTCTGCCCAGTGACGGCGAATCCGTCCCCAGTCTCGCTCCTAGGCAATGTGATCCAACCCAGGTGGACCTCTTCTAGGGGGCTTGAGTGAGCACCACAATGGACACGCTCTCCGCGGCGCGTCCTCTCTGAAGTTTGTAGGAGGTAAGACTGTCACTCATTGATTTTTTTATTTTTTTTATTATGACAACTAAAGCATTTTTTCATTGCATATAGTCAATTTCATATTCATGGCTTTATATGCACGTTACAGCCTACAACAAACAGTCAGACAATGCATTAATTTGTTTCATAATTATCCACGCCTTCATTAGACAACTTCTCTCATCAATTGCATGTATTTGCGAGCGGTAGGAATTAATAACAAGTAAATTGACTGTTTTGTAGGCTTGACTTTCAGAAAAACAAACGCCCCACTCCCCGCCTCCCAATCAAGCTTCACGGGAATAAACGGTGTGAAGTTGGGGTAAATAAAGCGACATATAAAACCTGTAAATTATGGCCATTGCAGATTTGTTAACTTTCCTTTTTGGATGGGTGTGTTGATATTGGGGGTCAAGGTCACCATAGCAAGACAAACAGTAAGCTTTTAAGATTCCACCTTAACTATAATTTATTCCAGTTAATATCGTTTGATTCTAGTTTAGTATTGAAGCAATGTGGCTTTTCCCCCCTTTAATATTAAATCCCATTTGACTTGCAACACACAAATACTGTATACACTGCATAGTGCATACAGTTGCTACATATTTTTTCGTAGAGGAAAGGTTCATTTGTTTTTACAACATTATAGATTCACTCTTGACCTAACCTTGTTATGTGTTGAAAATGTTACAGCAGTGCAGATCAATTTCAGCTGTAAGATCATCGGAAACAGTATTTACAGAGGACACAAAGCAGTCAAGCATCGGAGAACAATATAGGAAGACAAGAGGTTATTATAGATATTGTTTACTCATGGGGCCATTGCTGCATTCGTAGACCGCAGTTTCTGAAAGTCCCACTGTCGAATTGCAGTAAGAGCAAAAAATTGGATCTGATGAACAGCTACTCTATCTCATTGCTCACTCAATTTCCAGTGCATCTCAGGTAAAAAGCTCTTTTCCTACTGTGTGTCCTGACTGAGCACAGTGCAATACGCATTTTTTTCCTGTCATACTGAACTTCATCTGCTTTTATAAATGGACACTCACCTGTCAAGGTTCTTCCGCACAATCACAGCAACATACTACTGTGCATTCTTTTAGAGGGCAGCCCGAAGCGTGGTGGGTGCTGATTTAACTTGGGCACAGCCTGAAATAGAACTCAAGTGCTGGTTATGTTGTGCTACCTACTTACTATTCACCGGTGGAGCCAGCAAGTTACATTTTGGCCAGCTTTGTTTGCATAAATGAAAAAAATATAAGATGAGCTGACTGGAAGAATCTAACATAGAAAAGGAAGAATCTGTGAAATTGTTTTTAAGCAACACATAGTTTTTTTGCTGTTCAGTCAATGGAAATTGCTGTATTAGAGTTCCTCAGTCTCTCAGTTAGAACAGTAAACCAATACTTGACTTCCTTTGCAAATGCTCAGTTTTTAAATAGAACAGGTCTGGCGTTTGAAAAGACACGACTGCCTAGAGATCAGGAAACAGACATTTCTGTCTGTCTGTTCCATGCCATTCTATGTTCAGTTTGCATGTACTGTGTAACCTTGATTTAACAGTATAATTGGGGGATGGGGTCGTCCATTAGAGAAGATTTTTTTTTCATGGCCTAAAAATACCCAGTAGCAGACTATTAGTTGTAATTTAGCTGGGTTTTGTTGATAACATTGCAGTTTGATTCCTATTGTCTTAAACAATTGTGGATTATAACAAGAGGGGACAAAGACAATTGTCATTATATCATTGGTCTCACACTGACCCTGCTGGTCATTTAGCAGAAATGACTAAAATGCTGTAGTCTTGTATGTTTCCGTCACAGATCAAATTTTCAAACAGCGTGGAGTACAGAAAATCCTAAATGAATTTCCCTTTGATTAATTATTATTAATACCACAATGCAAAAAGTATTTAATTACATCCAATAAAAAAAAAAACGTACCTAAAACATGTACACACAGTTCTTATTTTACGAATAAGGATGTGCATTTCATAATCATCACCACAAATGTATAGTATGTATAGTTAACTGCTTTACATATTTATTGAAAGGGTTGTAAAAAGTCATGTCAAGTTTGACTGCCAACCTCATTAATATTGTGGCTGTGCTGTCTACTTTTCGCTTTGGTGTAAGTGGGGAATTCTGACCCAGAAGTGACACCATCAAGAAAATATTTGACTTTATCACTCACTTTGTGTTTTGTCGTCTCTAGGCCACTGTTCTACTTTACCACCACAAGAGAGCCCAGCTCCAATTTGGCTGTGACGCAGTGATAAACCCACAAATACACTGCCCTGTGTTTCACTTGTCATGGATGCCCAAGTGGCTCTGCTGCACGTATGGACAGTCCTTGTCCTGACAGCAGAACTGAATTGGATTGATACTGCAGAGGTCTACACCAATGCTTGGGCTGTCCAGATTAATGGAGGCCCTGAGGAGGCTGATCGCATCGCAAAGGAGCACGGTTTCATCAACCATGGCAATGTGAGTCGAACATATAATGCGCTGTAACTGTGCGTGCTTCGTTTGCTCTCAAGATGTTGCTGTCAAGTATGATTGTCCTGACGCTCCGTGTGGCACTAACTGGTTGTGTTAGAATTCTCTCGGCAACAAAAATCTGTAGCCCACCACTCTTCATTTAGCGCTGACTTGTCATGCTTTAGACTTGCGTGCAAACCTTTCATATTCATTTCTTTTAGTGTATGATCATGCCAGGTCACAAGACTTGTGAGCAGTTCTAATGAGTTTTATGATAACCACTCAATTGTTAGAGTAGTAAGAATTTTAAGAACAGTAGAGTATTGCAAAGAAATCTTTACCTTGCTAGCATCTCATCCTTATTTCTAGAAATTATAATCCTCTAATTTAAACTCTCAAGCAAATCAATTTATATGCGTAATTTGAGTGAATACAAAATGAGTTACAGGTCATAAACTTGAACCTGAATTGTTGCATCCTTAAACGAACCCTGACGAAAAAACAACATTTGGGCTGTGCGCAAACACTCACTAACCTTCGGCACTCAGTGAGATACGAACTTTATTGCTTCATTTACTTTTTTAACTGTACTTGGAGCAGTGGAGGATCACACTTTCTGCTCCATTTTTTTCACTTGACTGGAGCGGTGTAGAATCACATTTTAAACTCAAGTGAACTCAAGGTGAAAAACTCGAAAACTCACAAATTGGGTCGCTTGTAAATTAAGGGACCACTGTATATTATATAGTCTCTCGACTGCACAGATTTAAACCTATTTCCAGTGGGTCTCCACCAACTGCAGTAAATAGGGGCTCACTCTAAAGAGATACCATGTGGTGAATTATGTTGAGTAAAATTTATGGATTAAAAAAAGAAAATCTTATAATGTTGCTTGATGTTACTGGGCAAAAAAAAAAAAAATGTAGCCATTTTTATTATTTTAGTCTCTGGCCACTGAGAGAAGGTGCTGCTACAGGGAACGATGTGCAGAATATATGTGACAGTGCAGTGACTGTACAGCAAGGGTTATGAGAGGGAATACATCTGGCAAGGCATTATGAAGCTGGGGGATAAGACTGTAAAGGTCTTAGTCATTTTTCTGTCATCCATGGTGGTAGTTCCAAAGGGAGGCTGAAGGGAACTGATGTATAATACAGGCTAATTGGATTTCTCTTTCTAATGTGATTATAGGATCATCAGAAAGCTGATTATCTGTTCACTTCTATGTCCAATAATGCACAAATGTATAGTATATTGATGAATGTGTAGTTTTGCTTATCATTATTCAGTTTAATTGTGTTTTACTTGTCTTGAGGATGAGAAATTGTGTTTGTGATTAGTATGAGGCATTGTAGAGGGGTCGGGTATGCTTTCTGATTGATTTTTCAAAACCCAACTATCTCCATGTGCTTATTTGTTTTATAGTTTGGCACCAGTTGACAAATTCCATTTTATTTCAAGCAAATAAGAAATTAGATATAGAAAGAATGAGCTGTTATTGACAGCCACATGATAACTATTGATACTTTATCCAGCGCAGTTGAAAACTATTTGGCCCAGTCCTGATTTCAGGTTTGTTTGGGGGTTTTAGGCAGATTGGACAATCCAAATTGCTCGTTGGTGTGAGTGTGAATGGTTGTTTGTCTATGTGTGCCCTTGTAAATATATTTTCAAGTAGCATTTTAAATGGACTATAGAGAGACGTATGAAGTTATATGACTAGCGCGTAAACCTTAGCGCTGGTGATCTGATAAAACTCCATGATCACTTTAAAGACGTTAGATAATAAAAAGTTAGGCTGTTTGATCTTTATTACTGCTTTATTACAGTGTTAAGGATAGCTAGGATTGTTATTCATTCGGAAAGCGGGAAGTTCAGGGAGGCACCTCATCCACACAGTCACTCACAAGTCAAAAAGTGTCGCCAGACACACAAGTAGAATAAGTGGCTGATTTACTCTCTCCTCCATCCAATTCACATAGCATCAAAATGACTTACTCAATCTGATATTGTCATCTGCTCCCCAAATTCTGGACCCCAAAGTCCACGTGAAATCAAGATTTAGGTGTACTTGGATTGTATTTCTGAATACAATTTTATTCCTGTAAAACCTGGAACTGTATCGGAAGGAATAACATTTTCAAGTAACCCCCCATTCCAACCCTGGTTGTCTCATTCCAGTTTTCCCACCTACCACTGTCTTTTTTTTCCCAGTCCAAAGCATCAGTGGTGCATGGTGCATCAAATTATGTTATCTTCCTCTGGCCAGATAACAAATGGTGGGAAGCTATGGAAGTAGCCATATCTCTGATTCCATACTCGCTGGAGCAATAAAATCGCAACAGCGGCAGCTGCCAGAATTGCATCAAGTTGGCAGAAACTCAATATTATGAGTCTAAGATCTAATATTTCAAAATCAGAATCAAGCTATCGAGCCATAATTCCCTCAGTGCTGCAAAATTAAGCCAAAATATTCTTGCTCTCTGCTGGATAGTTATATTGCCATGGCTCTAGGACTATTGCCAATTTCTCTCAATGCTCAGACAACCTGCGATTGAGCCACCAGCCTGCTGGATCAATTCATCATCTTCTTTCCAGTTCACATCAAATGACTTGCATGATCTTGTCCCAAAGCAAACAATACTACAGCCCAGTCTGCGGTCTTCAGATGTGTCATATAATTTGTCTCTGGCTGTGTGGGTTGAGTTAATATTTCTGCTCAAAAATGACAGATGCTTCCTCAAGTGACTGCATGCATGCAATTTGCTGTAATTTTAGGCTTTGGAGAGTTCATTGCAGTATTTTCAGGTGTCTTTTAAAATTGTCAAAATTAAAATATCAGAAAATATCATTTAGGCATGCCAGGAGGCATAGTTTTTGTGTGCTTGTCTATTGCTACTCATTTGTTCAGCTATGAAATGATTTATTTAAAGGTGCATCAAAGTATCTTTCTCTAGCTTGCTTTTGCCCCCCCCCCCCCCCCCAGTACCCCTCTTCCCCACCCCATTCACATAGCCTTGTTTTCTCTCCAGTTCATTTGTGTTTTGAGATGTTTCACACGTAAACTCACACTCCACAGTGTTATGCAGCTCAAAAGAACAATGGTTGCCCTTGGAGTATCTGCTGTCAATTCCCACAAGACTCTGAAGGAAAAATAAGGGCAGCCTATCCAGATAAAAGCTGTGAAGTCTTTCTATCTGCTTTTTTTGGAATTCCATATAACAATGATTGTTATGCGTTGTGTATCGTTATGGGGAGGGTTTTTCCCCCCATTTAGACGTTGAGCTCTTAACATGTACATTATTTCCGCTCCAGTCTTTAGCAGAGCTGTGAAATTGCATCTCACCGAATGTGTTTTGACAAACAAAAAAATGATTTTATCTTCTTTCGTTTATCTGGTACAATGTATTTCTCAACCTTTGGTATTATGGTAAACATTAATGCCTGTGATTTTGATCATCAAGACCGCATGCTCCAAATGCATACAAATAAAAAAAGGGAGATGGGTTTGCATCATTTCCTGTGATAAATGGCTGTTTTTCTTTCCACACACCTTTATCCAAATTGCTAAGCAGATAAAAAAAAATCTCATATCTTGGTGGATAATAAAGAATATTACACCGCATTTTTTATGTATTCTTTTTCATTTTGTTTGTGTTCAAACAACTAATACAGAATGACTGACAACTTGCTCTTTTTCTTTTTCAACCTTTCCTTCTTTTCGTCACTTACACTATTAAGCTGCAAGAAGTTCTTGCAGAGCTCTTAATGTTACAAGCGCTTTCTCTTTAGTTTTTCGTCCTCCACTTTCCCCATCCAATAGTTTCTACTTTAATCAAGTGTTTCTTATTCTCAGGAAAATAGTCATGCTTGTCTTATTGCTGCCTCTTGTCGAAATGCATCACTCCATTGTGAATTAAACCTCTAGCCAAGACTTTTGATTTTAGTTTTAAAATAGGTATATGCGATTTTAAATATCCATCGGACTTCTTTTGTGGTCTTTGGTGTCTAAGCAAGTTGAGACTCTCAGGTCAACCAGTAGACATGGTCTCTCCAAACATGCATACAATAGAATACCTCACCAAGGAGACATGCAGTTTTTGCCTTATTGACCATAAAGGTGCATTCCACTTGGCCTCCCTATAGCCATCAGCTGCTTTTGGCCTTCCACAGGCCTTTCCACTTCCTCCAGAAGAATTGATAGGCATACAATCTTCCACTTGTTCCAGGAATTTCGAACATCGTGCGAAAAAGCGGTTCAGAAAATGGATGGATGGACGGACGGACAGACGGATGGATGGATGGAAAACTAATACTACTGAGACAATGTCAGGCATTATTGCAGTCAGAATTTGCTTTGTTAAGAAGTAAAGAAATACTTCTAAAGGTGACGGCTGACTAGATGAGTAAGAGAGCAGATGAGAGAAGTCTCCTCTGAGACAGTATCTGCTTGTTTTAACATTGTCTCCTCTTCAGGGTTTTTTTTAAAGTCAAGTCACAAGGCACTTCTGCCTCTACATTATTTCACCCACACTATACATCAAACCAACAAACCTGGTGTATTTGCCATTTGCTGCCCAGATTTGTTTTTTCTTTTATGTAATTACACATTCATTAAAATCTCCAATATTTTTATACAATAATATATTTGTATATTAATTAAATGGGTTAGATTTCTGACTTGGATGGTTTCTCTTTTGACTAGAGGCAGTACTGCTGCTTCACAGCAAAATGTTTTCCGTGGCCAAATCTCAAATCAAGTCTCTGTTAGTTAACTGTTAAATTGTATGTGTGAAGGTGTTTCCTGTGAAATGCACCACATTTCCTCTGCCATGTTTTGTACATATGCAATACTCAGAAAGCTGCAGTTGAATAAGTTAAGTGAAGGTAATGACGACACAATTAAATGTGTGAAGTAATTATCCGTCACTGCAATGCAGTTGCTGCGCTGATTTGATCACAGAAATGCTCCAATTATATTGATATCCTTCAACTGCAGTCAGTAGCTGTCAACTGTAATACAACTAATTAATTCGTGAAGGAATTAAAGCTATTGGTATGACCTTATCCAAGACTCTGCTGCCGTAGGCAATTATCTGCCTTTAAACTAGATGTGGCTAGAGGCACAGTCTACTTGATAAAAATACAACCATCTGGTGATATGACATGTGTTGGGTTGATTTGATAAATTTTTGGGTCTGTTTGACTTTTGTCCATGAGCCAGAATAATACATAGAGTTCTGAGCTCTATCTTTGGGCATTGCACAATGCAGATAGACATTCTGGTGCCGCTGTTTTGATTCCCGCTTCTACATTTCCCATCTGCTTGCATTCAAACACCGTAGAATATTAGTGTCCCCAATTAACTAATGCTAGGAAGAGAAATGTAGACATACGAGTTATCTGTTTTCACAAAATCAAGGATATCTTACGCTAACTCAAAGGCTGTAAATGGTGATTTTTTTTTTATAAATGGCGTCTGAAAATTGTGGGGGGGCTTGTATTATGAAAAATACATTTTTACTCTGTAGAAAAAATCTCTTTTAAAGATACACTATAGAATCAAAAATGCATTTCTAAAATGTGTCATGCAACAGTGAACATTGGACTATATGTACCTATCCTTTCCACATTTGGGGTGAGGAAGCGTGCTAGCTTCTGTCACTATTGTTGAACGAATAGCGATTGCATAGAACTTTTTAATGAAAGAGTGTTGTTTCATTCATGTTAAAATCCCATTATTGTGGTCAAAGTGTCATCTCTCTGAGGCATTGTTGTGAGCTTGCTTCAAAATGTGCTTCACTTTTAGGTTTTGTATTCGACACACACAACTACAGTATATGGCATTGAAAAAACAAATATTTCTGTTTGCTGCACCCTTGAGACGCATTCACTGAACTGCCAGTGTTCAATTGAACCCGGATTAAGAACCATTGCACAATGCTCTCTCTTGCGCGCATGCACAACACACAAACAAACACACGCACACACGCACACACACACACACACACACACACACACACACACACACACACACACACACTTTTAAAAGCCAGAACATCCCCAGCTTCAGTAGAGAATGTATGCTGTGTGGAACAAATGCTGCTCAGACTCAGGGATGACATTTTTTGTCCCAATTGCATTCACCTTGTGAATCTATAGTGCACAGTGGAGCTGCAATGCTGCATGAGCAGCTTTATCTAAAATGTAAATGTCCCAGGGCTTCTCTGAATATTGTCTGAAATGGCATGGTAGTTATCCAGTATATGTAACACCAATTGCTATCTTTGTAAATCGGGATTTTTATTTTTTTTAAGTAAAGAATTAATGTTGGCAAGGCATTTTCTTTGACTTTTTCCACAGGGCTGTTTTTTTCCCCTTAATGAATAAAATTGTCATTTAGAAAAAGCATTTTATCTTAGGTTGTCTTAAAATTGGCTTGACAATTAAATAAAAAAAATAAAAAATATCAAATAAATTGATTGATGAATGAATGAATGGATGGATGATGGATGGATGGATGGATGGATGGATGGATGGATGGATGGATGGATGGATGGATGGATGGATGGATGGATGGATGGATGGATGGATAAATGGATAAATGGATGGATGGATGGATGGATGGATGGATGGATGGATGGATGGATGGATGGATGGATGGATGGATGGATGGATGGATGGATGGATGGATGGATACAGTGTGTATGCCAGTGTGTTATCATTGTTTGTATGAGCTCTGAGTGCATGCAGACCCACTTTATACTGTATGCTCTTGCAAGGTTATACATGAAGTATTGATAGCTTTTTGTTAGATATATCTATCAAAATAAATTGATAGAAGTAGCACAAAACCATCCTCCATAAATGCTGCATGACTGTAATGCAATTTGTCGGCTGATCTGTCATGAATGTGTATTTCTATATATGAAATACATTCGGGATGTTAATCTGCTGTAATAACAGTATGTTCCCTTTTTGTGAGTAATAGAGGTCCCGAGAGATCTAGTCATAATGCACAACGGCAAAGCATTATTTGTCATTATTATGAAGGCTGTCATGAGACCATGCTCAGAAGTCTTTCCGATATTCTGTGGTCTCTCTTGCTGTCAGTGCAGCCACATAAATGTTTACACCAAGCACAGCACGAATGACTGTATAGAGTAGGGATCTTCAATCCTAATCTTCAGGGTCTGGTGTCCTGCATGTTTTATGTGTCTCCCTGCTGCAACACAGGGCGAATGGTAACATCTCTCGGCAAGACCCTGTACGCTATACACGGATTTCCAGCCACTGCTGGTCGCAAGCCCAGATGAAAAATAATGCATGGGTTGCCTCAGGAAGGACATCTGGTGTGGACAGACAGACGGACAGACAGTCAGACAGACGAAGTACAGCTGTTGCCATTGCCATTGTCCTTTCTTGCGCAAAGCGTTCACGTGAGCTGACTGGTTATGTTTGTCGTCCAGCAACACTCCAAGATATTTACACATCTGCACCACCTCCACACAGACTCCATTGATGGCCACAGGCTCTAAATGAGACCTGGGCCTCCTAAAGTCCACCAGCATTTCCCTGAACTTGAAAAAACTGTGCCAGCTATATCATGCGAGTGGCTCGCTGTGGAAACTCCCGATAAGGAGAAGCTGAGAGTAACTTACATTTTAAGAGACAGTTTTTTTATGTTCTCTATTATAGTCACAACTCATCAATGTCATTCCATGTATGTACAGGTATCCCTTCCTAAATAGAAATTTGTGCACGATGGGAGCAATGACAGTATTTGATAACTGATTTGCACATTACAGTATTCCTTGCAGTCATTTCATTGTGCGAAAAAAATAATGACACATGAGCTGATATTTATTGCAGACAATGTCAGTGTAACACCCCCTTGTTTATAAGTGACCGTCACTGTTATTCTTTATCCTTATCTTATGCTTTGTCCCTATCTTTGGAAACCAGCCACTACTACTCTAAGTGGGTTTGTTCTGATCACAATTCTTTGCACCAGTCTCAGTCATTCTGTTTTGACGCACTTGACGCGGCAATGTGTTGAAAAAAGGGTTAAACGAAATAAAATAACACCTACGGTGTGTGAACATGCTATCGATTTGTACTATCAATTATTTGCAGTTAGTGTTATCACTGCTTTGACCAGTGGCATAAGGATAGGGTGGGACGTAGCTAAATGAGGCGGCATTCCAACGTTCTACCAGCTTGAACATCGCAGGTTGCACCTTTTAATAATACAGTAGCATCAAAGGACTAAGACGTTATTCAGTAGGACACCATCTAAACAACAAACAGGAGGGAGGGATTGTATTATTGCAGATATTAATCTCAATAAAGAATGGTGTGGTTGGTACAAGTCCTACTTTTTTTCTAAGTAGGTTTGCTTTTTTGTGCTATATGTTTAAAAGTGCCGACAGCCTCCATTTTTCTGAGCTAAGCCCTTGAAGGTCAGCGGAGATGAGCCTGTTTAACATATTTCCTTCCTGTGTTTCATCATTGCGGCAATACACTCACAGTCATCCCTGCCTACAGGCTTGTATCTATAAATAGATGAATTGATATTAAGTTATCTTGCTAAAAATCTTCTGAGTGATAGTACCACTGATTTTCTCCATCTTCTGTACAAACAAGTATCAGTCTGGGCCTTTATGTATTGTCTAGTCCAATAGCTCACACTCTTGATATGTAGCAGATGCAGGGGACAGATATACATATTTTTTGCATGATGGAGACACACGGAAGAGTTTTGAGTCAGGGATGAATTACTCACTGTCTAGAGCAGGGGTGTCAAAGTAATTTTTTTCGCGGGCCGCATTGTAGTCATAGCTTCTTTCTTTCCAGCTTACAAAACAAACTGACAAATAACTCGTTTTCAAATCAGACGAGTAAAAACTGGTCAAATATTTTTAAAAAAAGATATTAAAAGTGAAGACAATTTGCAATTCTAGTAATGACACGAATTTGATGCACAATTTGTCTTCGCGGGCCACATAAAATGATACGCCGGGCCGTATCTGGCCCCCGGCCCTTGAGTTTGACACCTGTGGTCTAGAGGTATACACTTTGGGTCAGCGTCCCAAAATGGTATTGCGCAACTTTCTTTTGATGCATTGAGGTTGAAAGACTAACCCCAAACTACAATATTTCCTGTCTTATGGTTCAGGAACAAACAGACAGACAAACAAACAGCAGCCGCTTCAACTGATCACTCTCGCACCAACCGTCATAAAATAAAATAATAAAATAAAAATATTTTTAAAACAAAACTCTGCAATAGCAATACAGATTCCCTTATTTGCATAATTCTATGCATCATTGCTTATGCTCTTTGTCAGATGCACTCATCACAGTGGCATATTTTTCATCATGTCTTAAGTAGAGCCAAACACACTTCTTTATCTGCTGTAAATTTATGTTCTTTATACGGTCATTAAAAAGCCTGAAAAAGGCGTA
This sequence comes from Syngnathus scovelli, assembly GCF_024217435.2. Lineage (NCBI taxonomy): Eukaryota > Metazoa > Chordata > Actinopteri > Syngnathiformes > Syngnathidae > Syngnathus > Syngnathus scovelli. The sequence goes on from NC_090852.1 coordinate 12,822,122, forward strand.
CTTTTTTTAATCTTTTAATATTCGTACTAATATTCTTTTCAAACATGATTCCATCATGTCCCCTAATATTATTTTGAAAATTACATTTCGTGCAGGTTTGCAAAAGAAAAAAGGATGTGTTATTCTCAAGAAATGATGGCACGATACTCTACGATTCTGTTTCTGTCTCAGCTCAAGAGAATAGAAAAGAGACTTTTTGCTGGATGGTGCACCGAGATTTGCCATGATTTTTTTGAAAATATGCTGTGATCTAATTTTTTCCTTTTAATTTTTCCATCGAGATTTGACGTGATTTAATTTTTCATAAGCTTAGCTTCATCAGGCACGAGCTGTTCTTTAATAGATGTTTATTGATTAAATTCTGAAAGTAGGGGTGGCAAGTAGGGTGCCAAGGCATTTGGTGGGGGTGACAGCCCCCAACCCACAGATCCACCAGAGTAAATTCTAAATTTAAATTGTGAGAACCCACAGTTTTTGTCAAAGCCAGTTTATTTTTTTATTTAATTCATTTTATTTTATTTCTTTTGTTAAAACAACTCTTAATTCTGCCTTAAATGTAAAGAATGGCTGATTTCTGTGAGCAAATTTCATCATTGTCAGTAATTAATATCCAGTAATACTCTCGTCTGTTTCAAGTTATTTTATTATGTATTATTCAAACTAATCAGGGTAGAAACTACATTATCATTTGTGATTACAGAATTTACATTCCATGTCTTTACAGTATTTAATTTTGGTTCAGAGTGTTTTTATGCAGGGTTTCCTAAACACCTGAATTATCATTTTTTTCATCTTCAGACTCAAATGTACAGAAATACATATATATTATTTACATACAGAAAATTGGCAGATATAAACATTTAACCAATAATGAGGAAGCTAACATGCATACTTAACAGACTTGAATTAAAAACCCCAGAAAAAACATAATGTAAATTCGACCAGTGGCCCAGTGACCAGCTTATTTACTTGATGTGTTTCTCTATTATGCTTGATATATTTTCACATAAAATCTTTGCAATGCGCCCACATAATTGTTTGAGGCTTTTCACAGCTTAGCTTTTCCCAAGGCAATTCTCCTGATGAATGCAGTCGAGGCAAGGAGGCTGCAGTTAGAGCTAGGATGTAAACAAATAATTACCTCTCATTTGAAAATACCCAATTAGCTTTGGTTTTAGACTACTAAAATGAGCTTCTTCCCCCAAGTACAAACCAGGCCTTTCAGCTGTAATTTGTCTAAAGATAGCAACTGGGTCGATTGCAAATTGTGTGTGTTTATGTGTGTGTGTGTGTGTGTGTGTCTATGTGTGTGGCCATCCAAATCTGTCATATTTTTTCTTTTACTTTACTTACTGTGTGTGTGTTTTGTGTAAATGCCTATAACAAATGGCAGCAAATCAAAGCCCATTGAGATGGTGACAGTTTGATAATTGTCTCTAATATTTCCATCTCAGTGAAACAACAGTTGGAGCTTTGCATCATCTGTCAAGGTTGGGTGCTTCTTTTATAGTTGTCAGCTAATGATGTCACTTGTCTCATAAAGTTGACCCTGACTTTACACCATCCGTCCATCCATCCATCCATCCATCCATCCATCCATCCATCCATCCATCCATCCATCCATCCATCCATCCATCCATCCATCCATCCATCCATCCATCTTGCTGGATTTTCATGTGTACATTTATAGGACTTTGGGTTAGGGTTAGTTTCATATACACTGCCACTTGAGTGAAGTAAAAGAAAAGGGGGCAGGACCCCAGCAACAGTCACTGTTGCACTTTCAGCTATTTATTCAGCGGGATAAACACCCAACGCATAAATTCAAAATGAAGAGGCGCAAGGTGCATGGAGGAGCTCTCTGCTGCCGGTCTAATAGACTCCAGGCTTCTGGGAGTATATACCACACATGTCTTCTTCCCACTCTTTTTTGAGCTAAAATGCTATTTTATTTATATTTAGTTGTTTTTCTTTGTCTTCTTACTTTTACACCCACAATAAATATTCAATCAAACAATCGTGCTCTTGTTCTGGCCATACTACCTTGCAAGCTCAATGATACGCATGCCCTCGCTATGCTTTATGAGTTCGACTTTTATATCGATAGTCATCGGTCTCTTCTATTACTTTTATCTTCATCCTCGATTACTGCACAATACTACTGTCCGTATTGTACACTGTACTGTATTTATGTATGTATTGATTTTTGCACTGCTAACACGCCTTGACGAACTGGGAGTGGCCAAGGAGACAAGGGGGGAGCTGGGTAGTGGGTTCGCAATTCAAAATTCAGTTCATAAGAAGCAAAAGAATCTCAAGCCTCTGGTTCGTATCGCGAAGAGTTTGTAAGTATGGCCATTGGAAAGTGGAGATTCACTGTATTGATAGCTATCAAGAGGGCTTGCTATTAAGTTGACAGCATTTGAACAGTTAAAATAACACTTCTCGCTTTTTTATATTTATATTTAAAGCCATTGAAGTGAAATGACATTATATTCAGCAATGGATGCACATATCCGCGTGTATCACCAGCAATTGTGCATTTGCCTGTTTTGTACGTTGTATTTTTTTGGGATGACTGTAAAGAGCATATAAATCCTCAAATCTTGTACACTGTATTAATTATTATTAATGCACTATTTAACATTTTGATGCAGTGCATTTCCAATTAGCACATTATTTCTCCAGTTATCCTTACACGATAAAAACTAGTTGACTAGGCAAAGCATCGACTTGACCACTGCCCAATGATGGTTATAGCTTGTTCGATTGCTCTTTAGCCATCACATTCTAGTCGTCTTGAGTATAGAAAAAGAACTGGTTGTTCAATCCCTACCTCTTAATGAAATTTTCCATGAAAATGTTTAAATAGAAAAAATCCAATGAGCCTTCAAAGTCTATTGCTGGTGGATTCTGGTGGGACTTATGGGCTTTTCTGGACATAGAAACAGTTTAGCTGGGGATCTATTTACTAAGGATTCAAAGCACATTTGTTTGTACTATACCTTGAGGCATGAAGGTGTAGACAGGGTGGAAAGAGAGTGAAATAATTTAAGTGAGAACCCTGAGCTTGAAAAATATTAACTTCCGAAACTGTTCAGTGAGTAGTTTAGAGTGCAGTTAGCATCTAATGCAAACTCATTATTTATTAGGAACCATAGAGTCTTGGTTTAATCTATAAATACCTTGGCACTACAAGTATTAGAAACAGATTTATTCCACAGAAGCACCGCCTTAGTGCAGCACAAGTCAGTCTGCTGCCTTGTCGCGATTAACGGTGATGTTGATCCCATTAATTTCATGGGTCACACCTATGCCTTGCATTATTCATTAGGTGATTTCCTTTTATGTCTTTTTTCATTATTTTAAGACTCAAGGAGGTAGCCCATGTAAATTTTTAACCAACTAGTGAGGGCTTTTATTTCAGCCTTGGACTTTGTAAAAAGAGAGTTTTTCAAAACTGTCCAAAGTGTTTGTAATGATAGCTTTAGGCAAACATTGATAGAGTACTGTGAAAGATAAAGCTCAGTTTGCTCTATATATGTATATGTAGCCTACAGTATGTTGTGCTGGTGATGTTGTGTATTATATAAAGGTACGTTTGACAAGCTGTGGTTTGAATCTATCATCTCCATTTACAATTGTTGCATGAACACACTAAACTTCATCACATTGTCATGCAGCTGTTGTCATTCAAATTTGTTTGGTGTAAGTTTCATTTACACATTAAAACAGAGTGTATTTCGATAGACACCATTGGTGACAAGTTGCTGGATTTAAATTCATTACAATTGTTTGAATCAGCAATGTGCATTTTATGTTGGCATTTTAGTTTGCATCATTAGAGCTTTTTCACACAGCTTTCTTTTTGGAAATGGTGCAATTCAATGGGCCTGCCATGTAGATTTGTATGCACTTCGAAAGAAAATTATGACTTGTTACATTGCAAAGTAATAAGGGTGATTTACTCTCCTCGGATTTGTTGTCCCGTCGTAATTTTTAAATTCAAATGAAACTGGACAGCTGGCAATTTTCTAAATCCTTTCAGACGAGGCTTCATGCCTCCAGTCTGGTCAGTCAGCCGGCAGCCCCAAGAGGGCTTCCATCCTGTTGTCTTCTCTCTCTCTTCTTTCTCTTCAAACACATCCATTCTTCTTGGTGTGCTTGTCAAATCTTGCATCTCCCTCCACTCTTCCCTTCCTTCTTCTTTGCCTTTCTGCTTCTCCTTTTCTGCTTCACGAGGCAGGGAAGGTGAGTCACTCCCCAGTGGCACCTCAGTACATATTGCAATATTTCCTCAATGAAGACTTTCCTTTACTTTTCCTTTGTTGTTGTTAAATTTTTGTGCATTAATGCACACAATTTTTTTTCATGTATGTATGTATGGATGGATGTATGGATGGATGTATGGATGGATGGATGGATGGATGGATGGATGGATGGATGGATGGATGGATGGATGGATGGATGGATGGATGGATGGATGGATGGATGGATGGATGGATGGATGGATGGATGGATGGATGGATGGATGGATGGATGGATGGATGGATGGATGGATGTTGCTTGGCTGCCAGTCCGACCACCACCAAACATTTGTACCAAGGCATACATCAGTGCGAGTGACAAAATGTAATGTTATAAACTTGTGTTACTTCTTTGCTACGATACTCGCTGATGGACGCTAAATGCTCTGTTCTTCTTTAGCAGACATATTTTGCCTTCTTTCTATCCCTACACAGTTACCAATTAGCAACCTTTAAACAAACTGTAAACATATTTACTGTTGACATTTCTGTATTTCTGTAGGTTTTTGGAGATTATTATCACTTCAGACATCACGCTGTAGAGAAGCGAGCTTTTTCTAGACACACGGGGCTGCACATCAGACTGCAACAAGATGCACAAGTAAGACTTTTTCATTCAATCACAGCTAATTACTGAGGCCTAAAATCAATTAGCATGTGAATCATTAGAAGAAACTGATGTTGATGTGAAGGACAGCTCATTTTAATCTGTTTTGGCAAGTCCCACTAATGCTTCTATCCTCTCCTCATTTTGAAAGGAATTTTTCATATGATTGTTATCCAAATGGGCTTAGTGTAACATTTTAACATGGGAAATCTTCACCAAAATTAAAAATTAAATGTAGCATTAGCCACAAGAAGGGAAAGTGATTTCCAGAATATTCTGCATTTCAGTTGTATGAAAGCTAGCACTAAAATCATTGAGAATGTTTGATGAATGCCTCGACTAGATTCACTTCTATTTCAAGACTTGGCCGGTACGTTTGACTAAAGACAACCATGCAACTTACAATATGTTTGATTTGTTTTTCATCTAAAACCATCAAACAGCCAAGGCTGTAAAAAAATGTAATTACTTTAATATTGAGCACGAGCTGAAAAGCCATACTCTCGGACAATGTCTCTGTCTCCTGACTCAGCAACAACAATCCGGGCTTCGGTGTAAATGCAGCTGACTTAGATGAATTTTGCTTGTAACTGCAACGCTCTAAGAAACTTTGTTGTGGCATCCGTGCTCATATCGAACGACCCCGAAAACTTAATTAGTAGTAATGATTGACAGCACTGAGAACACACTGGCTCAGAGGCCTAGAAAATGCAAAAGCGCATCAATGATAGAGAACAAGTTAGCATAACATGTATTTTTACTCTTGACGTTTTACATTATGCTGACGGTCAAATGTTCTGAATTTGAATGGGTGAAGCCTTTCTGTGTGGAGCTTGCATTGTTTTTTTCTCCTGGTACTCTGACCTTCTCCCACATTCTAAATACATGTATATTAGGTTAAAAAATCCATGTTCTCATGACAGTCCATTTATCACTAACAAGCTCAGCATATGGAGTTTTTGCTAACAATTTTTGTTATATAATTTTTTTTATAAAACCATGTTCCACCACTAATTTGATAAGGGTTGAAAAAAAAGAAAAAGCAATCATTTTTTTACCCTTTCTTTGATTAAAATGGTATGAACATAGTGCCGTGCTGCCGGGTATTCACTGTGTTGCCAGGCAGCCACTGTCATGGATTTTTTTCTTACAGAGTCTTTTAAGCAGTCAGCCAATAAAGCCAAGCTCGGCAGTGTACCAATGTCTTTGTTTACTCGCTGTTGGCCTCTCACACCGGTCTTAAGGCTTAATTTTGATTTTTGGTTGGAATCCGATTTTTGGATGTGTGTGTTAGCGTTCACATTCCAAACTAGATGTGACCTCACTTCGTCTGATGTATGAACATATGCATCTCCAAAGTGACCCGCATGTACAGCAGAAAGAGATGTCACTCACAATGTAATGTTTGCAAAAGTAAATGTGCTCAAAGGCCAATGGCCCTGTCCAAATTCTCGCACTACACCCTACAGTGTTGAGTAAAGTGAACACCTAGGGGAAATACACAAAATGTTTGAGTGCGCAGGCTGCAAGTGAACAAAACCTGCAGAATTTGGACATTTACGTTATCGACTTGATGCCATATTGGATCTGCGTCAAACATGGTGACAACCGGTATTTCCTTGTTTGTCACTTTTGCCATTTTAAATTATTTAAACACTTTAGTAAAGCTCAGTAAAAACTCGGGCTGCCAGTCCCTCCAAAGAAATCCCCAAAACCTTTAGTTTTTCTTTTTTAACTTTGAGGTTCTACAACAAAAACAAAAAAAGACCCAAGATGTCCTTACAAATGCTTGAATTAATTTTTATACCAGCCACAGCAAGCAGCTGATGTCAATCAAATATTTTCAATGAAATTCCATCTGACAAAAATATTAAAAGACAGAACATGTGCGCTTTTGTTTGCGTTTAATTTTGCCAACACAACTTTACAATGTGCCCTGTGGTAGCTGGTGCCAAGATATCCGTTACGCGTAAATAAGGAAATTAAATATTGATTTGTCACTGAAACAACATTGATGCCCTCGTTCTTTCAGCCAAGTTTGAGTTGTATCACCACTACTGTATGATTGTATCACCACCGCTGATGTATTGAAAGCATTTCCATCTATGCAGCTCATTGTGTAGGACAAGGTTACCATGAAACAAGAAATCAAAGAATTAAAGAATTAAATGAAAGAATATTACCACGACACAAAGAGAGTCAGTAGAGAGAAGAAACTGTGTGAAGAAAATTCATTTCCCCTTTCAAAATCTAACGTCTGGATTTATAACATTTACAAGTACCTGTACAGCCAATTGTCACACACTTGGTTGCTGTCATCCCCAAAATTATCAGCTTGATCGTTTTCTTTTCTGAATCACAGTAATATGCTTTTTGCCTCTACCACTAACACGTTGCATCCCATCCCTACTATCTTCATTTCGCTTTCACAGTGCTCTTTAAAAAACCATCAAAGTGGTTCAACCGAAAGCGCAAAACTCTCTTTTAAAAATGCAAACCAAGCTGTCTGGATTTTTGAGTGCAAAATAATTACCATAAGAACAACGAGGCACATCTCCTGTCCTCCTCGCCTACAATTTTGCCTTATACAAGCAGCTCGGTTTTCCCAGGAGAACTTGCTGCTTGTCTGAAGCGCTACTTATACTTAGAATGACAGGAGGGATTGCAAATGTAGTCTGTATGAAAGAGTTCAACATTTATCACTTGGCTTCCATATCCACAGTAAGTCTTTGGAGCCCTTTTTACAGCTTTTGCCTACTGTCCAAGCATTCGGTTAGGTCAGTGGTCTCAAACTCAACTTGTTCGCATCAAGTATTCCACAAAATAATAGATATCAAGTAGGGGGCCGCAAAATATCATCCAGCAGGCTGCAAATGGCCCCCGGGCTTTAAGTTTGAAATCCCTGCTTAGACTTGGGGTAGAAAAAAAAGTCAAACACCTGCTACTTGGATTGTAATAAAAGATTGCAATCTTATTAAGTCACACGAAACATGCTCACCAACAGTGTGCGAAATCTGTCTCTTGTTACTTGTCGCTAGGCTCTTTGCACATAACTAGAGCTAAAGTTTGGTGGCTTTTGCAATATCCTATGATATTAAAGTCCAACAATGCCAAAATAATGAGTGTCTGTGCTTGTGTATGTTTGCACACCTCAGGTTCTATGGGCAGAGCAGCAAGTGGTGAAAAGGAGGAAGAGGAGGGAAGTCTTTGAGGAACCAACCGACCCTGATTTTTCCAAGCAGTGGTACCTGGTGTGTAATGATCTCTAATTTGTCTTCAGATTTGTTTTTCTACACTATTATTCTACACTATTATTCTGAATTCTATTATTTCTATTATTATTATTATTATAAAATTATAACCTAAGTAAACATAAATGCAGTTTTTAAATGATTTGATTTATTCAAGGTAAACTATTCATAGCTACCCTGTGTGAAAAGGTGATTTACTTGCTCCCTTGTAAAACCATGAATCATGAAATACTTTTTAAGACCACTGGGAATACATGTAAATCGACAATCAAAAATCTAAACTGCATTTTAGTTTACCAGAGGGGTACGGCTTGTTGAGAAGATTCCTGTGTCTCACATGATGTTGACCTGTCTAATAATCATATGTCTTCAGTCCACTCTGACTCATCAAGACTTAAATACCAAAGTAGCTTGGGCTCAGGGCTACACTGGAAAAGGTATTGTGGTGACTATCCTGGATGACGGCATTGAAAAAGACCACCCAGATCTCATCAACAATTATGTTAGTGAACTTATTAAGACTTTGCATTATTAAGAACCTCCTTGAAACATGCTGAGAGATATAACCTTGGTTCCTGGTCTTTTAGGATCCGGAGGCCAGTTATGATGTCAATGATGGAGATGCTGACCCACAACCAAGATACACTCAGCGTAATGAGAACAGGTAAGGTATGCAGAATTCATCAATTTGGCAAGGTATTGCTTTTAACTACCCCTAAATGAGGAAAGCAAACAAGTGCATTCAAAAAGGCTAAGAAATAGCACGATTTAGCTTTATAATAGTATGTATGCACTTCACTACAATCAAGTTTGAAGGTGCTGCTTGGCCTATACTCAAGTCTAGAAAATACCAATTTCCTTGGCTTCCACACAAAAGCCTCACAGCCATTTTGGTGCTGATTTGTTCGAAACTTTTCACCTGCCTTAGGTTGCCTCTCAAGCCTTTGATTACATTCATAAATATTTACCATGCTTGAATGTTGAGCATAAAGTTCCAGCAAGGAATAAAGCCTAAATCTCAATCTCACTCTTTCTTGTAATGTAGTTTTGCGATGCCTCAGTCCGAGTGTGATTCACACACTGATGTTGCATCTGCTTCATCCTAAAGGTGGAGGTCGAGATTCTGTGCAGGCCCCCACCAGACCCTGCTTTATGTATTGGTGCAATGTCATGTCGAAAGTGGAAAGTTACGAGAGTGGAATCTGGTGGTGTGACGAATGCTTCGGCGTATTCAGTATGAATTAGAGCCCGACATCGGTGCCTGATCTCATAAATGCAATTCTGGGAGAATGGACACGATGCACTGCTAAACCTTTTAGATAGCCCTCCCAGAAGAGGTGAAGCTGTTATAGCTGCAAAAGGTGGACCAACATCACAATGAACGGTTCAATACGAACCCTTTGGATTAAGATGGGATGTCACTTAAGGTCGTTTGTGTGTCAAGGCAGTTGAGTGAACACTTTTGGCAATACAGTGTACTTTGCAGCTTGCCTGTCTGCCACAGATTAGATTATCATCAATCAAGCAAAATTACACCAGTTTTTTTTTTTATTTTCAAAATTTTCCTTTTGATGAAGAACACACAATTTCTTAACACAAAAATAAATACTAGAATAATGAAAAATAAACAAATAGGATTTTAGAAAAATGTGTGTTAATTTTTCAACACTTTTCAACGCGTGTGGGTGTGCCCATGGCAACAAGTGGGCCGTAGTCTAAACCCCATGGCGTACATGAAAGGCTACATGTCTTTTCAAATCTTGTTCTAAATCTGCCTGTTTTCTTCAAAGGCTGCAGCTTTCTTTGCTACTGTGTATTTTCCCTTTCAGGCAATATGGAGCCGAACCATCACCATTGAAAAGATGCACATGCACCCTTTTAAAATCAGACCCTTTCACTCACATAGTACTCTATTACCGAGTCAGTTAAAGTGCATTCACTATGTGTTACTAATGAGATAAATAAAATAAATAAAGTCTGCAGTGATTTAGAGTAACACTGAACATATAGTACAGCATGTGAGTAATTTCAACATCTCCCTTGCAATCAAATTTTATGAGATAATTCATAGGCAAGAGGGACTAAGGAGGGTTTTCAGGCTGCCACTTTGATTAAAACGCTGACACAAAGGTTGTTTCCCTTGTTTATAATTATCATGTCAGGCTCTGTGCTTCATGAGTTGGCAGTTTTGACAGATATTAGTGGAATGGAGACAGGATACACTGAAGGCTGGGTTCTTGTTAGTCCTCGCTGATCACGGCAAGGCTCTCAATCATAACAATGCTCGTTTTTTTTTTTTTTTTTCCATTGTCCCTGTAATGTCGGTGTGATGTTGATATTGAGAGGCAGAGCGCGCATTAGAAATAGCAATGAATTTATGTGTCTGGTTTGATCAAACCTAAACCAATGAAGCCCTGAATTGAACCAAAAAAATTATTTGGCATGCTAGAGAATGTAACTTTGTGGTTGGAACTGTTTCTCACCATATCCTTATCTCCAATCTATTCTTTTGGACAGAGCTGTCTTACACTGCAACTGAGCAAAAAAACAGCAAAAACTATTGGGTTGCACCATTGACTTGACACCCCATAGAAACAAATTGAAATCAAGAGTGATGCCAAGAGACACATCCCTGCAATTAAGCCAAGCATGGCCATGCTGAGAGGCACATTTGGTTATGCTTTCTCGCTTCCTACTCACAGTCAAAACCCAACACAAGCAAGGGTATACTTGTGGCTGTGCTGCTCCACCAGCATTTGAATGCTCCCGTTACACAGTAAATGGTATCATTTCAGCTTCACCCACTGGAACTAATCGGTTCTCGGTATAAAACATTTGAAGAAACAGATTTGAATATAATGGCTTGCAAGAAAAACATTGCTGAAAAGTTGATAGGTTGAATTGATTTTTTTTTTTTTTTTGCAATGTGATGCATCAAATTCAAAATACTATTTGCAAAAAAAAAAAATTGGTCTTTAATTATTTCAATTGAATACAAGTTGAAACAGATTTGCAAAGTTGTTTATTTTATTTTTTAATTTACATTCTACAGAACCTTCCCTCGGCGGCTCGGTGGCACAGTGGGTAGCACGTCCGCCTCACAGTTAGGAGGTTGCGGGTTCGATTCCACCTCCGGCCCTCCCTGTGTGGAGTTTGCATGTTCTCCCCGGGCCCGCGTGGGTTTTCTCCGGGTGCTCCGGTTTCCTCCCACATTCCAAAAACATGCTTGGTAGGCCGATTGAAGACTCCAAATTGTCCCTAGGTGTGAGTGTGAGTGTGAATGGTTGTCTGTCTCTGTGTGCCCTGCGATTGGCTGGCAACCGGTTCAGGGTGTCCCCCGCCTACTGCCCGATGACGGCTGGGATAGGCTCCAGCACGCCCGCGACCCCCGTGGGGACTAAGCGGTTCAGAAAATGGATGGATGGATGGATGGATGGAGAACGTTCCCTCTTCACTGAAATTGATGGTAGGGTGATATAACATTTACATTGGATGATATGCTGTACTTGGATTCTTTTTTTTAAATAAGCACTTTAGTCATTGAATTGTGTACTTGTTTTCAGATCACTACTGTGAGAGATAATCTGAGTAACAAAAATGCATCAACTGAATTAGTCCTATAAAAAAAGTTGAACTAAAATGAACTGTTTTTACTGCTTAATGTTCCACTATGGTGTCTGAAGAGGAAACTTTCTCTTTGCTCATGCTGTTACCTGCATAATGAGTCTCAATTTGCCCCTTGATTACGTACAGTATGTAGTTAATGAAGGAAGCGTCAAGTCACCGTTAACTGCTTTTCATTAATATAGTATTATAAGAGCAGTCAACTGGAAATAAAAACTCCAGACAGTAATTGCAGCATTTAATTACACGCACAAGTTATGTTTAACATCCTCCAATATATTTTATATATATATATATATATATATATATATATATATATATATATATATATATATATATATATATATATATATATATATATATATATATATATATATATATATATATATATGCTTTAGGTAATTCTGATGGGTGTCAGCATGGAAAATTTGGGAGAGCAAAATGAAGTTTAAAATAATGGAATTGGAAGTAAGGGAAAGAGGCAAACAAAAGGAAATGTTTCTGATCTGATTTATTGAGGGATGCTAGCAACATTATAAAAGGTATGGTTTGATTGATTTAACTCGAACAGAGTACATGTGTCCAACTTGTGTAATATTTCATTTAAAACTTGGGACAACTCACCCAGAAAATGGTTCTAGGACAGGCCAGTACCACTTTTCTCAGTGCATTGAAATGACCCAGAAATGAAAAAGTCTGGAGTTAAAAGGATTTTTATTGTATATGATATGGCATGACTCGACTGTGACCGCCTCCAAAAAAGCCCTTAGGATGATCAGAATCTCCAAAATTGAATTGCTGAATAAGCAATATGTGATCATTTTTGTTTCTGGCATTTTATTTTATTTTTATTTTTTTCAAAAGCAGAAAAGTTCAATTCTTCCTGCGCAAACATCGAGTAAATCAGGCCCTGGGTGAGTTGGAAATGTGATGGAGTGGAAATAACATGATGGTGATACATCACTCTGTTCCAGAGCTTAATCAGGCGTTGCTGTGCTCTGACCCTGTGAAGTGACTTTGGATCAAAAAGGGTTTTGTTTTGTTCTTTGCTCTGCCATAAGCAGCACTGTGGCTGTAATTAGCTTCGTTTTGATACTGGTCAGATAGTACGTCCCAGAGACAGCAAGCCTTCTCTATCACATATTAAAACATTTTAATGAGGTAAGAGGACTGAATTTTAAAACGAGAGACATTTGTTCATCTGTATTTTATAGCTGAAAGTGTCAGCCAGTAATGTTAGGTATAGACGATAGATGCAAGGGAATTATTGTGTGTACGGCATCATCACGGTCAATGTGCCAAGGTGTCTTTATTATATCTTACAGACTTTATTAGCATGTATAACTGGTAGGGGAGTATACATTTGTGATAGGTTGCTGCATTTTTCATCATTGATTATGTGCCCTCTAAAACTCAGCACTCGCATTAATAAATTACTAGATGAATGATTAATCTGCATTGATCAAATAGATTAGTTCAGAGGTGTGGCTGTCAAGGTAAAGAGTTGGGTCTATGTCTGTCAGTGTCACCGCTCACTTCAGATTTGACCTCAATGTGCTGCCATTTCAATTTAATCTGCCCTCGGCCTTCAGAATTTACTGTGAAACCTCTATTTACTAATTTAATTTGTTCCGTGATCATGTTCGTAGGTCAAAAAGTTCTTAAATATTAAATGGAGTAAAAGCCATTTTTTCCATAAGAATTAATGTCAAATGTAACATTCATGTTTAAGTGCTTTACCTTGAAAGAAGCTACGACTTGCTATAGGAGTAGACGCTTGAGAGACAGGGGGTGGGATGGGGGGTAGACATGTACCATATGCTTAATTTCTACGTTCCTCTTCTGACTACCCTCGCCGCTTTTTGCACTAGCCCTCTTAGGAGTCATGATTGACTACAAAGATTCCAGATAAACTACCGATGAACTTGTCAACATGCTAACATGCACATAGAAACACAGGAAGTGACCAAGCGAAGGGTAAAGACAATATGAAAATGGGTATATACACACACACACACGTCACAATCTCACCAGACATACGCTGAGAGAGTCGCTCACGGGTTCAAAAGTCGATTTTGGTTGGTGAGAAGAGGCAAAAAATTCTCGAGGCTCCGATTCGTATCTCAAAATGTTCATAAGTATGTAAACGTTTGTTAGTAGAGGTTTCATTTTATTGAGAAATGGGACGGTTTCTTTAAACAGTCAGATTTCAAGTTTGCCCCAGAGCTGGCCTACAGTAACGTCAGCTTTTTTTTCATCCTCTAATGTTTTGTTACAGCAAACCAAGTTTGATTAGAAAAGAATGTCTGCAGTGAGCTTCACACTTTAATACATTTATTAATCAGCATCTCTGAGGACTAAGATGTATTATGTGTTTTTTGCGATCTCATTTTATGCTGCACACGACTTAAGTCTGCAAATCAATAGAGAACAGTGGAAATGTTGGACTGCAGCCCTGTCACCTGCAGCACAAAAGCCCATGGCACAGCAAGCAACGTGGTTGCGAGCAAAGAAAATACAGTAGAGTCTGCAACTCAGACACGCACTGAGGCAGTTGGCCCTGAAGTATATATCATCTCTCTGCAAAGAGGAAACTGCAACACCTAGTTTTCTTATTGATAAATAACATTATGGGGGCACTAACTATGCTGGTACCCTGCAAATGATCTCAATTCTGGGCTAACAGACTTAAATTGTTCAGCACTCAATTGTAAATTTTATGTTGGTGTCAGATAATGGATGACTGGATGAATTGTCTTTCATAGACCTTCATTTCTGCTTTCTTCAAAGACATGGAACTCGATGTGCAGGAGAGGTGGCAGCTGCAGCTAACAATGGTGTGTGTGGCGTGGGTGTGGCCTATAATGCAAAGATTGGAGGTGAGTGCACCGTATTAATGAGGATATATAAATATTTTTTATTTATCTTGTTTTCTTTTAAATGTGCTCACACAAAGTCTGAAAAAAAAAGATAATAAACACAAGAATTATCAGACTGATTATACTGTGATTGTGCGTGGACTTACGATATTCTTATTGTGTCTTATTGTATTACATATGCTTTATACTTTTAATTAGGAACTAGATATATTAGGGATGGATAGATAGATAGATAGATAGATAGATAGATAGATAGATAGATAGATAGATAGATAGATAGATAGATAGATAGATAGATAGATAGATAGATAGATAGATAGATAGATAGATAGATAGATAGATAGATAGATAGATAGATAGATAGATAGATAGATAGATAGATAGATAGATAGATAGATAGATAGATAGATAGATAGATAGAATACAAGAGTTGTTTTACTTTAAAGTTTGATGGCTTTCCATTTAACTGAACTGTTTGTTTCTAAACATTTATCCAAGTACAGTTTGTATTTTACATTGTGCATTTTATTTGACTTATTTACTTATATACTTATTACTTTATTTCTTTTTTTTTTTATTTATTGTATTTATTATTTATTATTACACTTACGACGCTCACTATGCCCACTATGCTACTGTATTATAATGTACTGTTTTCACTGTCTTTGTTGTTGTACCTTTATATGTAAAGGGCTTTCTTACACTTGCAGCTGTTGTGAAATGCACTAGATAAAAATGCTTTCACCATCATGTACCCACATTCCAAAAACATGCAAGTTGGGTAAATACAAGATGCTAAATTTCCCAAAGGTATGAACATGAGTGTGAGTGGTTGTCAGTCTCCCTTGCAATTGTCTGGAAACCAATTCAGATTGTAACCTGCCTCCAACCAAGGTCAGGACAAGCAGTAAAAAAATGGATGCATGAAAAGATGAGTATTGCACAGAGTAGTTATAAAAAATACATTATATAAAAGTTCTGATGATTTGACCTTGGAAGCATATTTTTCCAGAACATTTTGGTTGAGCTCCAATTTCAATTTTGTGGTGCTTGACTTTGGAATTGTATCCAAAATGGTTTATTCATTTTTTTCAGATGCTTCTGATAAAGTCTCGCAATGAACTGGAGGAAAAATGTTGTAGGTTTTGGCATCAGATGATCTGTTAAATTGCATGATGATAAAAGCCAGCCTGATGGTGCATGCAGGCCCTGAGGAACTTGAATTAGCCCCATTCCAGATGTTCTTCATAACTCTCCTTCTTTGTCTTCATTAACATTTGTCTCTCGACTGAGCAACATATTGGCCGTGCTTTTCAATAATTAATCCTCTGTGAATTTGTTCACGTCCTTAGAGCTTGCTAAAGAGCGGCTGTGTTGCGTTGTTCTGTATGTTCCCGAGTACAAAGAACGACGCTTTATTGGTTTGTATCCTTGCTGAGTAATGATAAAGTGATAAGCGTTTAAACACTCCAGCTTACATTAGTTGGCTCAATTAACATTTGCTCATGCATCTCTCTTCCACGCACACTCATTCATTTGCGGTAGCACACTTCTTCCGACTTGGTCACACTTCTGAGTACTCACACCAGCGGTGTCGCTGAGCTGTAGGAAGTAAAAGAGAACTGTAACAACAGTGATTATGTCTACTGCTGCAACACAGTGTGTACATAATGATGACCGAGTAAACATCTTTTCTTTGTGTCACTATTTGCGATTTGGCATTCAAGCAAAATCTCCTCCTACAGCGATCCGACTTAATCTGTGTGCAGCCCTGCCGGAGAGACTCAGCGGGTTGTCCTGAATCGATTATTGAAGTCTTAATGTGGATGTCTGTCTTGTCTCAGGTCCGCGGGTGTAGTCCCAGTAATAGACTTCATTTGAAGGTGGTTCATTTCACACCTCTCCACTGCCATTAATGTCCATGGGACTGATCTGAGGCTGCTCACATCAAACGCCCAGGCAGTGGTGTGCTTAGGTGTGATTAAATATATCATTTTGGTTCTACCCTCTGGACACACCATTCTGTTGCAGGCTCTCTTATCTTATTTTTTAGATGGGTGTTCATCACATGTACAAGCTTTAAAAGAAATCTGTATTTTCCTTTTCTTCTCACCTGTTTGTTCCTGTTGTCACTGATGAGACGTTTCCTGTGCTTGTCTTCCATGTTTTTCCCCTTAGTTTTAAACATTCAAAGGCTGCAATTTATTCTGCTGTTCTCTTGCCTCCCGTATTTAACTGCTGACCTAACGTGAGCTGCTCTGTGTGTGCATTTAACAGGAGTCCGTATGTTGGATGGGGAGGTGACAGACGTGGTAGAGGCCCACTCTCTTGGTCTCAACCCCCAGCACATTCACATATACAGTGCCAGCTGGGGCCCAGAAGATGACGGCAAATCTCTGGACGGCCCTGCTAAGCTGGCCAAGGAGGCTTTCCAGCAGGGAATCACCAAGGTTGGTCAGACAACTTAACATTACATGTCATTACACCCTTAAAATTGTTGGGTTAAAAATAACCCAATTTGGGTTGAAAATTGGACCGAACCAGCAAGAATTTTACTCAATGTTTTGCCCCAAAAATCTCATTATTTTGTACAAAGCAACGCAAAGTGTTTATTTATTTATTTATTTATTTATTTATTTATTTATTTATTTATTTTGCAATACAACCTAAAGTTGGGTCAAAATGACACAACCTCCTGGGTCTGTCCAATTTTTAAACCAGCAGTTTTAAGGTTGCTGTTGATATTGCCGCGCGTCGCTTTTTTAAAAAAAAAATTGCTGCTAAAGGTGTCAAAAAAGTTTACACCCTTTAGAGTTAAACATTGGACCAACCCAGGAAGTTGGGTCAATTGACCCAACTCTGGTTTGTTTTTTTGCAAAACCCAATTTGTTGGGTTGTTTTGCCCAGAAAATGGTTGTTTTGTACAATTTCTTACATTACTGAAACTCTCCTACGCATGCCTCAGTCTGTAAAACGCCTATAGCTAATCCAAAATACAGAAGCCTAGACTAACCCCTGTTTTGGCCTCTCACCATTGGTTTCCAATAAGATTCAGAATAAACTACTAGATCCTCTTGATCGACATGACCTCCCCCCCAGCTACTGCATCTCTGAGTTCATCATTCCACTACACGACCTCTCTCTTCCACATATCTTGGCCTTTTATCTATCCCTCACACACACACACACACACACACACACACACACACACACACACACACACACACACGCACACGCACACGCACACGCACACCACATATCAAAAGCTGATCGCACATTTGCATTCCTAGTCCCAGCTCTGTGAAGGCATCTCCCACAATCTGTTAGATCTAATGAATCCTTAAAATATTTGAAGCAATGCCTCATTCATGTTGTAAAGCCTTTGCACAGAGCTCCCTTCATATTTTTGTATTCAGTTTTATTTGATTCTGTTTAATTTTTCTTAGTGTCATTACTGCATCTTTGTCTACATGTTTGTCTACTCCGATCTTTCTGTCTCAATTTTGCATTGTACGTGTCTGTGAAGCATTTGTAACTATGTTTTATGAAGCAATATTTTAACAAAGGCTTATTTAATTATATTCCATATCTAAGTTAGTATTATCTTATTAAAACAACACAATTGACTGCTTTACAAGACATTACATTCATATTGAACACAATTGAGGTTAGAATGGTGTTGCCCTCGACAACCATTTTCTCAGACGGCCCCTTTGAAAAATGACTTGCCCGTCCTGCATAATGCATCCATGTAATTAATACTTCAAGAAGAGGGTTCCAAATATGGTAGTGAACAAAACAGTTTTTTTTTTTTTGGGTCCCTCCGCTATTTTTGCAGTGAAAATGCAACAAAATTGCATACATGAATAGGCCCAAACTGTACTGCATGTGGTAGCTTTGTGTGAATATCTGCATATATCATACCATAAAAGCCATGTTCTTGTCTGTTTGAACTCGTGTGTGAATATCTAACCCTCATATGCGTGCGTGCGTGCATTGCCTGTGTTCACCAATATTTTGAAAGATTGCCTTTAAAACATACTATACCCAAAAAACTGCTCTGAGAGAGGCCAGCACCAGAACTTGAATGACCCAGAAGCAGATAGAATGAAAGTTGAAAGGAGTTTTGTCACAGAGGATATGGCATGACTCCTGACGAAGACTGGCTTTAGGTCAGCCCTTAGAAGCTCCAAAATTACATTGCTGAATAGACAATATGTCATGACATTTTTGGTGTTGTTTTTGGCATTTAAAAAAACAATAGCCCAAGCAGAAAAGTTCTCCCTGCCGGTTGTCATTTTGCCTGTGCTATGCTGGCACCGCTGCGTGTGCCGGTTTAGTTCCTGCCTTTCAGACACAGTATTCAAAGGCATTCAATCATTTCACCATTATAGTATTTGTCTATTTGAATATACTCCTTCCAGAACGCATGAAATGAACTGTATTGCAATATTGGTCATTTGGCAGACACAATCCTGGTTGCACCTACTACGAAGATCACCTTCCACATTTGTTTGCGTGGGCATTCAAGTTTGTTCCTGCATTTTCTCCACAAACCTTTAGTAAATCAAACCCTTTTGACTTCCACTCTACTTTAACTGTATAGTATATATATAAATGGTGTGTCTAATTAGCCAATTCTGTCTTTAGTGCTGGGTTTAAATTGGATTTTCTGGTAAATTGCCATCATACATGTGTAAATTTGCATCATGTTAAAATGAGTAGATAAGATGATCTTGAAAAGACCAACAAACATCGCTCAAACGAAAGGACATTTTCACAAAGGCTACTTTGAAGTTGTGGAGTGCTGACAGCAGATTCCCCCGTTCCCTTTTATTCCATTATGGCCAAGAAGGACAGAACTCGTCCATAGACCTGCAGCTATTACGAGCTGCAAAAAGCAGGCCATCAATGTATGAAAGGGCAGTATCACTCTGTGTGCCTTTGGTGGGAACATTTCAAAAATTCCATTCAGTCATCCTTCCATTATCTGTACCGCTTGTCCCCCGGGGGTCGCGGGCATGCTGGAGCCTATCTCAGCAATCATCGGGCAGTAAGCAGGGGACACCCGGAACTGGTTGCCAGCCAATCACAGAGTACACAAAGACGAACGAACAACCATTCACACACACACACACTCTCACCATGGGCAATTTGGGGTGCTCAATCAGCCTACCAAGCATTATTTTTGGGATGTGGGAGTTCTCGGGGAAAACCCACACGGGCACGGGGAGAACATGGAAACTCCACACAGGGAGGGCCGGAGATGAAATCTAACCCACAACCTTTGAACCATGAGGCAGACGTGCAAACCAGTGTGCCACCTCCATTCCAAAAATGTATTCTAAAAATGAAAAGTAACCAGTGCATGAAGGCAACCAAGATTTAGCTCTTGAAATGCTAGACATTCCAGTTATAAGTACCTTTAGATAAAGATGCATGATCAAATTCTTGGTGTGTGTGGAAATAAATGTCTTTTTTAACCTGACAGCGTATATAATTTGTTACTTTGGTCATATTCTTATTATGACAGATAAATCACCTCACGATTGTTAGGCTGCTTGTAAAGTGCAACACTTAATCAGATTGAATGGGTGATATACCGTTAGTGCTTTAGGAAATTGGAGCAAAACAGTCTCATCGGCACCTATCGCTTTGGCGTTCATCTGGCCTCTAAATATTCCGTTTGATATCTTTTCTTCCCTTTTATCTTCTGTTTTAACACAGTGCCTCACATGAAAAGACTAATGGTTGTACAGCTCACTTTCCAAAGACAACATGTAACTAACAAGGCATTTGAGCAGTGGGGCATAATCGGCTCTCTCGATGTCTCACATAATTACTGTTGTGCGGTCATTTGGAATAATGTGTTCATTCTTTCTTTACCTCAGGGACGTGGTGGACTGGGCTCCATTTTTGTGTGGGCTTCTGGAAACGGCGGCAGAGAGCAAGACAACTGCAACTGTGACGGCTACACTAACAGCATCTACACATTGTCCATCAGCAGCACCACACAATCTGGAAATGTGCCATGGTACAGCGAGCCTTGTTCGTCTACCCTCGCCACCACCTTCAGCTCCGGAGACCCTGGGGAAAAACAGATAGTAGGTGGACGCAAATACACAGTATACACTCGTGGAAAATCTGGGCTTTTGTGCTCGAAAGGAAACTGTCCAAATGTCAAAATGATGTATTGTGTTTCAAGACAAAATGTAAGCTTACATATTCAAAATCAAACCTTGTCTAACATTGACACGCATAAGGGAATCTCTCTGTTGTTAGGATAGGAGCTGACAATGACTGAGAAATAGCAACATGCCTCCTTGGCGCGACTTGTCAAAAACGCTTGCCTCGGGGACAAGGAACAGATAACTATCAATCCTCTCTAAGGATGCATGCTGCAGGCGGGCCAAAACAAATGTATAGGTGTCCTCCTTTGTTTCTTTTTGCATTGGTAGCATTGGCTTTTTCTTTGCCAGAACACATTTTTACTCTTCAAAAATGGCGATAAGAGTATCTTTAGCAATTTATTTTAACTGACATCCCTTCTTGTATCTCAGTATGTAATATCTTTCACACCCAGGATGAACAGAAATGTAGCTGTGAATATTGACAGATGGTTAGAAAACATGACTCGAGTGAGGATAAGCGGTAGGGAGAATAGATGCATGGATAGAAAATATGTTTGATTTATATAGTTTATAGTATAGTTTGATATATATATATATATATACATATATATATATATAGTATTTTTTTTAGTAGGAGAGATATTCGCCATTTGAAACAGTTCCTGGGTGTCTTAAGATGTCTGTGACATGCTTGTTAAAATATCCTATGGATCAAGAGCTACTGCTCAACTTTCTTAAGCCATCTATACTACATTAATTCGTAATTTTGGGTAAAATCATATAATGTATAATTTGACAATGGAATAAGCCTTCAACAAGGTTTTTTGCCCCTATTTTAAACTTTTCGGTTAGTAAAAACAAGTGGACGTCTTTGAAAACGCTGTCGCTGCTTTTGTAAAACCGAATAGCCGAACCTTTTACAAACAGAAGATGTGAACATCTTCACCCTGCACATCTTTGTCCAAATAAGTTACTACTATTGATTTGAATCGCATACTGACTTTTGTTTGTGCGTGACTTTGTGATAACGCTTCACCAATGATGTGTGAACTGACTGTGACCAGTGGAAACACGTTAGTCATACATATATTTTAAATTCTGAAACCAAATACATTACCAGTCAAAGATTTGGAAACAGTTTTATATTCAATAATATGAGAAATTGTGTCCAAGCTTTTGACTGGTAGTGTACAGTATATGTATTAAATGTATTTGCGGTTGGAAACAGAACAACCAGCTTTGTGTGAAGCACGGGAATGATTAATTATGTATGATGTGCCAATGACATTTGTTATTCATTTAACCTTTATTTTCCCAGATAAGACAATTGAAAGCAAATTATCATCTTCAACGGGAACGCGCCTGCAAACACCAGACTAAAATAAGATTGTCTTTCGGCATATTTTGGTCCCGATACGTGCATGGGGATTGTCTGAATTGAATGTCCAAAACTGCAAAAATGCAGAGACTACATTGTTCTCAAGTAAACATTGCCATTGGGGTTTCTAGTTGTATGGTTCCATTACTAGACACATGAGACTGAAAAACAAGCTGACGCTTCCATTTTCTTTCCTGTTACCAATTGCTCATTAAAGGGTCTTTTGGTTGCCGGGCCCTCAATGACTAACACTCAACCTCTTTCACTGTGACTTTCCAGCACACATAAGTGGAATAGTTGATGTGTAAAATTGAACGTATCTCTCAATTTCCATGTCTGTCTCCAAGGTGACAACAGACCTGAGGCAAAAGTGCACCGATTCACACACAGGAACGTCAGCTTCAGCACCACTAGCTGCTGGAATCATTGCTCTGGCACTGGAGGCCAAGTAAGTTGAATCACCCTTCTGCCACCACAGGGCCAGCCTTATGGCCCATCAGATGTTCTTTAACCTTATTTTGTATGCATCACTGTAGGCTCAGAGGTTAATGTGACTATTTGTGTGCACACAGTCCGCCTAAAACCCAACCCACTTGTTCACCCAGCAAATGGATCTTTTTATAATCACTTTATTAGCCAGACAAATTAGTGACTTTATCCCCAAAAGACATGAGAATATCTTACAGCTGATTGTGACGTCTTAAACTAGAAAGTGTGTCACGTTATTTCTCATCCAGGTTTCCAAATTCAGCAATTCTAATGTGTTCCATGATAGGTTTACCTTTTGTCTTATCTTGGCATATTTAGTTTGCTTATCTTCATAATGCTTGTAATTCCCATTTTAGCAATTAGCAGGCAGCATTTTATTTGAAACCCTGAAAAACCCCACAGGGCTAGTTAAGTAAAGATGTGAAGAAAGTAAGTATCTGTGTGTGATACTTTGAGATTTCTTGTCAGGGCAAAAAATACAAAACATTATCCAATTCATTCATTATTCAATTACTCCGATTAACAATGAAGAACCCCACTCTTCCAATAAATGTTACATTTGTACATTTGAGTGCTGTCAGTTGAATTTGAGATTCAACTTGGTGCGTTTTCGTTTTGAGGCTTCTACAAATCATTGATCTTATTCAAGCTAAAATCAATTTATGTTCTATACAATTATGTCAAAGTATGTCTGACCAAAAGGGCAGATAGTCAAAGATCACATTCAGCGTTTTTTCCCTTTCATGAGTAATATCATATCAAAGATGTTTGTGGGAGCTGGGTTCAAAGGCCATGCCTGTGATTTGTATTTGTCAGTGCTTTACAAAAAGACATTTTTCAAACTCTGATCTCCTGACAGACTGTCATCTGTAACAATGTTTCAGTTTATCACACTATAATCTCATCTATGAATTTGCCCTCCCTGTCAGATAGATTCATTCAAAAGGATGTTTTATCTTTCTGCTGTTTCATTTCTCCATCCGTCACCCTTGCCACTACTTGTTAAGTGTCACTGAAATAATGGGGAGTCGTGTCTATTAAAAACACATCCCCATTCTACAGTATAGCTGACACTGACGCTGCTGTTGTGTTGGGCTTTTTCATTCAACTTCTTGGTATTCTATATACATAACATTAAGTATCCTTTCTACAGAATCATACACCTCAGTAACGGTCATTACAAAGATGTCTCGACGCGTTCCTGTTTTACTGCGTTCACTGAACTTTAAGGCCAGTGTTTTATACCAGTGTTAAAACCATAGTGTGAAACAGGATAGTTGTCATGGTTAACTGAAATGATCCTTGGTCTTTTTCGTATTCGAAAAACATTCTGCCTCTCCATTTTGACGTTCTGAATTATATTTCAGCAAGGGCTACAGACGGCTAAATGTTTTTCACATTCCACTGCTTCCTTCCTTTTGCTGTATAGTTAGAGGTCAGCCCAGTCTGACAGCTCATAATATATGACGGGAACTAAATTATTCCTTCTACTGTTAAGTGACATGAAGATTAAATGGTCCCTTTCCCACATTTCGGCAGTATGAACCTGACCTGGAGGGACATGCAGCACCTGGTGGTGAGAACAGCCCGACCCAAACGTCTCAACGCAGGAGACTGGAGGACCAATGGAGTTGGACGCAGAGGTAGTACTGATGATTTTGTTTCAAAACCATCCTTTTCTGATTTTACACATCACCAAAATGTTGGATATACGCGTATGCTCTGTGTGTTCGCCGTACTGAATGTGGCAGGTCTGTCAGTGAGGCGATCCATGTAATAAATGGACTGACCTTTATAAAGTGACAACCAACATCGTCAGTAGCATTCATAAGCATTTTATTAACTTTGCTATTGTCTGTTATAATGATGACACATCTTGGTGTATTATGCCACAGTATTAGGCAACTATTCTATAGCCTTGGGTTTTTCTTTTTTAGTTCTGATTGCAAGGAAAAGTTTAACTGAGGTAGAGGACAGGAAAAGACAGGGAGAAATGGTAAAACAGTGAGTAGGAGCAGGTCCCTGTTTGCCAAGTTAATCTCTTACAGTAGTCATTATTGTGCTCTATCACTATAAAAAAATATGATGTAGTTCAAATGGAAGATTTTTCCAAGATAAATATTTTTTCTAGCATTTATGTGACCTTAAACTGTATGAGTCAATTTAAAAGGAAAAGGAAAATAAATCTTTTTGAGGGGTGGAAATAACACTGTTAGCTCCGTTTATTTGTGTTTCTCCTCTCAAAACAGAACAAATCTTAGGTCACATTGATGGTTGAAAAACCTTTGAGTGATTTATCCACCCATCCATTTTCTGAAGCACTTTTTCGCACAAGAGTAGCGTGCATGCTGGAGCCTATTCCAGCAGTCATCGGGCAGTAGGCGGGGGACACCCTGAATTGGTCAGCAGTCAACTGCAGGGCACACATAAACAACCGTTGGCACTCATACTCTCACCTATGGGCAATTTAGAGTGGTCAATCGGCCTACCATACATGTTTTTGAAATATGGGAGGAAACAGGAGTACCCAGAGGAAATCCACACCGGCACGTGGAGAACATGCAAACTCCACACAGGAAAGTCGGATTCAAAATCGAAACCACAACCTCTGCTCTGTGAGGCGGACGTGCTAACCAGTCAACCACCGTGCCACCCTGAAGTGATTTATGCCAGTCTCATTTTATCAGACCACAAAAATGTGGCATTTCCACTGAGCTGTATAGAGATGTTTTACAGTCTTTATATTGCTTACACTGTTTGCCGGGGATGATGACTGGCTGAGTAGTTAAGAATTTTAACTGTAGAGTCACAAAAAGCTCAAATGTGGACTTGATAGGTTTGTGAATATCTTTTCTACTAACCGCAATAATCTCACAATACAGCTGTTGTAAAATAATTTATTAGGTCACATATGCTGTAGGTCTTCAGTACATTGTAATTTCTTTGGTAATTTGCAATGAGTGATTAAAAGGCTGATTTGCAATTTGTGTCTCCCTTACTAGAAAATAATGCTAATGTGTACTAACAACGCCCCGTCCCCCCCCACAGTGAGTCACTCATATGGTTATGGGCTCCTGGATGCTGGCGCAATGGTGGCTTTAGCACAAAACTGGACCAGAGTGGGGCCACAGCACCAGTGTGTTCACACAATGCTCACAGAACCAAGGTGAGTGTTGGACACATCAGTCACCATATTTCCCCTCAGGAGTGGCACATTTATTTGTGTAGACACGTACCATTAAGCTGTCTTGTCAAATCTGCAGAGACATCGGGAGCAGGCTGATGTTCAGTAAAAGCGTGGATGCCTGCTGGGGACGGCCAGACTATGTCAGCTCTCTGGAGCACGTTCAGGCTCGTCTTACTCTCCTCCACAACCAGAGAGGCAAGCTGGCTATTCATCTCATCAGTCCACTGGGCACACGCTCTACCCTCTTGTTTCCCAGGTACACAAGGAAACACTCAGCATACTTTTTTTTCACTCTGAATTTCACATGTGAGGTGTACAAACCTAGAATTGTGAGAATCTGTTAAAATAAATTTAATCTAATAGTAATTATTTAGACATTTTCTGTTGTAAATCACCTTTTGGAAAGTTACCTACAAAATGTGAAACGTTCCATTGGACATAATGTTAATGAAGGCATATAAACATGCAGGATTTGCTTTATTTCCATTCAGTACTATTGAGTTGCTCTCTATAACACTTTCTAAAACACATTTTTCATTTCGATACAGAGAAAAGAAATACTGTCCCTATTCTTGCAGGCCAAATGACTTCTCCACTGAGGGATTCAATGACTGGGCCTTTATGACCACCCACTCGTGGGATGAGGATCCTCAAGGGGAATGGACCTTGGAAATAGAAAATGTTGCTGCTAATAGCCGAGACTATGGTAACCGAATTTGGCTTCCATTATTTATCACTTTCATCACATCAAACACCCATACCCAAGACCATTTTTTTGTATTTATTTATCCATCCATCCATTTTCTGAACCACTTAGTCCCCACGGGGGTCGCGGGTGTGCTGGAGCCTATCCCAGCCGTCATCGGGCAGTAGGCGGGGGACACCCTGAACCGGTTGCCAGCCAATCGCAGGGCACACAGAGACAAACAACCATTCGCACTCGCACTCACACCTCGGGACAATTTGGAGTCTTCAATCGGCCGACCAAGCATGTCTTTGGGATGTGGGAGGAAACTGGAGTGCCCGGAGAAAACCCACGCGGGCCCGGGGAGAACATGCAAACTCCACACAGGGAGGGCCGGAGGTGGAATCGAACGTGCACCCTCCTAACTGTGATGCGGACGTGCTACACAGTGCCCCACCGAGCCGCTGTATTTTATTTTATTTTTATTTGAACTACAATACTGGTACAGTGGAGCTGGACTGGCGTTAGCATATTCTCCCCAGGTTTACATGGCTTTTCTTCAGCTACTCTAGCCAGCTCTCACATTGCATTAAATTCATGGTAACATTATCGGACGATTAAATGAGAATGTTAATTTTGTTTATACATATGTCCTTCAGGTGACTTTTTCAGAAAGTGTCCTGGCTCTCACCCCATCCGAAGTCAACTCATGTGTGACCCTGAATACAAAAAAATTAAATAAAAAATGGATGATTGGATAATCTATTTCACAACGGTACTCTGTAGATCACTGATGTCCGGCAAGGTTGAACCGTTAACAAAAGTGGAGAAATAATATTCTAAAACACTGTATTGATTTTTTTCCAATTATAGCTGCAGTGTTCTCTGACAACAAGTCAAATACACGGCATTGGATGCACAATATGAACCCACACACAGATTCAACAGACAAGAAAAACTCTCCTTCTAGCAGCTATTAAATCTTTTCAATGAAACACAAAATAAATTAGAATAAACAGCAAGGTCGACTCAAACATAAACAAAATTGTTGGTAACTTGAATCTGATGAAAGTAATAATACATTTTTGAAAATTAAATAAAATCAGCCAGTTAAAATTGTGGTTCAGCAGATTTTAGAAAAACAAGGTGATGATATATTTTTAACCAAAGTGCGTTTCCTAATTAGCATTACTGCTGTTGTTTCAGGGCATTAAAAGGAAAATTAAGGACAAGCATGTTAAAATTTCTAATAGGACAATCTCCGAGCAGCTTGATGTTCCTATGTTGCAAGTATTATTCAGAAATTCAAGATCAACGGGACCGTAGCCAACCTCCCTCAACCTGGCCGCAGGAGGAAAATGAAGGAGAAATTGAAGTGACGGATAATACAAACGGCAACCAAAGAGCCTAGAGCAACAGCCAAAGAAATTGAAGGTCACCCCCAAGGTCAAGGTACATTAGCGTCAGATTGTAACATCCATCGTTTGAGCCAAAGGGGACTTTATAGAAGATGACCAAGATGGAGGCGGATATAAATTAATAAAAAAAAGTAACCCTGGAATTTAATAATAATAAAAATTAAAAATCTGATGAACCACAATTCAAAAGCAGTGACTGATTTTCATTGGTTGATTCTAATATAATTTTTGGGAACTTTTGTTACATTCAATTTCCGTGACCATTGTGAGGCATTCTTTCATTAACAGAAGTGCCAAAACTTTTGCATAATTATCCAAATACACAGTATGTTGTATTTGGAGGGATCGTACCATTTCTTTAATTTTTGGTGTGAAGGGAATTGTTTCCACCATGATGCAAATGGCCAAAGGAGCAAATATAAAACAATCATTTGGATTTACAGCAAAACTAAATGGGCTATTGGTCAGCACGCCTATATATAAAAGTTTATCACATTTTTGGCATAATCCTGGTAGTTAACTAACTGAATAACTAATGTCAATCCTTGAAGTAGGCAGATATGCTACAGTAAAAGTCTCTCACTAGAATTAAGAGTAAAAAGACATGGTAAGTGTCACGTCTCGTCCCCAGCCGTGTTACTATGTGTCTCTGTCTTGTGTGCTCGCCCCTCCCCTCCTGTGTGCCCATGATTAGTTTGATTATTCTCACCTTCCTCTCGTTACCTGTCGTGTATATAAGTCCTGTCTGCCCGTCATAGCCCTTCGGATCATTGTATGTGTTGTGGTTGTCTTGACGTCGTTTGGTTCCTGTTGTCTTAATGTCTTCACGTCCTTTGTTTAGCATCCCTGTCGGTTAGTCCTTTTGTTATTTTGTTAAGTTATGTCAGTTTGCCGAGTCTATTAGTTTGTTTTGCTGAATAAGCCCTGGTCCAAGCAGCATTTGGTCTCCCTGCTCCGTCCGATCCGTGACAGTAAGCCTTTATCTCTCATCTGTATTGACTGAAACATCTTTGCTGACTGACCTTTGCTGCCGCACAAGATGGAAAACATTATTTTTCCAGCCTCATTGAAAATTGCTCTCGTCTTTCTCCGTGGTCAGGTTTTCCATTTATTTTGTCATTTGTGTCACTCCCCGGTTCTCGTTTTCATATGTAAGAATTAAGATTGTGCCCTGCTTTTGGTGTCGGGCAATGACAAGCACGGTGGTTTTATAATATGCCAACATATTGTTATTTTCCTAATTGGTATATTGTCTGCTGAAGGGCAAATTGTCCACAGTACTGCCCAACCTTTTCGTCCTCCTTCAGTTCTAGGAAACTACAAAAGCAAGTAATAAGGAATTAAGGCACTGAGAAATTGAAAAGTGTGATAGATAACATTTGTGTTATTGTGCCACTGCTTTCTCACAAAGAATGCACATGCAAATGTCAAATTGAAAATTGGCCAATTTTGGCACTTGTCTTCCCGACAAGTCTTATCACCCTTTAGCGAAGTCCTCATCAGCTACGTGAACCTTTTTAGTTTTAAAAAAAAGGGAATAATAAGAAGAATATTCACTGATTATTTTACAACCTGAGTCTTTGCTTTGCATGCTCAGAGCATCTGCTCTGTCTGCGCCGTCTTTGGTGTTGTGGTCACGTAACTCGCAACATATATTTACGTCCTCCCATGTGTCCTCATCACACATTTCACAGTGTATTTTATTCAAAAATGGCACTGACTAAGAGAGCGCCCATTAGCATGCTGCCTTGTTTATTTACACATCATTCATCAACACTGGGAATACTCCACCCCGGCGTGTGAAATGATCCTTCATGTGGCTCAGTCGTTTTAAATGAACTGATTCACACAAATATCCATTTGGCACTGTTACTATAGCCTGAACAGCCCCTATATCGTTTTCTCAGAGCAGCTGGGCGTGACAGCAATGTGATTTTTCTGGCCCGGAACAGCTGACAGTAGATATTGTTATGTTCAGAATAATGGCATAGGATAATGGCCGAGTCAAGCTCCAAAATCTTATGAACGCTTTTATATTCGCACACTCAAATCCACATCCACAAGTCAAAACATGAAAAAAATTTTATCAAATGTGGTATTCCTTTTCAGAATTGTCTAAAAATAGCAGTCAGTGTTCTCAATGCATTTCCATGTATCGCAGCAATATTGTCATCATATTAATAACACCACGACTTTCTCTTTTAGAAATTTTAAACTTTACTTCGTGTTGGTCCGTCCATCTCTTTCAGGAGTGCTGAGTCAATTCACGCTCACTCTGTGGGGCACAGGGTCCAGTGGGGTCAGCCCGTTGTCGTCGGACTTCCCTCGGCCCTCCAACAACAGCTGCAAGACGTTCGATGCCCAGCAGATCTGCATCGGTGAGTCATCGGTTGTCTTCACAACAACTTATATGGGTCACATACCAAGAAAAGTCTTGAGCAAAGTAAAATTGCACTTCATTATGAAACGCTGAAGTGGATATTGCTTTTTTCTGATGACAATACATGTTTGCAAAGCGTACTTGCTCCATTAAAGCCCACAAGGAAATATAGCTTGTGTCAGTTTAAATTGCAAACGAGCAACTGACAGCAGACAGGAAGTAATCAGCCCAAATTTAGACGAGGGCCTGATTTTAGATTTACACGTGCAAAAAAAATGTTCATGTTTTTGTCTTGCTCCTGCCACAGAATGCAGCCCAGGCTTCTCACTCTTCCTCCAAGGCTGCGTTAAGTTGTGCCCTCCTGGTTTCACGTCAGGGCCGCAGCTCCTCAATCTCTCTCTCGAGAACTGGGTCGACTTGTCTTCAGTACAAGCCTGCCTGCCCTGTCATCCCGCCTGTCTCAGCTGCTCTGCCACGGGGCCCACGGACTGTCTGTCCTGCCCTCCTCACAGTCGCCTGGTCCTCACCTCCTGCCTGCACCAGAACCAGGTGCAGCGCAAATCTCCTCTTGCCGGAGGGGAGCCCGGAGGAGAGGATCCAAAATTAGATGATGATGATAAAAGCGTCGGCGGGGTGGCCCCACCTGATCCTCGCTCGTCTTCTCACTTTCCCGTCGTTGTGGCGATCCTCAGCTGTGCCTTTATCTTGACGGCCTTTGCCGGAGTGTTTCTCATACTGCAACTGCGCTCGCGTGGAGTCTCTTCTGGCCGGAGGACCAAACTGCCCGATAGACATGTGGGCTTTGGTTTCGGCCCGGGCCGAGGACAGAAGAGGAAGGCTCGCATATGCTACAAGGGAATCCCCACTGTGTGGGGGGATGAGGACATGACCGCCTACGAGTCTGAATCAGACAGCGAAGAAATTGACGGTCACAGCGAAAGGACAGCTTTCATCAAGACGCAGAGTGTCATCTAGACAACCCCATCCCAAGATACAGGGGTCCTCGGTTTACAATGGAATTCCTCAGAATTTGTCAGAACATGTAGTTTGTTGTAGTGTTCCTAAAAATTTAAAGCAATTGAAATATGAATATTTGAATAAATTCAGGGCTCTCACTCTGCTTGCATAACTCGTCTCTGGGCTTCCCCCCACGTTGCATATCACAACAACTTATTGAAATTGAGATTTGGGAACCAAAAACGTGCACCGCTTGCGACGCGCGTTTGAATTTCCTCGGAAATGCACCCTCAATTTTTCTAGCATATTCCACAAAATGCCTTTTTCTTGATCGTGAATTTCATTTTTACAGTGAAAAAGGGAAAGTAAAACTTTTAACTAATGTGAAACTAATGTTTGATATGAAACATTTCTCATGTAATTAAGTGATAATTTGAACCACAATTGGCGGTTATTAAATAAGAAAATTTAAAACTGGAAAAAGAAAAACCGGAACACGGATATGAAATCAACAAGGAACTGCTAGAGCCTTGTCGCGAGATGTATTCTTTCACCACTTGTCAAGTTTTTGTATAGCCCTAAATCACAGTCTCAAAGGGCTTCACATAGCCAAAATTGACAATTATTCTCAACTTCACACTGATTTGTTTGTACCTTCGAAAACATCCTTTGTCTGGAAACGAGGATCCCTGTAACAGTTTCAGACCCCAACACTAAAACACTCATTTGTACTTTGGGGAGGAAAACAAAACGGAGGCCTACTTGTCCCACCAAATGTCTTACCTATTCTGCCCACCTTTTTTTAATAATTGTGTATTTGTTAATGTGTCACTTGCTTAATTCTGAAATCCCCTATTTATATAATGGTAAAGTAGATTAGGCAGTTAGCTCACAGGTGTCAAACTCCTGCAGACCAGATCTGGCCCTACATATCATTTTTTGTGGCCTGTGAAAGTTTGTCACAAGTTTTCTTAAACAAGCTAATGATGATGATAAAGGCCCTTACACAGAACATGCGCTAGAATTGCCTGTAAACAAACAGATCAAGCAGTTCATCTTCGGGCTAGTGGATATAATATTAATATTAATTGTAATTAAATTTGAGTAGTATAAAAAAGTTTGACACCCCTGCTTGAGCTTTTTGGGGTTTTTTTTGCAATGAGACATTATGGCGCCATAGCAAAATATTTTTTATTTATTTATTGTCACAGAATTTTAAGTACTGATACATTTTGCTTTCTTTCACTTAACAACGCAGTATTTTATTGTATTTATACAATTTGAAGTGTGGTATAGAAAATGTTTGTCGGGCAGCGCTTTACAGCATTCCCTGACACGCTTCCGTTGTGGTCCCTCCCAAGGCGGTTTCTGCCATTTAAACAGAACAGAACAGCCACTCGGAACAAAGGCTCAGGTCCTTACAGTGAGAAAGCCAGAAAGTTTTCTCCATGTTTGTTGCCGATTAAAGTGCTTTACTATCAAGATATTTCTGTTCTCTTTTCCAGCCTGAAGCAATGTTGATTTATTCCCAGAACATCTCAGTTAAGGTGAGGACTCCTTGTAAGCAAACTTTACAAGTTATTTTTCCTTCAATTTCCTTGTATAACAGCCGTAATAGGACTATCAAGGCCATTGTGAAGAAAAAAAAAAGGGTAAAAATGCAAGAAAAAATACCAAGTTATTGGAATCCACTCATCCATTGCATTCCCATTCCTGAGCTGACATTCGAACCCCAAACCTCAGAACAGTATGGCAGGCATACTAACCTCTAGGCTATCCTGAAGCACTACACATTAAAACTATTAAAAGTAAAACTTTATTCTCGTTGGATCACAACCATTTTGTTATTATTCATTTTATTTTTCATGGTCCCCCGTACATTGACGTCATCAGATTACACTGATTAAGTTCAAATGAAATCTTGTATTATTTTTATATATTATTACCTTTTCTATTTAACTCAGTGGAATATATCAGAGATCAGTTTCAGGCTGGAATAAAATGGTGTTGGTGTTTGCAAAGACCACTCTGTCTTTTCTATATTCTATACACATACTTAGCATTGCTAATTGTATTTGCTCTCCAAGCAAGCAGATGGCTGTTAACATCTCCCTGGCCTCGTTTCAGCCTTATCACGAAGCACCAGCACTCATTTATGCACAGCTGTTTGAGCATATTTTTGATAATCAACGTCCACCTTAAGTTCCATGTCCTACTATGCACTTTAACCGTACGAGTAAGACATACAAGTAGATTGACTGTGTCTTGTTAATAGTGCCACAAATAACACAGTACACAAATAAACCTTATGAGTAAACTCCTAAACTGCACCAGTGATACTACGAGACCCAATTCGTGGGCATGTGTCACAAACTAGTAACCACCTAGTGTTTGTTGTGCAATCGTGTGGTGAGGTAATATCAGAATCAGATCGACCGATCTCTTGATCTATCTATCTATCTACCGTAATTTCCGGACTATAAGCCGCACCGGACTATAAGCCGCACCAGCTAAAATTCAGGGATATTTTTGTTTTTTTTCTTACATAAGCTGCACCGGACTATAAGCCGCACGTGCACATGAGTTTTTTACAAAGAAACACAGTACACAGAAAGCCGTAAAAATCCATAAATACGCTGCGCCGCCATTTAAGCCTCAGGGTTCAAAGTAACGTTCTGAATAAAATGCATTAAAAGTTCACATTCATTACAACTTGTTTTTGGTGAGCAAAATGTCAGAAGAATTGAATTTAAATGCTGATTGATTGGGTTTTAATACAATGCAGATGGTCCAAACAGTGCCACTGCTTTGTGTAATCTCTTAGTCACATAGCAGAGTAAGAGACAGGGTTTAGAGCCCTTTGACGCAGGTTACCTAGCGTGCATTCCTACTAAAGCTCATAACGGCCACAAGCAACACAGCCAGAATAAGCAGCAGCCATAGTAGTGTTTCAAAATAGTATTTTTGTTGTTTTTTTCTTCAAGATACCGCACGACAGTGGTCCACAGCCTTTTTACGAGTGTATAAAAGTGATCAAATCATCACAAAAATCACAAAAAAAATCTTACATAAGATGCACCTGACTATAAGCCGCAGGGTTCAAAATTTTGGAAAAAAGTCGCGGCTTATAGTCCGGAAATTACGCTATCTATCTATCTATCTATCTATCTATCTATCTATCTATCTATCTATCTATCTATCTATCTATCTATCTATCTATCTATCTATCTATCTATCTATCTATCTAAATTAGCAATTTGAATTTAGCCCTACACTGAAATATTTTGTTCGCGTTTGAAACGTTGATTGTTATAACGCTCACATACTTTAAATGGAGATCTGTCAACAAAAGAACAAGCAATCAAGTTCGATTTGATCTTACTTGTTTAATACTTTATCTCATTCAAGGTCAAATTTAAAATGTTTATTGTCTTAAGGCCTTTTCACACTGCACTTGTTTTTCAGGGTGTGGATGCTAAGGGTTGCTTAACGGCTTACCAGTCAGTAGAATGCATGCTTTTCCTGCACTCTGAAATCACTTTGCCAAGCCCAATCCTATTGGCCATCTGACATCCCAGCAACGCCGCTCCCCGGGCTAAACGTTTTGGCAAATGCCACGCTTGTGTGTCACACTGCGATGCGACACAGCGTTCCGTTTTCAAGCTCGCGCATCAATTAAAGAAGTGGTCCCCAACCTTTTTTGCGCCACGGACCAGTTAAGCGTCAGAAATATTTTCACGGACCGGCCTTTATATAAATAAATAATACATTTATAATAAATATATAAATACGATGAAACATGTCACATGACCTGGACGAGCGTCTTGACCTGTATTAACTGATCGTCGATAAAATTATTTTTTTTTTCAATGGGGCTTGGCGGCCCTGTACCAAGTGGCCCACGGACCGTTACCGGTCCGCGGCCCGGTGGTTGAGGAACCCCGAATTAAAGGGTTCATCAGTGGTGCGCTCTGCCATGCTAAGTGCAGTATGAAAAGGGTAGGCTATACTTGTAGATTAAGTTTCCCTCAGAACATAGTATAACTTTGCTGCTTTCCTGTAAACATATTCATTTTCCTCTGCATTTCAAATATCTGTCTATAGAGAGATTACACGAGGCCTTCCTTGATCAGTGAGAATGAATGATTTTACCACCGACGCTGTTGTCGCTGGCACACTAATTGAAAACTGGGGAACTGTGTTGCCTCCGATACAGTCTTGAAGTCTTTCTGTCCAAAAAGCTGTGAAGCTGTCTGGGAGTTTTGTATTAATTCCCCACTATTTGTGTACAATACTACAAACAGATAAACCAGCCTTTTGTCTCATAAAGTCAAATAATCCAGAATAAGAACGGCACCAAAATCAAGCTCAGTACTAACCTACACCCCCTTAAAGGTAGACATTGCCACAGTAGAGGCAGAATTGTATCTCTTTCATTGTGCGCTATATCTCCCCGTTTAGGCAATCAACATAACGACGTATGTAATTATATATAATATAAACAGATTCTTTTGTTCAGACAATAAAACATTTAGGTGTTACCTATATACCTGATGTATGTAATTTATATTAAATACCTAAAGAATATATAAAAAAAAAAAAAAAGAATACCTCAGCCTGACAATGTCTGAAAACATGATACTGTATTGGAGTTGTGGAGGTAGTAAGTACATGTGGTATAGTAAAGTCATTTTACCAATAGATGGTGATCTTCCACTGTGCTCTTTCATCTTTTTGTGCGAGATTGCACAATTTGGGGTCAGGTTTGGCAATTTTAATTATGAAATCAAGGAAATATATCAAATTAAAAAAGAAAATCAGTATACTACAACACATACAAATTAGAATTGTATCTATTTCTTTTAGTTACAGCATAAATGCGTGCCTAAGGAATGCACTAGTATCTGCAGCTTTGCTGCTGCTCAGATACAACAAAGAGCATGCAATTAATGAGTAACTAGGTTGGCAACTTTAGTTTCTAAACCATTCATGAGTACATTCTTAATTTGATTTAATTGCACAGTTTTTTTATACAAAACACAAGTCAGATGGTTAGTAGGCTACTGTAGCATGTAACGTATACTTTATGTTGCATTGTGAATATTGTTTCCCATTAATAAAACAATATGCAGTATATTTATCTTCTAAAATGCAAGATGAATAGTTTAAGAAGCACATATCTTATTCAGAGCATCTAAGCCTGATATTAGCATACTAATTAGCCTGTGTCCGTGGCCCTGGCTCTCTACATTATCCTCTTCAATCCGTCTTCTTGAAAACATATTTGTGAGCTCTGCGCACTTGGCAGCATCATCATCTAACGCTTTTCTTTTTGTTATCCTAGCTTTTTCAGCCCCATCTGGCTTTTTTCTGTCCATCTGTTTTCTCATGGGCCACTCTTGAGGGATTGAACACGTAATGGTATCCCCCAACTTTAAACGGACAGGAAAGAGAACTGCGATGCAAAAATTCTAAGACATAAATGAATGAATTTTCTTGAATTAAAAACATTTATACAATTTAATTAAGTTTTAGTCTATAAATGATGCTCCGGCCACATCCCCACACATTGGCGCGGCCCTACGGGAAAAATCCTGGTTCTCCCAGCACGCCATCGACGCCAAGTTCC
Source organism: Syngnathus scovelli (assembly GCF_024217435.2). Lineage (NCBI taxonomy): Eukaryota > Metazoa > Chordata > Actinopteri > Syngnathiformes > Syngnathidae > Syngnathus > Syngnathus scovelli. The sequence continues at coordinate 12,859,044 of NC_090852.1, forward strand.
TATTATCGTGGCCGGTTAGTTCGAGAAGGATGGAATGTTTTCCTGAGAAGTGAAGACAGTTGGTGGCAGCAGTTTGCGATCAAATTCAGAGTCTCTGCAAGCCCTTGGCATCCACCCTGGAGCTCCAGCTGTGCTTGCAGCCAGGCCTCAACAGCCTTGCTCCTAACATTCACTTTTTTATACCTGTTTTATCTTGCAGAAACAAAAAGCATTTACAGTGGTGTTAAAAAACGTTTTCCCCTTCACTCAATTTTTTTTTTTTTTTTTTTGCCTGTTTGTTACACTTCACTAATTCCCACTGTCAAACAAATTGAAACAAGTTATTTGTCAGTTTGTTTTGTAGCTTATACTGTATATATATATCCATTAGGAATCAGGCTTAAGACAGAATGAACTTATAATAAAAGGACGAAGGATAAAGGATCTGCAATTTTATAACAACTGACACATCGAGAAAAGACGAGTCACCAAGAATTCATTGTCTTATTCAATCAGAGCAAGTCATCAAGGTCCCAAAGTAGCAAGATAGCCCCAGAGCATCACACTGCCACCACCATGTTTGACTGTACGATGTTCTTTTTCATGCATGATAGATATACCGAAAAGTTGACCTTTCATTTTGTCAGTCCATAGATTTATTCTCTGCTATGAATGTGATTTTTTGCCAGCCTCTTCCGCTAGCTTTGAATACCCCCTTTAATTAAGTCACCATTTACAATGTGCATTTTATAATTACCTCGGTTATCTTTGTCTGACCTCTACATTGACTGTTTTTACACATTAAAATATGGACAAATACTAATTTTAAATTAGAAGGGGCATACCTTTGCGTAATACTATATTTTCAAAGCAATAGAATGTGCTCTCTAAGGGAAAAACATGGTTATCCATTTTATCACTTCTGCTTTGTGCAGCTCCTGCCGGAGGCAAGTGGACAGCGTTTGAACTGACTCAATGCTGCCCCCTGCAGGGAGACCAGTCATTAAGCTAGTTTAGGAAATTGACTCCATGTAGTAAGTGCAGTTCCATGACTCGAGTAAATAAATATTTTCAAATCATTAACATTGTAATTCATACACAGTTCAATATTTTAACTCATAATTTTAATTCATAATCTAACAGAAGCAGGAAGCCCAACTAGAAAGGCACAAACATGACTCTCTCCTTTTCTTTATTTGTATATAGGACAAGTTGTAGCTTGAGTTTTTTTTTCATTTTTGTGTTTTCTTCTAATCTCGATCTTCTGCCCCCCCCCCCCCCTCTCTCCATTTTATTAAATTATTTAGTTTAGGTTTAAGTTTCACCGCATTATTACTCCACCGACACTGAATACAGAAGATAGCCTGCCACCATATATTGCTTCTAAACCATTTTTATTTTATGAAGACAAATTTCCACAATTTCCATGTGACACATTGTGAAAGAGCTGAGATAGAGATCGAGGGACAAAAGAGCAGGAACTTAAATGTGGTCACATTGAAATGTTAATAGAAGCCAGAGCAGCACATGGTGTGACAGACCTCCTGAGGGAAATGAACTAACCAAACAGTTATTTAATGCCCAATCATAAGAATGTGTGTCCACAGCTCCATGCTGAGCACAGACTCAGCCTCGAGAAAATGCAGTTCGAAATGCAAATGGGATTTTGTATGTAGCACAGAGTGCTCCACACATCAGCCACCTACACTTTGTCACTACACTTTAACTCAGCTCTGCCTCCCAAATTTGAAAAGTTGATAAAACTATCAGCTGGAAAAACAGGCCATTGGCATTTTCACAAGACATTTCTTTAAAGTACATTTTCAGACATGTCGTTTTTTTTTACCAAACTTAGTCAATAAGATTGGTATTACTGATGTAAATTGTAACTGAAAACAGGATTCTTAATTATTGCAAATCTCCAAGGGGTTGAACTTCAATATTTAAAGACAACAAGCCCGGGAAGTTAACAGCAAAAACCTCAGTTTGATTTCTGCGGATTAGAAATTAATAGGTGAAATCGAAATCATTTTGCATTCAACTACCGAGCTCAACCTGCAGTTACAGCATCACAAATTTTCCCTGACATACTCCATGCATACATAAATGATAGCACTGTGCAAAAAAAAAAAAAAAGTCTTACGCCAGCAGATTTGTTGTTTAATCCAGTAGTCCCCAACCACCAGGCCGCACAGATAAATTGGCTGGGGGCATTCATAGCAGAGCATATACATCCCGATCAGTAATAGATGGGATCACCCAAGCCCATCAGGAATTCACAATTACACAAGACCACCACCCCCACAGTCAGCACTCAATGTTTGCCAGTCAGTAAAAAATCAGTACTACCATAAATTGGGCCCTGGTTTAGATTTGTTAATGCTATAATCACATACAGCTACAGGATGTACAGAAAGTCAGCGCACTTACATTTTTATTGAGACACTCCCTTGTATTTCTCATAATACAGAAGTGCACTTTGACTTTCCAAACACTGTGTGAGGCATGGCCATAATAATTCCAGCAAGATGAAAAGTTGCATTGATGCCACCATAGTGACTAAAATAAGATGAAAAAAAAATCCTGTCATCTCTATCTTGATGCTTCTTTGCTCCATCCCGCTAACTGTACATGTCCCAAGTGGTGGCCCCTAACACGCACGCACTCACGCACACACACAAACACACACACAGTCTAGTGTTGGTGAAGCACAACTATACACAGCCACTCAGTTGTGACACACCAACACAAGGCTTAAAACAAATGTTCGCCCGCAATGTCAAGGAAGCTCTGAATGATGAGCAGCGCGCTTACGTGATCTACTTGTTACTGCACAGAGCGGAGATCCACTTGCATCTCTGAATATCCACACAGGATATTGTCTTTGTTGCATTGAGGCAACAAAGAAATATAACATTAAATCGGGGAGAAAGAACAAAAAAATTGATTGCAATGTGTGCCAACATCAGTGTGAGCATAGAAAATTAAAAAAATAAAAGCTCATAATACAACAAATAAAGCTTTTGAAATTGCACTCCTGCAGCACACATTTTCTATGAACCCCTTAACCCCACCATCTCCTCCCTCTTACTACCACTTGCACATCATTGGGATATTTACATTCAGTAGTTCAGTTCCAAGCTGAAACACATTCTTACGCAGTAGAACCCACTGCGGCTGTGTTCTCATGACAGTTTGTGGTTCTGCACAATGCGTTCATCACAGTCAAATCAGAGTGCCCTGTGCTGGTCCAAAGCTCCAAGGCTCCAGTTGTGGGTCCAAAGAGTCTGAGCTTGCAGGATCACGTTAGCTCCTAGCGCAGTTTGAGCTTGAAGGATGAGATCTCCATTGGATCTAGGCTGACTGTGGAATGGTTGGCCAGTGGTGGACTAGAGTACATTAGGGTCAAAGACATTGGCTGCAGCAGCTGCAGGTCCAAGTTCTTGAAGAGGCTGGAAACATTCAGCTGCACACAAGAAGATAAATGGAAAAGGCAGACATTATTACCCTGATAAACGTTTGTTGACAGCATATGTTTCTCCATTCAGCATCAATGGTCCCCGCCTCCCTGTACATTTACTCTTGCTGAGGAATAGTGACTGGATTTGTGCACTTACATGTCCAGCAACCAACAGCTAACTAGTTCAACTCAAGAGACTTAAGACTGCCCCCTCATTCGAAAATCATTTTCTTCTACATTTCATGCTGACAATGTCTGCGGCATTAAAAAATACATGATTTTTATTAGTTGACTAATATTTAATTCTATTTTTATATTTTGGGATTTATTTCTTCATTTATTTATTTTTCTATTTTTAATTTTTAATCTCTGCTAGTATTCGTTATTTTGTTGTTTTAATTTCAATTAATTTTATTTATTTTGTATACTTTTTATTTTATGTATATTCTATTTTGACATTTTTGGTCCTCCAATTTAGGCTCCGTGTGAGGAAACATGATAGGCACGGTTTTCATAACTTGAAAATGTTGCTTTCTTTCTTTCGTAACCACTTAATTGAAAATGACATCCAAAAGCTGTTTTGTGAGGCATTTGGACTCTTTCCCCGATGCTAGTATTTGTTCACCATTGTTTTTATTGACTTGGCAGAGGACAGCAATATGGGCAGCAACCATAACAAGCATGCGAAAAAGCGGAAGTGTGTCTGCCTATAAAATTCCTACAAAATGATCAAACAAGACATTATTTTCAAAAATAATGTAGTTGTTTTTTTTTACTAACAACCAACTAATTCATAATGGAACAAACATCATTACAGTCGTGGTCGTGTCTGATGCAAGGTGCAAATAGTCAATTTTAGCAAGCCAGGCTCATAGGTCAAAAAAACAAAACAAAAAAAACATTTTACCTTGTACGCTGGGGTAATGGTAATTCAAGGTACAACCCGATTTTATAAGGGGCTCCTCACCTGTCCTTGGGTGGTGGTGCAGTTGAAGCCCAAGTTTGGAACATCCAAAGCACAGTCGAGGCCAAGACGGTGAAGAATTAAAGCTGTGTATGGTGATGGAGCATTGGGGTCCTGCGCATGCACACAAAAGATTCCACTTAAAAGAAAAATAGCAGTGTAACCTCTAAAATCAAACTCATAACACTGGTCCTTCTCCTATTTGTCTGGAGTTGGAAATAATTTTGCTCCTATGCTGTTGCAGAAACACAAAACTGTGCCATGGTCAACCTGTTACCATGAGATCTTCACTAACTGCACAGAGTAAGTGACATTGTAAAGCAGAAATGCAAATAGTAAAAAATGTGCAAAAACTATGAACCTAAAATAAAATGAAATAATCATTATCCAAATTCTGCAGAGCTTGCTGATTATCTGAATCAGGAGTGTTGAAGCAGGTAAGCAAAACATGCAGGATACTGCAACTCGGGGCCCAAAATTGGTGACCCCTGACCTCTATAGTCAGGGCTCTCCAACTGGGATACTTCTTTGCTTCCTTTCTTGAGACATTGTTCCCTATGTATGTAGCTTGCATTCTACTTTCCTTTCTTCCCTTGGTCTCGTTTCTTTCCGTAGCAATAATTCCCAGTCGTCACTGCACACAACTATATAAAATCAGCCCCAATTAAGCCCATCCTAGGGCCTCAAGCAACTACGTTCTCTTTTTCTTCTAAGAAATATTTGTTTTTGGCTGTGAACCAGCAGTTTTGGTCGAGTTGCCTATGGCTTGCTGAGACGAGGAGCGCGAGTGCTCTTCTGCCAACTCTTATCAGGGTACAAACGATCGGTGCTTAAATTGAGTTACACGAGTTAAGTTGGTTCATGACCATCCTTTTGAACAATACCATTTCATGCCAAGTTGTTTATTTTGAGTTGCTTTTATTGTTCATCTTATCCGATGATTTTCTTTTCCTTCTATTGTAGTTAATTTCTCTATATACTCCTTGTATTGGTGTGTTTACATAAAACGTATTAACCGCTAAGTTTTCAAAACGAATTCAACCTTTTTAACTGTAACGTCTACTTAATCACTGATTTCAGAAGTCTTTCGTCTGTTTAACCTGAACGTGCCGCTCTGCACTCAGACGCGCCAGAACACGCGGACTCCATTGACTATGATCGAATCATGTCGCCAGAAACACGAGCAACAAATTTGGTGGGAACGCAGCATAAGAAAAATAATAATAATAATCTTGTGCCCATAGTGACGGTTGAGTGTACTGCAGGCAGTAGAATTCCGCCGCTGTTAACTAAATTAGCAATTAATTAACTAGTTAACAATTATTTCATTAATTTGATCATAAATGGCCCCATATTTGCTACTGGGTGTACGTCACTATTAGCGTACGTATTTCGATGATGGGGAGCACCTACTGAAGGAGTATATCCCTTCTGTCAAAGTACGCTTCACTTGAACTGGCATATTTGATGCCTGTCAGATTAGGAAGAAACAGAATTCCTATCAGAAGATTAAAGTATCTGATTCCAGGTATTGCTGCCAGAGATACATATCTGAATCATGTCACTTGACTGCAAATAGAAATGGTGACACTTGAATGAATGCATGTCCAGTCATAAAGGTTAAGCTGTAATAGATCAAATTTAAGGCTCAAGGTGGCTTCTTTACTTGGCTTTGAATGCTGCGAAGGTTTAGAAGGTGAAAGTCACAGGGGAGCATTGACTTGAGTGGCGCAAAAGTTTGCAGAGGAGGCACGCCGCGCCTTTTAGGCAGGACAGGTAGCGCCAGAACATTGTGATTCAGGATGGCGTTGGTCATGTGACCAAGCAGAGAGGGGAAGCTCATCATCATGGAGTTGTCTGTCATCTGAAGGACACAGAAAATTGTTTCATTTTAGACACAACTATCAATTCACAGTGGCTGTGGTTGAAGTCTACTTCTAAAGCAGAGACACTATATCCAAAAGAATCATGAGCGTGTTTGAAGAGCTACACGGTACAATCTACGTCCTTCATTCCCATTTGTTTGATCAAAAGTATCATTTGTTACTTCTAGCTATGAGGACCTATGACAAAGGAAAACAAGAGCAACAGAGCACAGACTAAGGGGACGATGATCAGCAGTGTTGCCATGACAACATTACCTTGTCAACTCTGTCACTCAACATTTTGCGGAGGAGAGTGTGAAACAAGGAAGAGAGTTTTGCAAAGAAGCCATCAGGCTGAAGGCAACACAAGGGAAAGAGATGGAAAACAAATGCATGAAATGTGAACCGAGCGGAAAACATGATGACGATGATATAGACAGAACAGAATTGATTACCTATTTTGAACATGTAATCAAAACTTTACTTGACGATATGTTCTATACACCCCCACTAATCAAAATCTTCTGATTAATACTGATGTTCATGAAATGTAGATTAGACAGAAGAATCCACCTGCTTTTATCCATCTCAGGGCGCCGCCATTTTCCCATGGCGTGCTACTGGCTGGCGATTGAAAATGACATCACAGTGCCTAAGGGCTCAGCTTGAAAATGTCACGGCTCACACGTTTTCTGGGTTTTGTCATAGATGCTTACTTCACCTTCGGTCTTTTTTTCAATTGAGATGTATACGTAGGTCATAGCTGAACATTAATGGTGGAAAAACTTGTTTTAATTGCACCAATACTTTTGTCCGTTCAGTGTACGCAAAGCTGTTAAAGGAGAAACAAACCTCCCCCTTATCTGCTATCTTGAATCTTACCTTGTTTCCCATCAATCTCCTCTCTAGAAGTAATCGAAAGCGGTTGATCGTCCTCTTGTTGTCCTTGAGGCCTTGACCCAGCCCACGATTATCATCCTGCATCAGTCGGCGGTCCAAAATGACCTCCAGTTGGCCTAGAGGAGATCGTAGAGTAACACTGCACATTCAAACCTTTACGACTCATACAACAATAGGAGGGTGAGTGAGAAACAATTAACAAAATTAAATCAAATAAAAGGCAAACCATTCTCCAAGCTGCTGACACCCAGAGCCTGTGCCGTGTGCAGCGTAAGCCTGTGATGGTTGTCCTGAATGTAGGCCTGGCTGGGCATTGGGTAGAAGTTAGCTTGCAAGGGGAGTTTCTGGTGGCGGCGACGAAGCTGCATCTACGAGAGGAGGAGAGATGGGTGACAGCTTCTTAACATTTTGAGATTGCGACAGAATATGCATAGGTAATATCTAACAAAACACTATCACACTGACCTGGAAGCCATTGAGGTCTGTGTAGAAGACATCTCCGCTCTGGATGTCAGTGACCAGTCGCAGGGCCAGCTCCTTGTTGGTCTGATCTCTGATGTCCACTGTGGTGGTGATGTCCACAGAGAGACCATCCACACCTGAAAACACAATGTGAAAAGCGAAAGGAAGGACTTTACAAACATGTTTTAATGGGGTGTAAGTGTCCTATTATTCGGAACATGTTGGCCCTAGTAGTTTCATAAAGTAAACAGACAGCTTCTGCATTTGCAATTTGAAAAGAGCCCATAAGAGTTTTGTTACCTGGCACGTTGTGGATACGAATTGCCTGCTGAAAGTGTTGGTAGTTTGCCACTACTTCAGAGAAGAGAGGTCCCTCAACTACACGTACAACAGGTGGCTCTTGGTGGTCGTAGGGCTGAAAGCAGCAAGAAGGAAAAGGGCTGCTCCTTATAGGGGCAAGAGAAGCTTTGTGGGGTTTAGAACACAAAAAGTGAGTCAATACCGTTGCTTTTCCATCTGGCAGGAAAAGATAAGCACCACTTTTGTCCTTAGAAGGACGAGTTCCATACAGAACGAAGTGCATCTGAACCTTCATTTCCTGGGGATCTTCCTTGTGTTTGATAGTCTGCAGGTTGAGGCAGATTTAGCAAAGTGAGCATCACTGAGATCAAAGACCAGTAGTTCGGACTCAAACCTCCAGCAAGCCTGTGGTCCCAGAGAAGCCCAGTGTCAGAAACTGGCTGCTGATGTAGAAGGTCTGAGGGTCACTTTGCTGAGACCGAACAGGTAGGGGTTCCGAAGCGTGGGCAGTCAGGGCGCCTCGCGGCAGCCGGAAAAGGGTGTCCGAGCGCAGAGTCATGGGCGAGTCCGGAGAGGTGTACATATGGAAGACCGTGAGCGCCAGCGATGGTAGACGCACCATGAATGTAGCCTGTGAAAAGGATTGTGGTAGTAGAAATAGGTAGTGATGTTTCAATCAGTATTTTGTACTACCGAGTACAATCATTAAGATTTATGCAACGTCATCTCTCACCTCAAACACTTCAGCACTCATTTGATTGGATGAGCTCCACTGAGCGCTCACTTGCACGGGGAGAGTCTGTCCGTCTTCAGTGAGCACCCTCACCTTGTGAGTGTTGACCAACACGGTCACGGCACATAGGCGCTCCTGCTCAAGTGGGTTAAACAGGACCAGGTATCTGACAGCAAAATGGAAAATAGCAATCAGTCTTTTGGGATTGAAGGACCTGAAGGAAAGGGGGCGTCAGGTTAGACATGACATGGGCCTCACCTTGGCCCTGCCGGATCCAGCTCGATTAAAGTGTTCTGCGGAAGGGAGTCCTGAGTAGCACGTCTGTCATCCTACAAAATCAAACACACACAAGACTAATATTTACCCATCAACCTAATTTCGTATCCTGTTCAGGGTCACAAGGAAGCTGGATTCTATCCAAGTTGACAATCAATTACAGAGCAGACAACCCCCGCATACTCACATTCTCATTTCAGGGAACTTTAGCAATGAACCTACCAAATGGTTTTGGACTAGGAGGACATACCCAGAAAATACCCACACAAGGACACAGTGAAGAGAACACCACACAGCAAGCCCTACATTTGAACCATTGTCACTATGGAACAAAACACTGAGTGCCCTATTTTGCCTAGTGTAAAGCGCAGTCTAACTGTGCGCAGTTTTTTTCATTTGGTATTTCGCCAGACAAGCATAGGTACAAAAAGGTGTTCCCCGGTGCCTCGGCAATTGCGTGGTCATGGGATGGAATGCAGCTGCTCCCGGCTAATCAAAATAGCTCCCCTCATTCCCTTTAAAATGAGTGCAGTCCTCGACATCTCAGAAGCAGAAATTGACTCAGTGGGACTAGTGCAGGAGATTATCAAACAAAAAAACAGGCCTAGAGAGGCGCAACGTGGTCAATCAAACTTGTCCCATGGAAATAAATATGCACCCATTTTTACACGAAGCACATGGCTCCAGGTCAGTAAAATGCTACTGTATGTAAATTGTTTATTGTTCTCTTAGAAATCACCTCCAGTGTTTGCTCTTACCGTCTCTAGGAAAGGCTCTGTTTGGTAGAAGCGGTAGAATTCTTTGTTCTTCATGATTAGGAAATGTGCAGCATTGATGATAACTCTCTTCAAACCGATGAGTGAGCGTAGTAATCTATGGATGACAGGAGACAATCATCACGCAATCAACATCAGATGCCGTGTTATTTTTCGACTGGGTATCAAACCTGTAAAACGGAGGATTAAATGATCCTTTTCATACAAAAATTTATTTAACCTTAATTAATCCAGATAAGGCAATTGAAAAAGGATTCTCATTTACAATGCCAGCTTGGCAAAATGTTTCTCTTATCTTTATTTCTTGAGTGAACTCATCTCATCTTAATTTGTCTATCACAGCCACTGTCATTTCCTACCTGGTGCCATAGTCGACAACAACATTCTCTTTCGCAGTACCAGTGATGGCATCATGATGCTGGAAGAGGCCCACAGAGCGCCTGGCATCAACGAGCAGGGCGTAATCTGAGACCGGATAGCGTCCTTCCATGCCCAGGTGTCGGGCGTTGGCGACCGCTAAACTGTAAAGTATCTCAGCTCCCCTGAAACACGCATAACACTTACAATTACTACGAGAAACTGTGCGAGAGAAACTTAATCTACTTCCCAACCATAAACATCACATAAGACTTTTGTCAAACTGGGACTGCACATTTCTTGTTCCATGACTACAGAAATACACCACTGATATATGTGTGTTTGTTTTCAAAGCTTCTGCTAAAGAAAGGTGCAGTGAATGCAATCAAGTGGACAGATACATCTACACAAGGTCTCCACTGCCCAATATGGTGCGGGAGTGACTCTACCTAGTTTGTACAGCGCTGGTTTCCCTTCATGTTTTTGTCAGAATAGAAATTACACTACATTATAATTGAATTCTTGAATTTTAATTTGAAATGAGGTGGCAAACAGGGAGCATATATACAACTGAAATTCGAATTGCAGGAAGTAAAACTGAGATTCAATGAAATTCATGATGCAAAATTTACGTGTATTTCACAATCAAGATTTACAGCAAAAATGTATTTACAGCATAAATTTCATAAAGACTATGTACACAATCATTAAAATCAGTGGTAAAGTGGCGTAATAGTTTTTTTAACATTAAAAGCCTACTCAGATAAAACAGATCAATTATACTGTGAACACTTTTGTTTGATATGAAGGGAGAATGGCACTTCATTTCCGGGAATACCTTGCTCTATCTAAGTTGAAAAACGGCTCCAAACATTTTGAACCACACCTGACAAGTAATGAGAATGAGTTACTCTGAATTGCATTCAATTCAATTCCACTTTCTGTCATTCAAATGCAAGTCAACATTCTGTGTGGGATGGAGTCAATTCAAATTCACATTCATCCTGTGAATTGAATTTGAATTTTGCATAGCCCTGAAAGGGAACTTCCAGAGTCATATCATCTAGTCTGTCTAAGTAAGCAAGGAATATGTAAGGGATATTTGATATGTGAGCTATGTGAGCTTGTTTGCAGTGCATGCCAAGAAGTTCCCTGTTGACGAGTTAGCACACACAAAGCACAGTTTGCAAAGTAAGACTGATGAGAGAATGGAATGACCTAACCTGAGGTGTGATTCGATGACACGATCCAAGCTCTTATAAAAGGGCCGGGATGTAAAGTAGCCAGTCCAGTAGTGGTCTTCTCGGTCTGCATAGGCAAAGAAATCCCCGCTGAGCACGGGGAAGTCTGTAGGTCGGGATCCTTGAGCCAATCCATAGGATTTATACAAAGCATTGAAGTAGTCGGTGAGAGTTCCAAACTGAGCCTGGGGATGTAAGCAGAGATGCGGGAAAAGTTCGACCTTAAGAAAATACATTGCTAAAACCGAAACAAAGAACAGAACAAAAAGATACTGATACCTATGCCTAAGACTTTCTGGGCTTTGAATTAAACACTGATCCATGACATGTCTTTTGTTGCCTCAGCAAGTTAAATAGAATTCATTACCATATAAAAGTTTGTCCTGTCCACTCAAATACTCACTACAAGGGAGGGAACATGGAAAACTAACCAAAATAGAATAGTGGCTGTGACAGTTGCCAAATTCCTTTCTCACCTTGACATGCATCTCAGGGTGAGAATTCATGTAATCGAAGAGCTTCTGATAATTGGTATACTGCTGGTCCCATTCCAAGGCCTTGTCGTAGCGAAAGTCATCCCCCAGAGGGATGAGAAGCACCTTGCTACGGTAAAGTTTGGACTTCTTGCGGTACTGATCCAGGAGGAGTTGTGCCCTGAATTGATGTAGACAGCATGTGCAGTCTTCAATACCAGCTTTCTAAGAAAATTACTACAACATTGGAAATAGCAGGGTCACAATAGGTGAGAGCCATTTGCCATTAGTCAGTAAAATGTGCAGTCAGATGTTATTTATGTCTGTTAAAAGCTGCCTACTAGGCCTGAAGAACAATCTGTTTGGATAGTTACCTTCCTCCCTGTATGCCCTCTCTCTGACGTTTGTTCATGGCTTAAAAATAGAGTATCACTTTAAGATTTTACAGCAGAATAACGCACCTTTCTGCTACATTTGCTTCGACCACAGTTTTTGGTGGCACTTTCCATGGACAGTTGATACGGCCACCTGGTAGCCTCTTGAAGTCAAATTGGCAGCAGATCTTTGGGTCAGGCCCGCATGTATGAGGCACATCATAGCTGTAGAAGGGCATCATGTGGCATAAGATGTCTGAACTGGAACCAGTGTCTGGAAAGGGAATACAAGTGAGCATTAAAATATCTTGGATTGAGAAAATGCATCCATCGATCCATTTTCTATACCGCCTGTCCTGCTAAACTCACCCCAGGGCTGCCGCCACATAAACTCCAGGTTACGTGTGGCAGCAAAATGCTTTTTGACTGAGTAGTGGACCCTCTGGATGAGCATGTTGGTCAGGTTGGCTCTCTTCAGCACATAGGCCATAGTAGAGCTGTGCCCAAAAGGGTCTATTGCCCATCCACTGTGGGGGGTTGCCCCTGAAATAGAACCGAAAGTAAAAATAACGTTTCATATTCACAATGCAGGGAGGAAAAAGTTATGAACCGTTGGTTTATATAAATGGTTTTGCTTCCTTTAGCAGCAATATCCTCCCCCCAGACGTTTCCTGTAGTTGCAAATCAGATGAGGATGGATTTCAGCTCATTCCTCAAAAAAACTGTCACACTCAGTAACACTCTTGAGATGTCTGATGTAAATAGATCTATCTAATGAGGTCAAGCTACAAATATCAGTCGGATTGACTTGGTGGATTTTTTTTTTACAGATTTGGAAAGATATACACAGTATCAAAAAGTCTTGGTGTTCATAAGTCCACAGCTCAAACCCTCATTGCTCTGGCCGGGCATCCCTAATTTATATATTGTTTCATCCTAAATCACCTGTTGAGTGAGAGGCTTAACAAACTGAATGTGGCCTTGCAAGATTTCATGATGGGACAGTGACAAGGTTAGAACCATTTTAACTTTAGTCTCACGACATTAAAACACATTAAAATGCAATAATAATACAATACATTAACCATCACAGAGTAACACGGATAGTTTCTGATGCACCTATGTTTCTCTCCAGCCACTGATGTCCCTCAATAAGTTGGTCTATCATGGCGAAGTAATGAACGTTGGCTTCGTCTGTCATCACCCAGCCTCCTGTGACAATCTCGAGCTGTCCTTCGAGGATGAGTCTGTTGAACAGAGAGATTGAAAAAAAGCAGGTGAGAAGAAAGAATCCTGCCCCAATGTGCAAAAATCACATTACCCAGATAGAAAGTTATTTTCACAATCGGCTAGTCCGTCATTGCTTTAAAGCCATCTGGGCTAGTTTTTTTGCTGGTGGAATTTAAAAAAAAAAATGTTTAAAAATGGAGCACCGACTCACTTGCGTGTAGCCTCCTGCTTTTGTGCATCGGCACTCTCCCACCACTTGGAGAAAAAGGAAATCTCAGACCAGATGAACTTTCTGCGAGGATCTTCAGCCAGCTTCACCACCATGTTGTTTAAAATATGTTGTGTCTGGTCTGTGAAGTACTTATCAAACGTCTTAACCCAACCTAACAAGAAGATAGATTTCTGTTACCACCACAAAAAAAAAAAAAAATCCAGGTACGCTAACAGTAAGGGAAAAGGGCAGAAACGGATATAAAACATGGCTCATGATTTACAAGTCAATCTATTTTGTCCACAGAGTTAATTGGCAGAGTCACACGTTCCATGCACTCTTTAGTTCCATACATGGCAAAGTACAATTTAGAACTATCTGGTAACAAGTTGACTTACAATTTAAGAAAAAACATGCATGGGAAGTACGTATCTTTTTTTTTTTCTTCAACTGTAACTTCTCCGCCCCCAACAGCTCCTGCTTTACATTGCTTGCGCCACAATAAATGCATGAGTTTAAAAATAAGAGACAGAACAAATGAAGAAATAAACCAAAATTTGGGGGACAAATCTGCTCTTTACACCACTCAAACAGAACAATCATTTTTACAGACAAATAGTCTGATTGTGGGGACGGGAACTAAGTGAGCAGACTCTTTCAAATTTTGCCTAATATGTGGCACCTCTATTGCAATACTGCAAGTATTCACACTCCACTCTGAAAAATACCGATCCAGACCACAGGTGAAAAATGTTCCATAAAATAAAATGGAAAATTGATCAGTTTAATGCAGGCGGGCTTGAGGTGATTACCTGGATCATTATGAGAGTGTGGGATCACAAACACTTGCAGAGGTTCTTTGTCCCACTCATCAGCATCGTAAGTTATGTCAAATCCCTGTTTCCACACACCACCATCCGGGTTGTCAAACTTGAGAAGGGAGTATACATCCAACATCTGAAAATGAATATGTAACATACAGACACACAAAAACAGGTTCCTATTACATTTGACTGAATAAAGTGACGTGTGCATTTGTTCCAAATTGCAGTAAGCCCACCTGAACATCTGCCTGACTGTGACTGCCTGCAGCCAACTGACAGTCCTGGGGCTTGACAGCGAGGAAAGTGGGGCGCCTGTCAAAGGGAAGGACCCAGGAGCCATTGGCACTCCTAAAGGGCAGGTGGCCACTGGGAGACACTGCTCCTGTGTCTGTGAGTTCCATCACAGAGTCTTTTATGTGACTGATGATTTGATGGTTTTCCTCGAGCAGCTGCTCCAACTGCTCTATCCGGTTCTGCAGGACTGAAATTTGGCTCTATAACATACAAAGAACAAGGTAACATGAGGGCACCTGAATTTAACGGAACAACCATATTCATGTTCACTGAAAAGCTAACAATTTGAATTTCAACCAGAATGTCCTGAAAAAAATGTGCCTAAAACAAAAAATATATATATATAATTGTGGGATTTCATCATCTACTGTCCATAATATAATTAAAAGATTCTGAGGATCTGGAGACATCTGCATATAAAAGCCAAAAACCAATATTGAATGCCTGAATTTCCTAACCTCACCAAGTCCACGTTCTCGGCAGCTGTGCCTATGCAAGACATGGAGCACCACATCATTACTGCATGCATGCTCGTGGGCGGCACCTGGACTCAACCAAGCTTGCGATCGCTGAAGAGGATTTTTGCCACCATGCACCCGCCAACTGCCCCGGTCGCCCTCATGACGGACCTTGCAGTGGTTGTGAGCAGTTAGTTGGCGGGGTCTGGCAACCACTGGCCTTCTTCAGCAGGCAGCTCCGTGACGAGAGGAAGTAGAGCACCTTTGACAAAGAGCTCCCCTAACCTTTCCTCGCCACCAAACACTTCCGGTTCCACTTAGAGTGCCATCAGTTCAGTGCCTTTGTGGACCACAAGCTGCTGACATTTGCCATGGCCAAGACCTTGGAGCCTTGGTCGGGACGACACTAATGTCAGCTTGCTGCCATATCCGAGTTCATTACAGACATCCACGTGGTTGGCAAGGACAACTACGTTGCTGATGGCCTCGCCCAGGCAATAGCAGGAGCCGTTTTCCTGGCACTCTATGCTGTCGTGGCCATCGACTTTGTCAGTCAAGCCTACCATACGGCACCCGACAACACTGCGGCTGTAGGACATCATGTTTATCCCTTTTCAGTCTTTGGACCCACCACTGGCCCCTGCTCACGCTAGGTAATTTGGTTACCCATCCATCCACCAGCTCAGTGGCCTAGGAGTAGAGTATCCGCCCTGAGACTGGAAGGTTGTGAGTTCAAACCCCGGCCGGGTCAAACCAAAGACTATAAAAATGGGACCCATTGCCTCCCTGCTTGGCATTCAGCATTAAGGGTTGGAATTGGGGGGTCAGATCACCAAATGATTCCTGAGCGCGGCACCGCTGCTACTCACTGCTCCCCTCGCCCCCAGGGGATGGATCAAAATCACATGGGGATGGGTTAAATGCAGAGGACAAATTTTACCACACCCAGATGTGTGTGTGACGATGATCAGTGGGACTTTGACTTTAACTTTTTGTAAACCACGCATCCATGTCAAAAACCCATGAAAAAGATGCAGTCACAGGTGTTATAACAGCATTATTTAGTACTTGAAAATAATGCATACTTTCTTCTTTTAGAAGCTTAAATAATACAGTATAAAGACACTAAATAAATCGGAAACCATCACTGATACTTAATGAAGAATATATGTCTCGAGCCAGTGCCGGTTCTGGCAGGGGAACCACAATACGGCTCATGGTGGCTCCTAGATGTTTTTTTAAAACCTTAGCTCGGCTAAATGGTGATAATTGACAATATGTATTATTTACAATTACAAATGACAAGACAATGTGTTATTTGACACTTTGAATCTTCTCCTGTACTTTCTGCCCATTGTCAATGTGCAAAAGGTCAATTTAGCAATCAATCCCAAAGAGATTGACTAAATGAAATGTACTACATATCATGCAACAAAATCCAAAGAGCCGTGTACATTTATTCTTACCCGTGGAAAGTTTCCACCATTTTGTCGCCTTGCAGGGTCATGCTGGACGCGGTCCAACATGAGATAAAGTGAGAACACAGCCACACAGAAGATGGCCCCTCCACACACTGTCACCTGTTTCCTCAGTTTCATCTTCTACAGGCTCTTCTACAGATTCTATAGGAACCACAGCTGCTTTTTCAAGCAACACAGAAAATGGGGCTTAAAATAAAAAACACCCCTTCATTGGGCAAAAAAAAAAAAAAAAAATCCCAAGGGTTTAGTTCCTCACAAATGTGTCCTCCAGCCTCCATTCATGATACTGGCGACTACACAGAAGTGGGCAGTGGCTGCAGTGGATGAGAATTAAGCGAATAAATCAGCAATAGCTGGCAAGAAGTCCATCAGCTCTGGCCAGGCCACAGCCACCAGTGGGCTGCTTTAAAATGGTCGTTGTGCTCGATCATCCAAATCTATGAGACAGCAGGAACGGAGAAAACAAGCTCAAAATAGATGGAAGAGGTCCAACAGGAAGTCTAGTGTCTCTGCTACATCAGGTGACTCCCAGTGGGCCGGCACTTACTGAGCCAGTCCCCCACTGCAGCAGCAGCAGCTAATCAGTCAGTACAGGTTTTCCCCGCTCCCTTCTTGTGCCTTAACAAGTCTGATCACTTGTCTGTTTCATAGCTGATTCTGGTTCTTAAAAAGCAGCTCCAGGCATTCCGGGGGGAGAAAGGTGTCCTCACAGTGCTGTCATCAAATTGAAAATAGCAGGAAATCAGTGCTTGATCACAGTGGCCAAGAGGAAATCTTCCTTAACTGCTGAAACAGTCCAAAAAAAAAAAAAAAAAAAGATTAATGGTGCGTGCAACATGTTGTAATCAGGCTATTAAAACTAACATGCTCCATTGAGTACACGTGACAGGAACAGAGTGGTGAGAAAATGCCATACACGATAAAAAAAGAAGGGGGGAAACAGTAAGGAAGCAGATGGTGGGGGGTGGACTTCCTCTAAGCTCTAACGGATCTTCCCGGTTCAGCACAGTGCGCAATCCAACAAGACTAATCGGCTCACTTCTAGGAGCTGACTATTAGAAAATGATCATCTTGATATGATATGTCCATACCACCAAATGTCATCTCACAAAAGGCAGACGAAGTACAATCACGTACGTAGTATTTACCCAGTTTGAGCAATGCGCCCACTGGCTTGTGTAAACAATGACAACCCCACCAAACTCTGTTATTGACAAAAGGCTGCAGCTCTGTTAAGATTTAACTTTGAGTTTTAGACAAGAAAGCACGTCGATGAAACGGAACGCAAACGTTAGATTCCCAATTACACCGGCAGCTACTGTACGAACCTGTAAGGAACATAAATGTGTCACTAATCCAAAAGTCGCCAATATACTGCAATGGAACAAGCTAGTACTCAGTGACGAGGTATACAATTGAAATACGCTGATTTACGAGCATAACGGGATTGTAGATACATTTCACAGTATGAAAGTATAACGCAAAACATTTCAATCGTTATCAATGTGTTTGCCACGACAAGTGTTGGCTTGTGGCTTACGTGCAATAACCTTACCCCAGTGAAGTACAGCTAACCTATTAGTTTTCGTCTAATCCCGTGCAAAAGAAATTCTCGTGACTTAATCGAGGATTCTGACGTTTAAAATTAGGAATTCTGACGTTACCTGTCAATGGGGCAAGTGGACCGTAAGCGGGGAGCGCCCGTTGTGTGTACGTGTGTGCCTCAAGCTACATACAAGTCACATCAAGGCTGACAGCTAGCGGATGATAGTAGGCAACTAGCGTGAGCAGCTAGCTAGCTAGCTAGCTAGCTTGCGTCGTTAGCTGCTGCAAAAGCTTGAAGGAGGAGAGTACGATGATTGGTCGACAGCTTCGGCTGCTTGCGGTCAACAAACAACCTCTTCCTTTCTGTGGACTCACCTAAAAGCCACGTTGGTCTCGTACTAATCACTAAACCATTATGTGGTGTATAATTTAAAGATGGCTTTAATCAACACCCAAAATTTGAAAACGGCTTGATTTCTATTTATTTGTTTATCTCTAAATACAAAATGTGATCAAGAACACATGGTTTGTTTGTGAGATGTCTTTGGAGGCCTACTAACCATTTGGTAAAATAATATTCGAATTTTCATCTTGTATATTTTTAGCTGTTTTTTTGTTTTGTTTATGCTTTGTTTACATCAGTTAGACGCTTTTTCCCCAAGGAATACTTACTCTTACTAATTGAATTATGTTATTTTAATAGCGTGGGTTACAAAGGTCTGGCCTTTCTGACATTTGCATG
This sequence comes from Syngnathus scovelli, assembly GCF_024217435.2. NCBI lineage: Eukaryota > Metazoa > Chordata > Actinopteri > Syngnathiformes > Syngnathidae > Syngnathus > Syngnathus scovelli. Next base: position 12,877,989 of record NC_090852.1, read on the forward strand.
TTCTGTCCATGCTTGGATTTTTCTTTGTTTCGACTTCATCCCACATTCTCGACACAGGTTAGGTTCATTGAAGACTATTTGTGTGAATGTGAGTGTGAATGCTTATTTTAATTACACGGTTTTAAATGATCTCCAATGGCTTTTTGGTTATTTACCCTACTAATCAAAGATGTTTATTTATTAAACAAAATTCGTGTCAACAAAAAGAATGAAAACTATCTGGGTTAGAAAATATTGAGGACAGACAATGGGGATGTAACCACAACCAAAATATTTGATTACAATGTACGAGCGTGCTTGTTTTCCTTTTATAGTATTGCAGCCTATGGAGGTGGCGCGTCCGACACCACACGTCATCGTTTCGCGCCATACACCCGGAAGTGGAGCTTGTTAATAATTTACGAGAAGTGTTTGCAAGTACTTTTTATGAGTAGCTTTACGTTAAACGTGAAATACTCAACGCCGAACCGCGTGGAACATTTAGAAGATGAGCGAAACAGTAAACGAGAAGGTAACAAATTTGGGTCACGAAACAGCGGACACATTGTTCTATTCACATCGGATACAGTGGTGAGCTGAATTCTTTTGGCCGTGGTTTTTTTTTTTTTTTTTTTTTTTTTTGCTTTCAGGGTCCTGCAGCCCTGAGGGAAGAGGGGAACAAGCTTTTCAAGGCCGGCGATCTGCAGGGTGCTGTGTCTTGTTACACCAGAGCACTGAAGCTGAGTGACAACAAACAAGAAAGCGCTGTACTTTACCGCAACCGATCTGCATGCTACTTAAAAATGGAGGACTATAACAAGGCAGAGACGGATGCCTCCAAATGTAATACAGTCCTTGTTCATGGCGTATTTCCTATAGAAGTTTTACACTGATTCATGGAAAATGGATCAGACAATTGTTAGAAGAGATTTCCCTCAATGACACACCCTGATACACACCCACTAAACCGGGCACTTCATTTGGTACACTTAAAAATCTGAAACCCACGATTCAATAGCTGAACAAGTTAACCACCCTAGTTAAAAGTTTAAAAATAGGTGAGAGTACAATAAGAAGAAATTTCCCTCAATGACACACCCTGATACACACCCACTAAACTGAGATTTCCCTCAATGACACACCCTGATACACACCCACTAAACTGGGCGCTTCATTTGGTGCACTTAAAAATCTGAAACCCACAATTCAATAGCTGAACAAGTTAACCAACCTAGTTAAAAGTTTAAAAATAGGTGAGAGTACAATAAACACGTTTGACAACCTCACATGCTTTTGCTACAATAGTTTTAATTTGACCCTATTGTTCTGATAGTGTACTGCACTAAGTATATGCCTCATGGCTAGCAAAACTTTGGATAATTGTCTTGGTAAAGGTCAATTTTAATACACAGTACGGACCTGATACTGGATTGCATTAGGTTTTGCATAATTGTATAGCCAGTGTTTCTATGTGCACAGTTACCTCTTATAATTATTTGATTCTTTGTTTGTCTTTTAGCTCTCAATACTGACCCAAGCGATGTGAAAGCTAGATTTCGGAGGGCTCAGGCTTTCCAGAAACTTGGACGTTTTGACCAGGCCTTTGTGGATGCACAGACGTGTGCCCAGCTTGAGCCCAAAAACAAAGCATTCCAGGATCTCCTCAGACAGTTGGGGGCAGAGATCCAGCAAAAGGTGATGTAAAATATCCTTAGGAGTATTCTGTGATCTTCCGAAAAAAGGCAGTGCTCACCAGCCTTTTTTTCTTTTAATTTTTGTAGTCACTACAGTTAAACTCCACAGATGCACGTGTGCAACAGATGTTCTCACTCCTTGTAGATACATCTGTGAAAGATTCTGACCGACAAAAGGTAGGTTTGCCTTCCCAGGAAAGACTCTATGATATGATGTGTTTCTACTGTTCAAGTAATATAGGTCAATTGACTGATTTCAGGCTGCCCAAAATCTGGTGGTGTTATCTCGAGAAGACGCAGGAGCTGAGCAGATCTTCCGCAACGATGGTGTGAAGCTGATTGACCAGCTTCTTCATTCAAAGCAGGAGGATGTTGTCCTTTCTGCTCTGAGGACTCTGGTTGGCTTATGTACTGAGCATCAGTCCAGAGTAAATTCAACAATTTTCCCTTCATCCGATTTCTCTACTGATTGTCTTTGTTTGAGGCTGTCATAGTGGACTTAGTTGGGAGAGTTTGGCTAAACCCTGGACTGGGTCCCAGTTAAAGCACAGGCTTGACTATGAAATTAAGGTTGTAAACCACTGTTATGATGAGCAGATCCCTGTAGATGGCAGAATTGAGGCACTTTGCATTTAAGATCAGCGCAGTTTTTGAGTTGAGGATAAAGGAGAGAGGGTGAATCTCCGCTTGTCGTGTTGACTATAAGTGGGAGAAATGCCAATGTGTTGGAAATCAAACAAATTTGGGAACCTGACACAAGTACATATCTTTATGCTGTAAACAGAGTATGTGTCATGGTTTTTATTAGAAAGTATGTTGCAATTGTGAGTAAAGATGACAGTTTATGGAGTCAATGGCGAATGGCGTTTAAAAAAAATGCCACAATCAATGCACGTTATGAATTAGCGTTAGTTACTTCTATATCTGGGAGAAAAAATATACTGTGGGTCTTGAAATATCAGTCAAAATGCTCTAACCCAGCTGGTAAACTCCTATGAAAACTGTCAAGAAATGAGAATTCAAGAAGCACGATTTTGACAAAAAACAAGAGACAGTTAACTAAAGAACATGCCAAGTTCATTCAGGGTGGCCCTCAGTCTTTTTTTACTTTACTATTTACCAGCAGTTAATTCACCGCATAGATCCACTCCCCAAATATTTAAAACAGCCTGTCTAGTTGACATACATTTTCAACTATATGAGAAAATCTAGAAAAAAAAACTGCCGTGTACTGTTGTTGCCTATGTCTGTGACTGTGTTGTTTTAATTTCTTGACTTATACTGAACATACATATTTATCTGCATTACTGAAAGACTGCACCGCATTTCTGGTCTTCATGCTGGAATGTATGCTTTTATTCCTAGACGATGGCAATAGTGAACAAGCTGGGCATGGAGCAACTGTGTGCAATCATGGGATCGGGAGGCTCTGCTGTTTCACTGGCCACCTGCCACCTGCTGAAGGTGATGTTTGAGGCTCTCACGCAGGGCATGAAGAGGGAGATCAGGGGAAAGGAGGAAGCTATACTTCCTGGTGAGTTTGGACTCAAGTCATTTTTGTTTCATTAAATATTTCTTTCACCAGAGTCTCAGAATTTGATTTTAAAGTACAACAGAAACATGTTTCTAAAGTATTACTGTATTTGATGAGGTGCCTTCTCTCAGGTAAAGTACATTCAATGTTTGTGGGCTGTGTGGATTTTTCAAACAGAACCATCCAAGGAGCTTCGGTCGATGTTGCGTCACCTCTTGGAAATGATGCCAGCGTCAAACGTGTCTGGACCTGGAAGAGACAACGCTATCAACCTTCTAGTCAAACAAGTACCCCGCAAGTCCTTGAAGAACCCAGACAACTCCCTGACTCTATGGGTGATTGACCAGGGTATGTCACTTCTTAAGAAAATTTAATTTCTATAAAACCATCATATTTCACCTTTTGAGTCTTGTTGATGTAAGAGACAATGAGGAAATAGATGTTTCTGCTTTTCAAAGGCAACTTCAGAAATTTTCTTTATGTTGTGTAGTGGCATGGGTTTACTTGGTTCAACTCTTGCAGGGCTGAATAAGATTTTGGAGGTGGCTGCATCAGTGCCTGAGCTCTCAGAAGGGCCAGCACTTACTGAGAACTCCCACATGAGTTGCTCAGTCTTGCTTACCAAGCTTTATGACGATCTTCAAAGTGACAAGGAGAGGGAGAACTTCAATAATCTGTGTGAAGACTACGTTCGGTGAGTTGGTAACCCAGGTTGCTCCAAAACAAATCAACTGTGTTACCAAACAGAGAAATTGCACTTTATATCTAAATGGTAACTTCCTTCACATATTGCTGTTCATATTTGGTTTAGACAACACTTTACCCAAACGGGCCTTGGAGGCAAGCTGCGAGCCATCCAGACCGTATCTGTGCTCCTCCAAGGGCCGAGCGATGTCGGCAACCGAACCATGGAGATGTCAGGAATGATGGATGCAGTTATATCCTTATGTGCCTCTGAAGATGTGATTCACCAGCAGATAGCAGTGGAGGCTCTTATTCATGCAGCAGGTAAAGCTAAGAGAGCTTCCTTCATCACAGCCAATGGTGTGGCGCTTCTCAAGGACCTCTACAAGAAAAGCGAGAATGACAGAATACGTGTGAGAGCCCTGGTGGTAAGCAAACCGGTGTGTGAAGTTAACGTCTCTAAATTTCGAACAGATCTAACAATGGCCCTTTGTGGTTATTCAGGGGTTGTGCAAGCTTGGATCAGCGGGAGGGACTGATTTCAGCATGAAGCAGTTTGCCGAAGGATCCACACTAAAGTTATCCAAACAATGCAGGAAGTAAGAATAACTTCTTCATTTTCCAACAGAGTTCTGTTTAGGACTATTGTGTTGCTAAGTGGTGGTTGTCGAATACTTTCCCGTTAGGTGGCTTTGTAATGAGTCGCTGCCTCCTACGTCCCGGCGATGGTCCGTGGAAGGCCTCGCCTATCTCACCTTTGATGCTGATGTGAAAGAGGACTTTGTTGAAGACAGAAATGCTCTTCAGGCCATGTTTGAACTAGCAAAGGTTTAATTTGACAAGTGTTTTCAACTTGTAATATTAGACACAAACATCCTCACTCTCGTTACATTATTATTATTTTTTTATCTTTTTTTTTTTTCTTCCTGCTCCATAGTATGTGAGACTACCATCAGTATAGCACACATACTGTACCAATCTTGGATAACGTGAATATTCTTGCCTTTATTTTTCTTGCAGTCTGAGGACAAAACAGTACTCTTTGCTGTAGGCTCCACTCTGGTAAACTGCACTAACAGCTATGAAGTGGAAAAGCCTGATCCTCAGATGGTCGAGCTGGCTAAGTATGCAAAGCAGCATGTGCCAGAGGAGCACCCCAAGGTAACGTTTCAATACCCTTTGAAAAGTGGTTTTCTGCTTCTTCTCCTGAAATGTTTGTGAGTAGGTAGATCCAACACTTGAACAGAATTCCATACATACTGTAGTTTTTATTGTGTAAAACTAGATCATGTGAAACTTTGTCATCTGTCAGGATGCAGCTGCCTATGTGGAGAAGCGGCTAACAAAGTTGCTGGAAGCTGGAGTGGTTTCGGCATTAGTGTGTATGGTTAAACATGAGAGTCCGGCTCTCACAGATGCCTGTAAAGAATGTATCTCCAGGTATGAAGTTGGTCGGAGCGTTTTTTTTTTTTTTGCGTGTCTCTGCAATGTGTACATCTACTCAGTCTGTTTGTCATCATTCACATCAGGGTGTTCTTGGCTGTAGTGGAGCGACAAGAAGACAGAGGCACAGTAGTAGCCCAGGGTGGGGGAAAGGTATATTGGTGTATATCGATATGCTTAGTTGAGCCCATACCTAGGGTCTCATGTAATCTAATGTACAAATGTTGTTTTCCACCATAGGCCCTCATCCCACTGACAACTGATAACACTGATGTAGGAAAGGTCAAAGCAGCACAAGCACTTTCCAAAATTACTATCACATCTAATCCAGAGATTGCCTTCCCTGGAGAAAGGGTAAAAAAAAATCCACTAATGTGATTCTGCTTTTAAAACTATATTTTTGGTGTTAAACTGATCTTGTGTTGTTATTACAGATTTATGAGGTTGTGCGCCCTCTTGTCAGTCTCTTAAATCTTCAATGCACCCTGCTACAGAATTTTGAGGCACTCATGGCTCTGACCAACCTGGCTGGAATCAGTGAAAGACTCAGGTTGGCCACTAGGGGGAAGTGTCTCCTTAGAAAAGACATTAATTCAGTCATTTGTAGTTGTTCGTTCACCTTAAGGTTTGATAATATAAACATAAAGTATACTTTACCAGAGTCATCTCATCTTTTTTAACAACAAAATGTGACTGCAGGAAGCTTTACTATGCATACTAAGTACAATTAAATGTTGCCACCAGTCTAAAGCAAGAGAATGTTTGGAAGACCGTTTTAATTCATTGTTTTAGTCCTTTTGTCTTCTCTTGATTTTTAAATATATCTCAACATTTCTCACCCTATTACTTTTTAATTTAGTTTAGATTGGTTTGTTGCTTCTTTTGTTGAAATCATTTTTTTTTTCCACAGACAAAAGATGATAAAAGAGAAAGCTGTGCCTAAAATTGAAGGCTACATGTTTGAGGAGCACGACCTGGTCCGAGCAGCTGCTACAGAGTGCATGTGTAACCTCATCCTGAGCACAGAGGTATGGCATACAATCAGATGCATGTGTTGAAAAGCTGAACTCGGAAGCCTAACGGTGTGTTTACGCCTGATGTGCATAATCAGGTGCAAGAGCTGTACCTTGCCACTGGCAACGATCGCCTGAAGCTCCTTGTACTCTACTGTGGCGAGGACGACGAAAGGCTGAGAAGAGCCGCTTCAGGAACACTAGCCATGCTGACTGCCGAGCAGCCTGAGCTTTGTGCTCGTATCACCACAACAGTGAGCAAAGCTTTGTGTCCCTCACCGTGACCGTCACATTGCTACTCACACAACACCTCTTTTTCAGACCACCCACTGGCTGGAGATCCTGCAGGCACTGCTACTCAGTGAAATATCTGACTTGTGCCATCGCGGTGTGGTCATTGTTTTTAACATGATGCGAGCTGAGAAGAGTCTTGCAGAAAAACTTATTGAGAGTGAAGTCCTGGAGATTCTGTTTGTCTTGACAAAGGGAAGACAGGGCACATCAGTAGCAGCTTCAAAAGTAGCTCAGAACTGCCTAGATAAGGCGATGGAGTACGGCATCATCATGAGTAGAGAGGGAAAGGACATGCAGGAAGGAACTAAAGCTTAAATCAGAGCAATACCCAGTACCTGAACATTTCAGCCATTTCAACGTTTTTCCTGCTGAAATACTCCTAAAAGATCAAGAAGTTCCTAAATTTAGTAAAGGAAGCAGCAATGACATTTTAATGTTATCATTTTGTCACAATTTTTTATACTTCGGTAAAGAAAAGTACTGTATTTATCACACTATAAAAATATGTATATTTGCAATGACACGTACACCAATGCACAAAAAACGTGGTTCACTTTTCATACAATTTTACGATTATTTGACACTGCATGTTTTAGGTTTTTGCCCCAAAACATTTTTATGAACTATTATTTACACTCGTGTGTGTTCGGGGGGTACTCCACAATAAACTATCACTGAGTCGTGACTTTTTGTGACTGCGCATGCGCAATACCAGTTATTTTGTGGGAAGCTGCATCGTTAACGTTCTGCCGGAGTCACCTAACTTAAGCCACTCTAATGCCCTGGTTTGGGTTCGGCTTCAACGCCTTTGGACAGATACATGTATGTGAACCTGTTAGTACAGACGACGACACTACCAACAGGGTTAAAGTGATAACGCCATTTGAGTTCAAGTGTCATATTGACGGAAGCTGCTGTCGAAAAATAAGTGGACTCCGAGCGAGCTGGAGTCGAAGAGCAACCCTTCACGCAAATGGTGAGCGACCGATGAAAAGTTTCACTTAGCAACTAAAATTCCGAGTTACGTTTATGCATTATCACTGAAAATGGCTCGATGTTGCTGTGTTGCCAGGTTTATGCTTGGCAGGTTTCAACGCTGCGAGTGGGATTTGTGGGACAGGGTGCACGGACGCCACTGTCGGGGAGTCTTTCTTAATCCTCGCTTTTCCAAACAGAATTGAATCATGGGACCTGGACAACGAGAAGAAGACCCCAGTATGGAGCATGGAAGTCAAAACTCCATCCGAAAGCGCTGGTAATAATTGCTGTGGCGTTTAAACGGAAGACGCTAGTCACCATAGCGCCATCCTCTGGATTGATTTGGGTGTTTATATCAACATCTTCACTGAAATCACTTTGCTGCTTTCCAGGTCCGCCCCCGAATCTGCCGTTAGTCCCAGATGGTTACATTGCCATAAAACCTCCTTTCTATCGGCCATTGTCTCCACACCTGAAGGCCACCAAGCTGGCTCTGGGTGCAGAGCACTGCATTCTCCTCAGTGCCTCTGGAAGTGTGTACACATGGGGACTGGGCAGGTATAACTCAGACACTTGTCAGTTTTGGTAATCTTGCGCAGTGTTTCTAAGCCTCGTTTTTGCCAGGGTGCATATTTTGACAATAAATAAGTAAATAAATCACCAGCAATAAGTGGATACACAGAAGATGGAATAATTAGTGTGTACACTACGGTTCAAAAGTTTAGGGTCACTTAGAAATGTCCTTTTTTTAAAATAAAATGGCTAGTTTTCAATGAGTGTAACATTAAATTAATCAGGAATACACTCTATACATTGTCAATATGGTAAATGACTATTCTAGCTGCAAACGTCTGGCTTTTAATGCAATATCTACATACTAGATGTATGAAGGCCCATTTCCAGCAACCATCCCTCCAGTGGTCTAATTGATAGTTTTCTTCACTACCTTTTATGCAAGAACCACACGAGAGACAGTTTGCCCCTTTTACGCTTGCAAGCGGAGAAAGCCATCATCACTCTTGTGTCACACAAGAGCGCCTGAAAGCGGTCTGACTTTCGCCTCTTCCAGGAGTCTATTTATTTAGAATCAGAAATCAGAAAACCTTTATTGTCATTCTACATAGTACAATGAAATTGGAGACCTCCACCCAGTGCATGAGGTAGATACGAGTAACATAGTCAAGTCAAGTAATCGACTAATAGAAAAGTATATAAATAATCGGAAACAGTAGTGCGGACAAAGTGCAGTAGTAGTGCAGGAAAAAAAAAGTGTCATCAGTGTCGGCTGGAGTTGAGGGCGGCTATGGCTTGGGGAAAGAAACTGTTTTTGAGTCTGTTTGTCCTGGTCTTCATTTGCCTGTAGCGTCTTCCAGAGGGCAACAGTTGAGAGAAAGCAGGGTGGTGGTGAGGGTGAACAGGTTTCGGGGTCGCCTCTGCAAACTAATTTAGTCAGTGCAGAGGGTCTTATCTCTTTGTTTTACAAAGTTTTATAAACAGATACTGGTGGAGCATCTTTAGACAACAAACTAAGCAAGAACGTTTGCACAACATGGAATGTTTCAACAACTCAAGGGAATGTGGAAAGTTTCAACGAGTCAAGGGAAGGTGGAAAGTTTTAACAGTTAATGATTCTATTCAACATAATCATACGATCAAAATAAATTGTCAACCCTAACACTAATTGTCCATTGTTTGCTAATTGTGTTAGAAGGCTGATGGATGATTACACTTTAAAAGTCTTGTGCAATTATGTTAGTTTTCATGGAAAACACAACATTTTCTGGGTGACCCCAAATTTTCTGAACAGTAGCGTACCTCACTGGCCTAATTACATGAACAAAGACAGATTCAACGAGATGGCATACGGTTAACTTTAAAATTTCCCATTAAAGATTTGGTATCCCTGCTCTACAGAACACCATTATTGTATTCTTTTTTTAACTACTTTACAGTCACGGTCAATTAGGGCACGGTGTCCTCTCATCTGAAGAGCAGCCCAGAGTGGTGGAGGCCCTTTGGGGCATGACCATGAGCTGGGTGGCCACAGGAGGCTGGCACACTGTCTGCATTAGTGGTAAGAACCGCTTGTGATTCTGCCAGTGTAATCAGGGATGCCCGTAAATGCTATTTCAATGTACTGACAGACGGGGGTGACTTGTATGTGTGGGGCTGGAACGAAAGTGGCCAGCTTGGACTTCCCTCGCGAGCTGCTAGGAGGGCACAGCAACATCAAAAAAGTCAAAAGGAAGCAGGTGGGTTATGTAAAATATTTAAAATGCTGCATTATTTTCTGTCAGTCATCCCAATGTGTGTTGTGATCATTTTTCACTTGTCTTACCTTACTGCTGAAATCATATTTGCTTGCATGATGCTTGATATGTAGCATGAAGAATATCGACAGCATTTGTGTCACAATCGTTATCTTAAAAATAAAATTTCCAAATGAAACTATGTTTAGCAACTACAGATCTTTCAACTCTTGTTACCAACTTGTTTTTATGTAAAGACACACCAGAGGGAGAGAAGGACGAAGAAGTGTTCATATCTATCCAGGCATTCCCAGCACTACTGGACGTTACTCCATCGTGTGAGATTAAGACAGTTGGCTGTGGCTCCCGTCACACAGCTGCTGTGACATGTAAGTCATGATGTCACTTCCCTATGTCTGCATGAAATTACTACTCCCAATAGGTACATGTGAAAACTAGGCTCAGAGCATGCAGAGAGCACAGATCGCTCTTTAAGATTGCGACTTCTAAACAATTTCTTAACTATCAAACTCACACGAGTCATTTTTTTTTACATTGAATTGGGGTTGGACTTCTGTTTCCAATGTGATCTTTCTCATTTTAGCCACAGGTGACCTCTACACTTGGGGATGGGGTGAGTTTGAGTACAACTCTAATAATCATACATAATTTACATTTGATTTACAAGAGAGATGGTAACTTCCTTGTTTTTCTCCTCAGGTCAATACGGTCAGCTTGGATACGAGACATCCTGTTCAGATGAGCCGCGCCGTGTGGAGTTCTTCAGTGAACAACAAATGCGTGTTGTCGATGTGACGTGTGGGGCATGGAATACTTTTGCTGCTGTCGTCAGGGAGGAAGTAGCTGCCTCTTAAATATTAGCAGTATACTATTGCTAAACATGGACTTTGCACTGTATCGTACACAGTGAAAACTTAAGACTTGAATTACATTCCAAGTATTTTGTATACACTCAAAACGCTTGACAACTTTGTAAAACTTTTTATATGGAAATATAAAGAGAGATTTAAAAAATACAAATAGGTGTTTTACATATAACAGTAAAGTCAATAGATTCCATAGAAATTTACAGCAAATAACTACTTTATATAACTGATTAAACAATAATAAATGTAGGTGGTCAATTTCTGTCTTCACAGCACAATCTTGAAGGAACTGTGAAGAATATTTTGGAAATATGTTAATTGAGTTGTCAAAGGCACACATTTTAAATTACATTTTTATGGTCACCTGATAAAATCCGGTGACCTTGAAATGACGTGCTGAAACTCTGAGAGGTTCACGGTTCCATCCTTGTCAATGTCTGACTCGTCGAGAATCTAAACGACATTCGGTATTATTACACATTTGATTATGTTGTGTCCATATTGCAGGATCTCGCTCACGTTGTTGATGAGCTGTCTCATCTCCTCGGGGGTTAGTCTCGTGTCATCGGTCTCGCCGGTCAGGCAGTTGACCAGTTTCTCCAGATCACCACAGTCAAGAGTTCCATCATCATCAAAGTCTAAAGATGACAAAATAGCATTAAGTATGCTATTGCTTTGAATCAACCAATCACACGCTAAGTTTCTTTTTAAGTTAAGTTTCTTTTTACCAAATATACGGAATGCATAGTGGGACTTGATTTCCAGTGTTGCCGAGTCACTGAAGGCACTCAAAAGATCTAGAAAGTCCTCAAAGGTGAGGCTTCCATCTTTCACTTCGGATGTTGAAAAGACGTGGCAGATCCTCGTTCGAAATGGGTTGGACTGAAACAGGAACAAGTACAAGGGTCATTGCGAAATTCCTTTTAACCAGATGAATGACTCCGCTATAAGAGCAGTGACACATTGTACCTTGAGTTCTGGAAGGGTGAGGATCTTCTCCATGGGCACCCTGGCGTTTGGAAGGTCTCTCTCATCTTTCATGAGCAGCTCAGTGAATCTTTTATGCGCACTGGTATTAATAGCCACAACATAATATTGTGTTACATAAGCAGCTACCGTATTAATCCTGGCCATTCAAACAACAAATATATTCAGCGTGTGGCATGCAAATGGTCACTTACAGAAGAATTTCTTGTTTTGTTAAAAACGTCAGCTCCTGAAAGTAGAATGATAGTCACTCACAAAATATTGGAAATCCTATAGTACATGGTGTTAGCAACATATTACTTTTCTGACGTCGGATTCAACATTATGAGACACCAATGTTGTTTCAAATTGAAAATTGGCGTAGAAGGCTGCTTCTTTTGGGTTACGCTAAAATAGCTTTAAGTTGGCTAACGTTGCTGGGTGGAACAAGTGTTTGTTTGGCAGGAAATCAGCCAGGACGGCATCGCGTTTCTTATAGTTGATCACTTACTTGGTATTCTGAGAGCAAATCCTTTCCAAGTTGACTCGCCGTTGTCCCCATCTTGTACTATAGTTAGTTTCCAACGTTAAACTTTTTTGTCTTATAAACACTGTGTTGCCGCTGTACTTCCGGTGAGCCTGTTAACCATTTCATGCTTGACAAGCTCCGCGTACGGATGTTAGCTAAAGTCCAAAAGATCATACAATCTATGGTCACCAAAGTCCCAAAAGACATTTCTTTGTATTCTCAGGGTTAGTGACGCGGTGCTTTGTCTACATATATAGTTGTTATACAGTCTAAAATGTGGAAATATTTTTTTAAACATAAGACGTTTCTCGCATTGATTAGTCTTTTCATCGTGTACATAATTCACATAATATCGCCCGTGTTTTTTTTTTTTTTAATCGTAACGTTTAGAGGCAAAGCGAATCATGACCAAATGCAACATTAATGCTAAGTATGTTTTGGAGCAACATATGCTGCCATCCAAGCAAACCTATTTCAGCAAGACAATGAATGCTAAGCCACTTTCTGCATGTCTTACAACAGAGTGACTTTGTTGTTAAACAGAATGCAAGACATTCCACCTACAAAGCTAAAACAATTGTGTGTTAGGAAAAGTGGTGTAACAGTAGTAAACATGACCCTCCGTCCGTTTTTAGAACATATTGCAGGCATCAGATTTCAAATAGTAGAGAAAAAGTAAAATAAACTAAGGTTTGTTAGTTTGAATATTAAATGTCTTGACTTAGTGTATTAAATACAGGTTTTAAAAAAATGCAAATCATTCTATTCTGTTTTTATTTACATTATACACAAGGTTCCGACTTTATTGGAATTGGGGTTTGTAGATGGATGGCTCTATGTTTGAAACAGATAAATTGTTTGATGTAGCTCATCAATAAGCATAACTAATGTTTTACAATTCGAAATCCAAGGTTATGTCATCTTTTATTTTATTTCATTAAACTTAGACAAGAATGCTATAAAAACATTGTAGTTTGACTACAGCACAATATGCGTGAATTCAAAGAACTGATACTTTTTGAAATTGAACAAAGTTTGGATAGCTCAGCAATCTTCTCAACATGCCGAAGTGTTCAGCTCAACTCTGGAGGAAACACAAACTAAGCACCCGGGTTTGTTTCCCAGTTTGTTGAATCTAAAATGAAATACATAAAAAGAGAATCAGTCACCGGAATACAGTGGAGCAAAACAGCATGTAATAATTCTTTCTCTTAGATTCATTTGACTGAACAACTTGTTTAGATGGTAACTCAACATTATTAATGTTTTTTTTTTTTTCAGACTCTACCTGTCATTGTTGTTCCTTCCCTCGTCTCAGCCGGAACACCGATTCCAAATTCATTTTCAGCGGTGACTCTAAAGTAGTAGATCCCCCTTTCCTCCAGGTCAGTCACCTTGTAGGACAACCTGTGGCATCTGTTTGTGAGTCTTGTCCATCCTTTTCTGCTGATGTCCAGTATGTCAACAAGATAGTTCTTAACGGAGGCTCCTCCCTCATTCTCAGGAATGTCCCAAGTAATTGTGGCAGAGTTCTTGGTAACATTTTTAACAGCTAAATGTGTTGGTGGACCAGGGGAATCCAGAACCTTCACACTTAGAGTCAAAGAGGCATTCCCGGCATCGTTTTGTAATTTGACTATGTATTTGCCTGTATCATCGCGGGTTACTTTTTCCACAGTGATGGAGGTGTCTGAGTCGGTGGTGTTGATCAGTCCTCTGATTCTCAAATCCACATCTGCTTTTTCCCAAGTCACACTTGGAATAGGTTTGCCCGTGAAAGGCACGGTGAAGGTGAAGGCACTTCCTTCTTTGACATGGAGGGTCTTCTTAATGTCAGTGCTAATATCAAACCTAGGTTCTTCCACTCTATCCACAGTCACATAAGGATCCGTTTCAGGACTGGCTTCACTGATGCCGACCTTATTTATTGATCTAACAACAAAAACATATTCTGTCCCTGAAGTGAGCCCAGTTACTTTAAACTCAGTTTTATCTGTGTTTTGTGTCCCAACGGACCAGTCTTCTTCGGCAGATTTTCTGAATTCAACTTTGTAGCCTGTAATTGGTGCTCCTCCATCAAACAGCGGCTTGTTCCATGACAGAGTGATTGAGGACTTGGAAGAATCGAGAAGTGTAGGTTTTCCAGGAGGGGAAGGCAGAAACTGTGGATCTTCTGCCACGGTGAGAGGACATGGTAGACTGGGTTCACTTATCCCTGCAGCATTCTCTGCAAAAACCCGGAATTCATATTCACATCCTTCATGTAAGCCAGTGGCTTTGACTCGTAGGTCGTAGACAGGCTTCTTATTAACACGCAGCCAACGAATGCCTTGCTTGTCCCGCTTCTCAATGATGTATCCGCTGATTCGGCTCCCTCCATCAGATACTGGCCTCTTCCAGCAGATAGTCATAGCGTCACTCGTTGCACTTGTGACCTCAACATCCGTTGGAGCGGATGGGATGTTGAAGGGGTCGACTGCCCTGATGGGATCACTTTCCAAAGTCTCCCCTTCGCCATACTTGTTTACTGCCCTCACCCTAAAGAGGTATTCATTCCCTTTAAGCAGCTTAGTTATTTTGCAAGTGGTTGCCATCAAATCACCATAGATAAGAGTCCAGGCCACACGACTGGTTTCACACTTCTCAACGATATAATGCATGATCTCTGCACCGCCTGTCTCGTGAGGAGGTCCCCATGATAAAGTGAGTTTCTCCGCTGAAAGTCCAGACACTTGCAGGGGTCCAGCTGGAGGACCAGGCCTGTCTAAGACTTTGCATGTAAACGCAATAGATGTGGTACCCGCAGTACTCTGGAGGCTCAGAGTGTACTGTCCAGAGTCTTTTCGAACACACTCCCGGATTAACAGACACGTATGCGTCTTGGTTGTTGTAATCTCAACCCTACCCTTTGTGCCAATGGCTCTACTATTCTTTGACCATAACACTGTAGGGTTTGGGCGACCTGAGATGTCAGCATCTATTCTTAGGAGATCACCTACTTTGACAACCAAAACCTGTTTAAATTTGTCCTCTATGATAATTTTAGGTGGCTCCACATCATGCTGCAGAGTCACGGGTCCGGTGGCCTCAGATGGTGCACTGAAGAGCTCAGCTGCATTCTTTGCAAGAACCCTGAAGTCATATTGTTCACCCTCTGTGAGACCAGTCACCTCCCAAAAGGTATCAAGTAAGTTGGTGAAGTTACATTTTAGCCAACATGTATCTGGAAGCTCTTTCCTCTCTACAATGAAAGTAATAATTTTAGCCCCACCGTCATAGTTTGGTTTCTCCCAGGAGAGGGAAACTGAAGAGTTTGTTATGTTGGAAACTGTGAGATTTCGTGGGGGGTCACACTGGTCTCTCGCTGCAACAGGCTCAGAGGTATTACTGCAGGGACCTACACCAACAATATTCTCAGCATAGACCCGGAATTCATATACGAGGCCTTCTTCAACATTTGTAACTTTGAATCTGTTCTCTGTCACTGGATTTTTGTTTAATTTTGTCCACAGAATACTACTTTGATCTTTGCGTTCAATATGATAGCCAATAATCGGGCTGCCACCATCACTGCTCGCTGGGTCCCATGTAATGACCATAACAGACTTTGAGGCACTCACAACAGAGATATTGCTTGGTGGACTTGGAACCTTGAAAGGATATTGAGCAATAACTGGTTCAGACTCAACAAAGGAGCTCTTCCCGTAGCGATTTTCTGCAGCAACACGAAAGTAATATTCAGTGCCCTGTGTCAGACGAGATATTTTTATCGAGGTCCTGGCAACGGTGGCTGACACAGTCTGCCAGATTGTGCTGTTTGCATCTCTCTTCTCAACAACATAATTAGAGATTTCACATCCTCCACAATAATGAGGGGGCTGCCATTTCAGAGCCACAAATTCAGCGCTCACTTCTTCCACAGTAAGATCACACGGTGGTCCAGGTTTTTCAAAAACATTCACGTGGATCTCAGCAGATGTCATTCCAGCGGAATTGGTGACGGTTACCTCATACAGGCCAACATCTATCTTTGTTGCATCTTTGATTATGATTTGAGATGATGTCTCTGATGTACACACATTGACCCTGCAGGTCTCTTTGAGTATGTTGCCATCTTTCTTCCATGTTACAGTGGGCTGTGGTACACCCTTGAATGGCACATCAATTTTCAAATCATTCCCTGCCTTCACACTAAATGTGCTGGACAGCAAACTAATAATGGGTTGAGCACTTGTGTCTCTCACGATAACAGGTGTCAACAGGAGCTTGGGCTCACTCTTCCCCTTTTCATTCACAGCACTAACTCTGAAGAAATACTCCATTTCTTTTGTCAGTCCATGAATGACTGTTTCCAGTGTTTTACTCTCAGAACAGGTTCTCCACTTGTCATGTCCTTTTGCTTGCATTTCGACAATATAACGTGTAATTTTGCTGCCTCCGTCATGATCTGGCTTTTCCCATGAGAGTTTTACGCTGTCATTGGTGACATCGCTGTGTGTAATTTTCCCAGGAGGAGAAGCCACTTCAGACACTTTAACAGGCTCTTTTGTTTCAGCTGATTGTCCACTTCCATACTCGTTTACAGCCAAGACACGGAAGTAATAAAAACATCCCTCTTGGAGGTTGTCAATTTTACACGAGTTCCTTGTGCAGTTACTACACACACTTGTGAAAACCTTTCTATTCTCCTCTCTCTTTTCCACGGCATAATGTGAAATCACTGCTCCTCCATCAATGAGAGGAGCCTCCCAGGTGATGAGCACAGAATCTCTCTGAACATCTTTCACTTGGAGGTTTGTTGGTACACTGGGAGTATCCAACACTCGCACATTGACGAATGCTGACTTGGAGCCCTTGCAGTTCGTAACAGTCAATACATATTTTCCCGTGTCATTTCTGTTCACATTTTCAATCATCAGCAATGTGTAGGTCCCTGTCACCTCTATTTGTGCGTTCTCACTGAGAGCACCACCTTCCTTTGACCATTGGACTTCAGGTTCCGGCCTTCCTCTGATAGCAACATAGAGACGTAACGTTGAACAGGCTCGAACACTAACTAGCTTTCTCAAAGCTGTGTCCAACTCAATTTCGGGGTGCTCTAGTTTCTCAGCTGCAACCACAGACCCTGGTAATTCCACCGGTTCGCCGACTCCATTGGCATTTGTTGCGCGCACCCGAAAGTTGTACTCTGCATTTTGCTTCAGACCTTTTATGGTGTCTTTTGTATCTTCAGTGTTTGGTGTGCATGTTAGCCACTTATCATCTGCTGCTTCTTTCATCTCAACAACAAATCCATTAATGGGCGCGCCACCATCATAGATAGGCTTGGACCACGATAGAGAGACAGTACTGCACGAATGGTCTGTCACTTTGAGGTTGGTAGGGGGACCAGGAGGGTATGATGTATCACACACTTTAATATAATCGCTTGGCTCACTGGGTGCACCAACACCAGCGGTATTCTCTGCCGATACTCTAAACTGATAATAATGTCCCTCGGTGAGTCCTGTGCATCTGAAGCGCAAGTCATTCAGTCTTCTCTTGTTGCATTTTGTCCACCTAACACCCTCTTTATCACGTTTCTCCAGGATGTAGCCATCTATCTCAGAGCCCCCGTCAGTCTCAGGTCTTTCCCACGTCAACATGACAGAGTCTCCGGTCACAGCACTGGCAGCAGGGGTAGAAGGAGCACTGGGTGTTTTGAAAGGATTTTGTGCGATGAAAGGTTCTGATTCCAGATATTCCCCGACACCAAATTTGTTCACGGCACAAACACGGAATATGTATTCTCTCCCGGGTGTCAGCTTGGTTGCTTTGTAACTGACAGTTTCAACATGAGAATCAACTCCTGTCCATGTAACACGGCTTGTCTCCCTTTTTTCAAGAATGTAATGTGAAACACTGGCTCCGCCATCATTTAAAGGGGGGTTCCAATGAAGATTACATTTTTCACCACTGACAGCTTTCACCCTTAAAGGTCCTTCTGGAGAACCGGGTCTGTCCAGCACCTTTACATTGACCGGCATGGATGTTGTTCCATCAATGTTAGTGAGACTCAGGACGAAGCATCCCCCGTCCACTCGTGCACAGTCCCTGATAGTCAGTGTTGTATGAGTGATGGTGTTTTTTACATCAGTCCTTGGGGTAGCTTTGTTAATTTCCTCACCATCCTTCAGCCACCTTACTTCGGGAAGGGGTTTTCCAAAGTAATCCGCTTCAATTATAAGTGTTTCCCCAGCCTGGGCAATAACTGTACTCTTGAACTTGGGGTCCATAATCGCAGAAGGTCTTTCAATTACATCTTCAGCAAAGATGGTTATACATTCAGAAGGTTTGCTCCAGACACCTGCACCATTCTTGGCAGTGACCCTGAACATATAACTTTGGCCTCCCGTCAGATCTGTAACTGTGAACTGATTTTCAATAACATTTGTGAAGTTTGCTTTCGTCCAGCGGCCATCTGGAAGCTCCTTCTTTTCAACAACGTAGCCTGTAATAGAGCTGCCACCATCATAGCCAGGTTTGGCCCACTGGAGTGTGATATTCTCTTTTGTAATGACAACAGCTTCAGGTTTACCAGGTGGATCACAGGGATCTCTTGCGACATAACAGTCAGATATCTTGCTCGATGAACTGAGCCCAGCAATATTTTCAGCAAAGACTCTGAATTCATACTCAATGCCTTCCTCCAGGCCAGTCGTTTTGAATCGGGTGTCAGGTATGGCGAGTTTGTTCAGCTTGGTCCATAAGATGCTGTTTTTCTCCTTTCGCTCCAGATGATAGCCAGTGACAGCACTACCTCCATCTCTGCCTGGGGGTGCCCATTCAACTAACATACTGTACTTTGACACTGTGGATATAAAAGGTGTACCAGGAGCCGCAGGCACACTAAATGGGTACTGCGCAAGTACAATTGAAGATGTGATGGCAGCACTCTTTCCATACCTATTTTCTGCAAACACTCTGAATTGATACTCACTACCAGTCTTTAGTTTGGTGGCTTTGATTGTTGTCCGCACTGTCGTTGCTGATACGGTTTGCCACTCCATGTTAGTAATGTCCCGTTTCTCCACGACATAGTTGTCAAGCTGACAGCCTCCTGTGTATTCGGGTGGCTCCCAGGAAATGGACACATAGTCGGAACTAACTTCATCAATTTTCACAGGCCCAATTGGGGGGTCGGGCTTTTCAAGAACGACCACTGTGATTTCTCCTGTGTAGCTTCCAGCGTTGTTGCGTGCTGTGATGGAGTATTGACCAACATGCTCCCTGGTAGCGTGTCTGATATGAAAAACTGTCATTGATGATGTAGTTGGGAGCTCCAGCCTGGATGTCTCTTTGACAGCCTGTCCATTTTTTTTCCATTCTATCTTTGGGGCTGGATTACCCAGCACTGGTATTTCTACTTTCAAATCATCACCATTTTTCACTGTAAACGTAGTAATAGTCAGTTGGAGGGTTGGTTTTAAAGCCGTTTCCTTTGCTGTATCAACAGCAGACTGGTCTTTGGGATTTTGTGTGTTCCTTTCAACAGACCCAGCCATCTGCCCTGTAGAACCTCAGAGCAAATAAGTAAAACATTATGTAAGACTTTATCCCACAACGATTTAAACGATTTAAAGAAATGTTGAGTTTGTAATTATATTTTCAAAATGCAGTTATAAATCAAATTTACTGTGAAAACGTTATGACGACTAGATGTGTGCTTTGCATACCTTCAACAATAGCAGAGGTGGATGACTCGGGATTAGTATCATGTAGGGGCTGAGCTGTATCATTTCTTTCATTTCCTGTCTACAAAATAGATCGATGTCAGTGAATTAAATTAAAGCACTGATGCGTAATTCTTACATGGTCCCATGAAAAACTTTAATATGCTAATGTGTTAAAGTATGGCATGGTATTTTAATAAACAGATGTATTATTGTCCAGATACAAACTATAAACGATATACAAGCTAAAATGCATACAATGTTGTTATATTTTTTGCATAAGTTTAAAAAGAGGACTTACTTCTTTGTCTGTTCCTGCCTCCATCCTTATTTTACAGTAGTTGTCCTTTTACTCGGCAAGAAAAAAAAAACTAACGAACAAAACCAACTTATCTTAATGCTATTTGAGATACTATGAAATGAAGCAGTGCTCCCAAGCAGCCGAACACATATAACTTCCAGCAGTCACCGTCTGCTTTATCTCCAAAAGCATGCAGTTACTCAGCCGCTAAAATAGACACATGACTGAGTGGCCAGCTGCTGCTTCTAAAGTTAGTCCAAACCATGGGTTACAAAACAGTAGCAGACATGACTAGACAAAAAATAAATTAGTAATTAAATAAATATATAAATAGATAAATAACCACAATCAGACAATTTACGCTACGTTGATATAATGAAATGTAATTCTGCTAGTTTGTGTGCTGTTTTTTTTTATTAGACATACAGTGGAACACCAGAACCACCTCGGCACTCAACATATTCGGTTTTCAACTCTAAATGTCGGGAAATCTTTGTTCCGGTTCTCGGACAAAGTTTAGGAAACAAATCCCGAACTCAGAGGTCCACTGTAAGGTTGCACTGTACCAGAGAAAAAAACATGGATCCCAAGAAAGACGCAGGAGAAAAGCAGAAGAGGATAATGGCGAGAATGACGATAGAGCTGAAAAAGTTGATCATAGACAAGTATAAAAGAGGCGTTTGTGTGATGGACGGATTCAAAGTGCCGAGATTGACCATGAATTCCTTTTTGAGGAGTAGAGAGGTGATAAAAACTGCTAGTGTTACTAAGGGGGTTACATGGGGTCACCGGCCAGGTCCCAGTGGAAAAAACAAAGAAAGGAAAACACTGACAAAATGCAGCCACCTGCTAGTTTGTGTGCTTGTTCAACTGCAAGGACAACTACTGAAAATTCCAATTTTCTTATGGAATTGGATTCCCCTTCCATTCATTCGTGTTCATAGATTCAGCGCCAAATCAATGTCACATTATGTAGATCTTAAATTAATTTTTTTAATGGTGTGTTTCTTATTTAATTTATATAGCATATTCAACCCTATGCATTTTCGCTCCGGAAAAAAAAAAAAAAAAAAAAAGGGTACAATCTTGCTGGCTGACAACAGATTATTACATTTTCAGTTATTTCTAATGGGGGAAATTGCTTCGGAACTCACTTCTCAACACTCTTTCTAGAACAAATTAGCGTTGAGATCCGAGGTTGAACTGTATTTTAGCAATATGAGTAAACAAGATGAGTATGGGATGGGGCTGTAACAATACACTAAAGTTGAGATTCAATTTATAGCATTCTTACTAATATTATAGTACTTTTATTTTGGCATCTCAAGCAGGAAATGCAAGTGTAACCGATAGAAAGAATAGAAACGTGACAGGAGCTGAACAGTTGTAAAACAATATAGGATCCGCGCTTCGTTTGCCTATATATGTACAATACTGTTGTTTATATCTTATTCAAACATTTACTCGCTTCATATTATCATGATGATGACGACAAATAAACACAGTTAACAGTCAAGTCACGCCCGGAAAACTGTGGATAGCTTTTATTTTGTCAATTCAAATCGGAAATACCAATACCAACGACGAAGAACCAACGTAACTGTTCGGGAACTAACAGGAGCTTAACATCAGTTAAACGTGCACAAATGTAAGTCACTTGTTTTGCGTGATCATACGTATGATTTATATTGTAGTTGATATTCTGATTGAAATATTTATTGTCCTTTCACCCTATGAATTGGAACCAAACACCTGGCATACGACTAGACGCAAAATGACGCCAGCCTGTTTATCTACGCAAGCAATGTAAAACGTCAACACCATCCACCCCACCTCCACAGCCATGCCAGTCCACTTTGTTTACTGGAATCAAGACTTTATTAAAGATGTGCCCGTCAATACCAATAACACGTCGGCATGGAAATCGAGGTTTGACACTGCCATTCAAGCTGGATGGATGGACAGGATGGAGAGGGGGCTCCTTCGCTACCGTTTGGAGGATTTACAGACACGTATCCTGCCTGGCCCCTGTGGTTTTGTTGCCCAGTTAAATGTCAAGAGAGGACTAGAGAGAAGAAAGCCTCAAGAGATCCTAAGTATTCAGCAAGATTTCAATGCTGAGCTGTTTAATTTTAACAAAGTCAATCCAGATGAGATCATATTTGAGATGATTAAGGAATCTGACGAAGGGCATGAAATTGGCCGTCAATCGTGTAAGACTGTTGTGTTGGTCAATGTCAGTCCTCTGGAGTTTGGACATTGTCTTCTTGTTCCAGATCCAGCACGCTGCTTTCCTCAAATCCTCACAAGGCTTGCCATTCAAGTTGGTATTGAATCGGTACTGCTCAGCTCTGATCCATCTTTTCGTGTAGGCTTCAACAGTCTCGGAGCATTTGCATCTGTCAATCATTTACATCTTCATGGATATTACTTGAAGTATAAGCTCAGTATTGAAACTATTCCTGTTCGCCCGCTTATTCCCAACAAAGGATTTTATACTTTGGGAGGATTTCCTGCAGGTTTTCTATTCTACACCGAATCCAAGGGAGTGAAGGATGTCGCCAGTGCCATCTGTCATGTCACTGACTTCCTAGTGGAGGCCAATGTTGCTCACAACCTCTTCATGACCAGAGGAGCCCCACCCTGCGAAGAGGATGATGACAAGTTATTAAGAAAAGGCGTACGCATTGCCGTGTGGCCCAGAGTAGCTTGTTTTGGTACCAAAGAGGAGTCCGCTCTCAATGTTGCACTATGCGAGCTTGCTGGACATCTACCATTTAAGAACAAGAAGGACTATGAGCTCACCACTGAGTCACATGTTATAGAAATCATTCAACGTTATCTTCTCCCACATGAAGATTTTCTACAATTGGAAAAGCAGCTGACTCATCATTTAATGACACTGTAATAATTTGACAAAACAAGAGTTCTGCTCAGTCCTTATAATTTTAGTAAATGACAAATTTAAACTTTGCCAAGAGTGTGTGTGCTGTCACTTTCAAAGATGCCAACAGTTTTCCCAAATGATGATAAAAACCAGAGAGAGATTATTAGTAGTCAAGGAGGCCATTATTCATTTTTCAGTAAAAGGGAAAAATATTTATATATATTGAGTGATTGATGGATATAAGTAGATATACTGATATAGTGTACAGTAAATATCACAAGATAAAAGCTGTAATTCTGACCTTTTGGGTTACATTCATCTTTTGATCAGAAACCCAATATATGATATGAACCAAAGTAGCCTACAATATATTGAAAAACAGGACTCCACTAGTATTTTTGTTGTAGAAGACCAAATCTTCCCAATCAGCGTGTAGGCCAATATGAATCAAAGTCGAGCATGATCCCAGTGGAGTATTATCATGTGCTTGAATGACATCACCAAGACAGTGATGCCAACACAAATGATTAGTGCAGCGACGTGTGTTTTCATTTGATGATGACCTTGTTTTTCCTCAATATCAAAACACATAATTAATAAAAAAATCACAAGACTACGACTTAAACTTTGGTTTACTTGTCACTACCCACCAACTAGTGTCCTGCCCATTATGAATAATTTCTGATAAATTCATAATAATTAAATTAATGGTGAAAATGTGAAACTGGCTGTCAATTACAGGATTTGCATCAAATCTTGACTCTGTGTGTTAACTTAACTGTTCTGTGGTCTCCTGTATTCACCTTGAGCCCGGTGCTGTAATGGTTGACTGAGTCAAACCTGTCAAGCACCTTTCTCATGTCTTGTGGGAAACGTTATTTACAGTGCATGCTTGACAGGGTCTGACTACTGAGGTCATGAGAACAACCCCCCACCCCTCCATGAAATCTCCATTACATCGCACACACACACACCACAAACATGCATGCACACTGTGATGTGGGAGGAGTAACCAATACTATCTCCCCATATAGTGTTTATATGCTTTCATTTTTGAGAAAAAAAAAATCATTTCAAAGGTGGAACCATTGTTTGCTAATATACACATAGTTCTTTTTATTCAACTGTATGTATGCTACCTGCTTTAAAAACTAAGGGGAGAAAACTTGTGAGCAAGCAAAATATTTTCCCTTTTTTTATAAACTTTCACAGTCTCGTACTGACAAAAAGAGGGAAAAATGATGTAACAATTCACACAATTTTTAAGACCTAACAAGCTGGCTTGACCTCTGTGATATCAAAATAATCTATTTGTTGTGCTTTTATCACTTTGTAAAAGTAAAGCATCTCAAAAATAAACACAGCAATCCATCAAAGTACAGATACCTGAAAAATGTACTTCCTGTAAGTACATAAATACTATTTGTACTCATTTACCTCCTGGCACTGCATGTCAGCCTTCCAGAAAGTGTCGAGGGAGTAACTGTGGGAGTGTCCTCTCATCTTTGCTCACCTTCATATGAGCTTGGCGTTCAGTTTGTTAGGAACTGCACCTGAGCACTTCCAACCTGAATCAATCAACTCCCAAACAAAATTGGCAAAAAAAAAATAGAAAACTCAACAGGATGGGCAGTGTTCAAAGCTTCAGAGAATTCTGTGATCGTACTAAAAATACAAATGTTCGTCTTAGTCTTCCAGCAGTGTGTATCGTTTGGCAAACAGCTATGATTATCTTGTTTGGAGTTTTTATTCGTTATGATGAGGAGTCCGATGCACACTGGATAGAGCACCGGAAAATGGAAAATATATCAAGTGACATTGAGAATGACTTCTACTTCAGATACCCAAGTAAGTAATTTCATATGAATCAGTGTCACTTTTTTTCCATGACAAATTGTTCAATACAACCTCTGATCTTGAAGTATTTGTGAATGAAATGTCTGTATTTTACTTTTAGAGAATAATTCCAAATGACTTTTTACAATGGACTGGAATCATTTGATTTATATGCAATGAGTTGACATTGCTGACGTCAACAGGTGATTATTTCTCTTGAGGTTAGTTTGTTAGCGTGATCACCAGGCTTGCTAAAATAAATATAACATCCTGGTTTTAGACTCTCTTTTTTTCATGATGAGATCAATAACAACCTGTTGTGTTGTCTCACAAATAACCATAGGTAATATTGTCAAGAAACTGTTTTGTTTTTTTATTATTATTATTGAGGCAAATAAAGACTGTTTTCTTTGCCTGCATTCCACTTTACACTATGCTGTTACTAATGTCTCCTAATGTTTCACAGTGACAACATATTGTGCCAGTAGATGTCTCAAATGGTTTGTGGTCATGTTTTTGTAAAGGACACCAGCGGGTGATGCTGGTATCCATCAGAGAGCCAATAGCAGGACTTGTTAAAAAAAAGTCCCTTTTAAATAGATAACACTGATCTACACTGCCAATGTACAGAGGTAAAGTCACAAAATACTTGTAATAAAAAAATGAACTAAAAATAACAAGGAAATCTAATGTATAAATAATAATTTTAAAATAACTATGAAATAGACACCTTTTTAGTCTTCATAAAAACTAAATATATATTGACCAAGTTTCAGAATACATTCATATTCTGTAAGGGAAAAAAAATGCGAGCAAATACATTTATAAGTTGACTTTTAAGACATTTAATATAAAGTGCAACACAATCCAGTCCAGGACCTTGGTTGACTTTGGTCACCTTTCCAAACAATTATTCCTCCTTGGAAAATAACTTTTGAAAATCATTGTCACAGGGTCAAACGATTGCAACCTTAAAGGGTAAGTCAACCCTAAAATGTTCTTTACAATAATATTTTTTAGCCTAAACACGGCATTCTGATTAATATTGCGTTTGTGGAATGTGAATTAAACTGCTAAATTCATTTGTTTTTATGTATCTCAGGGGGCTGCCATTTTGCCACTTCCTGTAAGTTGCATAATGTCCGCCCCCTGACATGGATAAAACCAAGTGGATTTTGCCTGTTGAATTCATATTCCACAAAAGAAACATTAATCAGAACACTGTGTTTTGACTTGTCAAGCTACACGGAACATACATATTATTACAAGGAAAATTTGGGACTGACTTTCCCTTTAAAGGCTGTTTTGACAGTTTTTTTTCCCCCTGTCATACAAATGTTAAATAATGAGCCATTATTGTGCCATTATTGTGTCGTGCGTGACCGATGTCCTAACACAGCTTTTTTTTTTGTCAAGGTTTTCAAGATGTCCACGTGATGATCTTCGTGGGCTTTGGCTTCTTGATGACTTTTCTCAAGCGCTACAGTTTTGGCGCCGTGGGTTTCAACTTCCTCATCGCAGCATTTGGCCTCCAATGGGCGCTCCTAATGCAGGGCTGGTTCCACTCCCTGGATTACACTGATGGAAAGATCAAAATTGGCGTTGAAAAGTACGATTGACCGATTTTTTTTCCCACCTAATTGTAATTACTGGATTATCCAATTATTTAAAACAAGTGATGCTAATAGTAGTTTTTTGATCCCGAATAAATGTTTGATGGATTCCACCAACTGTTTCCACAGAAAGAAAAACAGTCAACTTCTCAATATAGTTACATCAGATTTTTTTAAGAAAGCTGATCAGTATTTGCAACTTTAGTGACTCCTCAATGTTCTATTTGTCTCCAAGTTTAATTAATGCAGATTTCTGTGTGGCGGGCTGCTTGATTGCCTATGGAGCCGTGCTTGGTAAAGTCAGTCCAGTCCAGCTGATGGTCTTGACCCTATTTGGCATCACATTGTTTGCTGTGGAGGAATATATCATCCTCACTGTCATACACGTGAGTGGGAGCACTCGTTTGAATGGTTGTTTCTCTCCGGCTGACCAGCAAACCAAGTCTGGCTCAGTTCTGAAAGGAATGCACGGATCAAAAAACCTGTTTGGTGACTAAGAAATAACCCTTGTTGACCTGAAGGCTCGAGATGCGGGAGGCTCCATGGTGATCCACACATTCGGCGCTTATTATGGCCTTTCCATCTCGTGGATGCTCTATCGACCCAACCTGGATCAGAGCAGTCGTCTTCAGGGCTCAGTTTACCACTCAGATGTCTTTGCTATGATAGGTTGGCTGGCGTCACCAAATGTTTTGTTGTTGGTCTGACTTCTTCCTAATATTATATACGTACATATATGTGGGTAGGAACTCTCTTCCTGTGGATGTTCTGGCCCAGTTTCAATTCAGCTATCGCCGACCACGGCGACGGGCAGCACCGAGCCGCCATCAACACTTACCTGGCTTTGGCTGCAACAGTGCTCACCACTGTGGCTTTCTCGAGCCTCTTCCAGAAGCACGGCAAACTAGACATGGTAACACTCCCCGAGGGACTTGATGAGAATCTAATTTAGTTCACGAACATTTCTGTTTGTCTTCTGCACAGGTCCACATTCAAAACTCCACTTTGGCTGGTGGTGTTGCAGTGGGAACTGCAGCAGAATTTATGCTGATGCCCTATGGGTCTCTGATAGTTGGGTTCTGCTGCGGTGTCATTTCCACATTGGGTTATATCTTCCTCACGGTATTGTTCACATTTAGATTTGATCTTAACGAGCATTTTGATGTTGGTCAAGTTCAGTTCCCTTGGTTCTTCATGAGCCAATTGTACACTTCTATACTTTGTGGGAACAAGTACCATTTCTGTTCCAGTACAAAGCAACATAACATGAAGGGGTTGTTGGATTAGTTAATTCTGAAAAAAAAACAATGAACCCCTCAGATACCAAGACGTAAAGTTAATTAAAAAGGTGTACCAATACTTTTGTCACTGTCGTTGTTCATTAGGGGAAAGTTCAGTGTAACAAAAAAAGGCCCAAATATGCAATTATCCACATAATCCTATTTTTTATAAAATATGATTTATTTTTAATTGATACCATTTAGCATGGAATGAGAACTTGGTAAAAGTGCGGACTGGGTCATCAGCCATTTTTGATTAGGGTCAAAATGCTGTCACCTGTGGTAGAGGTGTGGCTTCATAGTTGTTGAACTGCACTTTGTGAACTTCTTTCACAGCCATTTATGGAGAAGCACCTGAAGATTCAAGACACATGTGGAATCCACAACCTCCACGCCATGCCTGGGCTCATAGGTGGCATTGTGGGCGCTATTACTGCTGCAGCTGCTTCTGAGTCGGTGTATGGTAAAGAAGGGTGAGAAGCATGTCGGCATCATGAGATTTTAGATGAAGTCAGACTTTTGACCACCATGAATCTTTTCTTTTTTATTTAAAAGACTGATAAACACCTTTGACTTTGAGGGTGCTTTTGAACACATGACCCCCACAAGGCAAGGTGGTCATCAGGCTGCAGGCATCTGTGTGGCTGTTTGTTTTGGTGTGGGTGGAGGCATCATGGTTGGTAAGCTAAATACACCGCAAAACTCTCCAGGTCCTTCCATCGTTTTGGTGCACTTTCATGACGTCTTTGCAGGTTCTATTTTAAGATTACCCATCTGGGGCGACCCGGCGGATGACAATTGCTTTGACGATGAACCCTACTGGGAGGTTAGTGACTCCACCAATGTCATAAATAAGTGCCTTTCGCAAGTCACAACACATTTTAGTATAGTAAAGTAACCAAGAGTCAGTGACGGTTGTTAACTCACCTCATTGGAGCGATGACTAGCGGGAAATCACTAAGTTAAGTTGAATGCAACAAAGTTACAATGTATTGAATAGGAACGAGCTCCGCTCTAGCACAAATTACAGAAAGTGCAACTTCATCGATGATAAAATGTGATGAAGAAAGCAGCTGTGATTATGCATTATTAATATCTATTTTCCAACTTTTCAGGTAAAAATGGCAGTTAACAGAGTTGCTACCCCTGACTGATGTTGAAATTGTTTGCAGGTGCCTGATGAGGAGGAGAGTATTCCACCAGTCCTACAGTACAACAATCACATGCTCAACAAAGACATGTAAGTGTTTTATTTTGTATGCCACCAATGTTCAGGTTAAATGAATATATTCATTTCAATCTTTCAATAACTGCACCACATAGATTGTTAGTGTTGTGGATATTGTGCAATATTGTTCAGCTTCAAGTTTTTAACACTGTAAAAGCTTTTTAAAAACGTTTTACGCAAATTATAAACGTTGAGCACCAAAAACTAAAATAATAATTACACACTAAAATATAATTGTGCTAGTTTGACATTAGTACAATATTTTAAGCGAGGTGCTATTGTTGCATTTATTATCCTCTTGGTGGCAGCACTGGTTTTAGTCAAAATGAACACGGACACGCGCACGCACACACGCACGCGCATGCAACTTGCACAAGATGACCTTGGAGATGCAATGTTGACAGTAAATAACCTCATTCGATGAGACATATGAAATATTTTATTTTCGTCAATGACACATTTGAAGTGACACATTTTACTGTATAATTGGTTGTTAAATATGTGTTTTTAATTATGTGCATTTATTGATTTGTTTATTTTTAGAACCGAGTCAAATTTCACCATGGAGCAGAACTGACCGAATGTCTTATGATGGTTTGCTGTTCTCTGTTAGTACCTTTTTTATAATCTTGCTGATACAATAGTTTATTCCAAAAAAAATGTGTATTGTCCAACCAGTGAGTGTATTTCTAGAAATTTAGGTTGGATAAACAATCTAACGTGTAAATAATAGGTCAATTGATCAGTTTGTTTAGTTGAATGGTTTCCTTGGTCTAATTCAAGACAGTATTTACTCAAGTGAATTCACAATATGAATTTGGCCCCTTTAAACAAGCAGGACACAATAACTGATCTTTTTTCTGAGCT
Organism: Syngnathus scovelli; assembly: GCF_024217435.2. NCBI lineage: Eukaryota > Metazoa > Chordata > Actinopteri > Syngnathiformes > Syngnathidae > Syngnathus > Syngnathus scovelli. Next base: position 12,907,963 of record NC_090852.1, read on the forward strand.
AATGTTGATTTGTTGTTGTCTGAGAATGATTGCAATGATGTTAATGCCAGATAAAATGTTTTTTGTGTGATGACGGGTAAAATTAGAATGGATCACTGGAACGCTGTTTGCATTGTTCGCTTGTGGTTCGCTTTGTGTGTCGAATCCAGCCACACTTGCTTGATGTCATGATTTTAAATTTTGGGTTGAAAGTATGAGGTACTGTATAGGCCTAAAAGCATTTCTCTCATTTTCACATGGATGTTTTGATGTATGACTTTGAGTTTTTTGTGTGTCTGGCAGTCTGTCTGCCTGCCTGTTATTTGGTATAGTGAGAGAATTTCCGGTGCGTGTGAGACTTTTTTTTTTTTTTTTAATGTTTAGTGAGATTTTTTTGTGGGAGGTAAATGTTATTTTTGGATGTATAAAAATCATCAACTTCAATGAGTCACTGGCCAAGATGATCTTTTGCTGTGTGTTCATGGTATGTAAAGAAAATATTTGCAACTTATAAATTCCACATTTGACTGATTTTGCTCAAGTGTCAGAAAGGTGTTAAATTTCAAAATATTTTAACTAGTTTACTGTATCAAATTGCACCAATTCCTTATTCACTGACGCCACACTTCCTGCTCACAATGCATTGTGGTCTACATTAACCGATTGAGTGACTATCGATGCACACGAACGTTCCAAGTATGTTGTGGCAAAATCTGAGTTCGCTATTGTTTTTCTCACTGCACTTTCAGTCAATGGCGTAAAGCCTGTATAGTGCATTACATAAGGAATATTTTGGACATAAAGACAGCCGATTTCTCAACATCTTTATAAATGCATTTTGTTTTTCTATTCAGTCATTTCTCTTGAGAATCATAATTGAGTTTTCAACGAATGGACAAGGTGTATCTACTCTGTGTCAAATGCCCTTGAAAGAAAATGTTGGTTTATACACAAAAAGAAGGGCATTTCCTAGATCTCCAGCAAGCACTTTTGCCAGGGGTCAGACAGACTGTGAAGAAGGCTCCAACACATGCAAGGGGCACTATGGTGACTAAACATGCCCTTGCCTTTTCAATGTGACCTCAGTTCAAAGGGCAGCAAGTAATAAAGGTCAAAGTCAGTGTTTCATTCCATCGATCTGACAGAGGATGACCAGTACGGAAAACAGGCATTGAGTAATTCCTTTAGATGTTTCCCACAAATGAAAAGCAGCAAGGAGTTTATCTCCACATTCAGTGGTAACAAAAACGGGCTTCCATCTTAAGTCTTTCGCTTTTGTCTTCAGGAGCATGTTTGAGTAAAGGAGGTAATGATGCCACAAGTGCTCCAATTAGAGATGCCGCCCTACAGGGAGAAACGGTTCCCACATTTCTGCACTGATACCGCACACACACACACGCACACACACACGGCCCTTCACAATGGACCCAGTTCCCGCTCCAACTTGACTCATGTTTATTCTCCATCTACTTAAAGGACAAATGCAGAACTAATTCAAGGCATTGTTTACATGACAGTTAGCCTCCTTAAAGGTGCAGGTGCACTAGGCCCAGGGGCCTCATGAGACCCAAGTTGAGCGTCTTGGGCTCAAATGGCTCTATCATGATGTTTTGATTGACAGGTGGGGGGGGGATATAGAGAGGGTGGGAAAGGAGTACAGAACAACGCCTCCAGAATGGGAAGTGCACAAAACATACTTCCAAACAAGGGGCCACAGAGACGCTCATTAATGATAAAGAGCACGCCAGTAAATGTCTGTTTACGCTGTGTGCCAGCCATAGTGTTTGCAGGTTGAGATTAGTTTGTAATCCTTTACACATGGCTATGAAATTTATAGAAAGACAGAATTAACATTGTGGGGTGTGGTGGGAGTGTGCCTGCTGATATCCATTCATGACAAAAGTAGTACAGTGGAACGTTAGAGGTCTGCCCTGTGTTGCGGGGCAACCTCAGATTTTTTTGCCTATTGAAAATAGTGGAAACACAATTGCTTGATTCAAATAGTCAGGATCATTCTTCTGCAGAATTGGATTATCTGATCATTTGAATCAGCAGGAGAGAAACTTCTTACACATTCAGGTGAGCAGTTTCAGACCCTTGGTCCAGACATTAGCTGCGTCCAAATTCACAGGCTGCATCCTCCAAGGCCGGTTTGAAGGCTGGGTCCTTCACAGCCCTGGAAGCTCCACCTCCGTGGATCGCATAAGACGTGGCGAATTTGGACAGGTGGACTATCTCTGTAGAAATTAATAGGCAGCCTCACATTTTTCATCTTCGTTTTCGACTGCTTGGGCGAGTGAGCTTGTCAAGCAGTGTTAAATGCATTGCTGTCGAAGACAGTGGAGCAATGTCTGCTACAAAGCTACCGTCACAAATTTCTTTTATAACAACGGAGTGCAAAAAAAACCGAGTGAATCAAAAATACTAAAGTGCTACCCATGCAAAGAATCTGAACAAATATACATTTCTAAGATACTGCTGGCTAAATGGCATGTTTCGAAATGTCAATACATTAACCAGAAACCTAATTTATATATGTTGGTCAATACACAAATTCTAAAGAACGCAAAACCTTGAGTGCTTTTTTTCTTCAGGTCTATGTTTGACACCTACTGACAGTTATGTTTACATGTTTGGAGTTCCTAAATAAATATTTTAATAATAAGAAAGAAGCCCGTCACCATGGAAATGAAGGCCAGTTTCAACACTGCATGTCATGTGACATGCAGTCGGGTCGCTCCGGGAATGATGTCATGTAGGTTGAAAACAGGTTCATGTACACTAGGGCTATTCAATTAATTGATTAATTCACTTGGGCCAAATTTTCAACTACCATGTTTTTCCTGAACGTGTTGGCCTCAGGGTTGTTTTCAACTTTAAAGTTCCACTGTGTCTATTAACTAGCAAGACCAACCGTCCAAGGTTTAACGGCACTTGTTAATGTTTTCAGGGATTTGTGTTATAAGTCTAACAAACTGAGCCATAAAATGCCTTGATGAAGCCCTATGCAAGTCCATAATTTTTTTTTTATAAACTACAGGTATTTAAATTAGGGGTCTCAAACTTGCGGCCCATGGGCAATTTAGATAATATTTTGCGGCCACCTACTTGCCATTCAAGTTTAATGATATGCGGCCCTACGTTTTTTGTCTTGGTGTTGCGTGGGTGTTTGTTTGTTTGTTTGTTTGTTTGTTTGTTTGTTTGTTTGTTTGTTTGTTTGTTTGTTTGTTTGTTTGTTTGTTTGTTTGTTTGTTTGTTTGTTTGTTTAAGATTGGATTAGCTGTACTTTTTTTTTTCATACTCAAACAGAATTTTTGTGGAATACTCGATATGGCCCAGACACAGCCAGACTTATCTCCAGTGGCTCCAACATTGAGTTTGGGACGCTTAGTATAAAACCTTTCTGTTTTCGCTACATGTGTTTTGTAGGCTTTAGTTTTCCCGAAACACACACAAAAAATCAGTGAAAGCTCCCACCTGTGTGTGCCCCAGGTATCTACCCACTCCACTAATTGTCAACAGAGGCTGTTTAAATGTCTCGATCAGACCACAGTGGCGAGGAACAGAAGATTAAGCATGATCCTATTCGATCCCCGCAAGCCCCTTCTTGCGGTCCGTTCCACCAGCTTTTGAAAAGAGGAGGGGGCTCCATTCAGACCTGTGATATGAATCCCAGACGTATGGACGAGAACAGAGCTTTCACCCCACCCTAGTTTCACAGAAAAGACCCCTTTTTGGCAACCTCTAATTCTGGTTGCTACGGGCATCTGGGTTCAATGGCGCGCTCCTGTTGTGAGGGGACAAAGCCTCTCAGTCACCCAGCCATGGTTGCTAAGAGAGGCAGAATGTATGGGGAGGGACAGGGCTGTTGTTGTCCCAGGCCAAATGTCTCTCTTAAGGCGGGCGAGAAGGAGTGATTGACAGGTGGCTACACGCTCCGCTGCAGATCACCCAGGAGGTCTGAGGGAGGTGACATTATATCTGTGACTGGGTGTGTGTGCGCACTTTGGTGAGTTATGCAGTGAGAGCAGACGGAGTATATGATGGAGTTATGTAAATAAATTCAAAAAGTAGCATCAATTAATACTTATTGCGGAGCTGCTTCTGGTCTCTTTTTGTAGTGACAATCATATTTTGATATTTTGGGGAAAATAAGAACTTTTTAGAACACTAAAGCACTACTCAGTGCAACTATTGGGAAATTATGCAGAAGCAACTATAAGCATTGTTGAACTCATTTAAATGGTACTGTGTTGAATTAACATTCTGGCAATTTATATATAACAACTAGTTTTGAAGCTGATGCATTTTAAGAGTAGAAAGAGGTCTTAATTGAATGGGTGCGCTGCCATGTCACAAACAGAAAGTGACCGCAATGGCTATTTTGCGCCACTCCAAATACACACGTACAAACAACAGCACAAATCTCAGTCAAATTGTTTATATTATCTATGCGCTATATCTGCTCAATCACAAGCAGTAAAATCTGACAATTCATCGTAAAAGGAAAATAATACTGAGTCAGCATTTAAGCATGGAACTGGACCATCCTCCTTGGAGAACAGTGATGAAGACAAACACAGCTTTGTGTTTTGTGCAGACATCAGTTCTCCCTCCAGGGCTGTGCAGCAGATAAAGTGCAGCCTTTTGGATGTAAAAGGGGTCCACGAAGGACCCTGCCTGGCCTCACTTAGATGCCTGAGACTGTCTGAGTTCTGCACTCCCAGACACAGAACCCTTCCACTCGTCAGATGCCGCCCGTCCCCTTCCCCTTCCCCGTCTCCCCAACCCCCTTCCCCTTGACCTTGACTCCCCTGTCACCACGGCCCTCCAGACAGTCTGGGGTCAAAGGCTAACACAGCAGTCACACATCAGACACGGTTCGAGTCCCCTGCGTCCATATAAATGCTGAATGATAAATGACCTAAAACCAGCCTGTTGGAATGTGCCTTTGAATTCCTGAGGTGCTTTCACAGCTCAAAATGATGGCGGGGGAATATAACGACATGTAGTATCTTTTTATATTCTTAAATAATTTTGTATATGCATTACTGTCTTAAAATGGGTACCAAAGACATGCATGATATATTTTCATGCATTCAGCTTGCAGTGCAAATGTTAGCTTGCAGCTGTTGACTGTGAATGCCAGCCAATCACAGACTATTCGCATGTGGTAACTTGTTACCTACCGCATTGTGCAGGGCCGATAAAACAATAGTAGCTTGCACAGATCCAAATTTGTCCCTTGCAAGGTTAGTTAAGTGAGCGAAAACTAACAAAATAACTTAAACTACAATTGAATGAAAAAATCCTAAGAAAAATAAAATGAAAAAAAATGCTTTAATAAAAAAGAAAACTAACTGAAACGTTAATCTGTTTAGACTATAATATAATTATAACTGAACAAAAAATGTCCTTCATTTTCATCTATTGCAATACATTTTATGCACGAGCCATTGGGCTCAATTTTAAATGTATATACATATGTATTATCAAAATGTTTTATGTTACTTACCATGGTGTTGTTTTATTCTTGTGCACAAGCAAAACCCTTTTTTTTTAAGAAAGAGCAAAATCTATTACTAAAACTAACCAAAATTAAACTAAAACTGTGTTTTTGAAAAAAACAAAAGTAAAAACTAAATACAAATTAACCATAATTAAAATCCCATACCAATCAGAGCATAATATGTCATCAATTTATCTTGAATCATGCACCTCAGACTAAATGGATTTAAAAAAAAAATCAGAACTATTCAAAGTTCATTGAATGCGTGCTGCAAACACTGCAAATCTCTGTTTTTTTTTCTTTTGAGTAAAATATCAACAGTTTACTTAACAATGTGAACCCACATTGTTAACTGCGTATTTAATGAAAAGCTGACAATATTAATAGGATAAAAAAATCTGACTCCACAAAGAGAACTCAGGTTTACTGAGAAACACCTTTCTGTGATTTAATAGTGTTTTGATTGTTTTGTTTAGCTCCATTCAGGAGTTCAAATGCAAGCCAGAACTAAGCAATAACTGCCTGAGGGAAACCCAAATAAATGTTTTTTTAAATCAAGATAGTTAAACTAATAAAAAAATAAATAAATCCAGATTATTGAGGACTATCTGAGAGAAAACCAAATTGCACAAATACCCAATGGCAGAAAGCCCCCCCTTGGCTTTTCAGTGCCTGTGTTCACTCACAAGGCGAGGCACTAAACGTGTGGAAGGCGTGTATACATGAGGAGCACCTTGTAGGATACATTAAATCAGCTCGATTGGGAGTTTAGGCCAGGGCCAAGGCTCAAATGAATGGCCCACTATTCAGAGTGGGAGGATGGTCGGCTTCAGAGGAGTTCACAGGCCCCTGTCTCCATTCTTATGCTAAAGCTTCGCTTACAGACTCTTTCCCGAAGCATAAACGGCTCAGAGTGACTTTCCCTCCAAAATGTGGAGACTCACTGGGCAGAAATCATTCAACTCTTGCTGCATCAGAGATTTCATCTGGAGAAATTTGCTTGCTTTTGCTCCATATTCCAGACTATTATAATGTACAATGTAACATTTGCTGACTCATCTTTTTTTTAGGACGTTACTGTTGTTTTTTTTCTGGGCACTTTTTGCAGCCAGTGGTCACTGGGGAATGGCTGGAAATAGCCTCTTAATTAGCAGCCCTTGACCTTTGACTCTGGCTCCTGACCTCAGCATCTCTCTGGTCTGTTTATTGTCCTCCGGGGGTCCATCCTGATCACGGCCTCTGACCCCTGGTGTCCTGCAAGTACTTCACCAAAACAAATAGACACCTATTAAAAGGTCGATTTTAGCCTACATGGTCAATACAGATGATGGGAGTCTCAATTATAAATGGCAGTACGCATACAGACTTTAAAACACGCTATAAGTTTTTAATAATTAAAATCACTCCAGTGGAGCAGTTTTATTAATGTATTTATTTCAGCATTCCAGAGGCTGGTTTCATTAATTGCTTTGCATTCAACCAGAAAGGGAGGACCTGATACAATATTTGAGACGTATGGAAAACATGGCGCCATGAACTCCTCCCCATCATCACTGAATCCATGTTATTTTAGACTAAATATATAAGTATTTGATTACATTAACCATTTTATTTTACAGTTATGTGAATTAATGTCCAAATGTAACTGTACATATTGGTGTAATGGGAATTAGAATATTCCCATATCCAAAAAGATTTGGTCACTTTTTTTCCCGTCCATCCAACCATCATCCATTCTCTGAACCACTTCTCTATATTGTATTGTATTATATTATATTATATTATATTATATTATATTATATTATATTATATTTCTATCCTACTTCATACAATACTGTTAGTGTGGTGGATAGACTGACAAATTTACAAGTACTTTTCAGTTTCTCAAACGTTAAGGATAAAAATTTAATTTTCAGTCTGCAAGAAAATAAACGTGGAGTTTTAATACAAGTATATGACGTTGCTCCACTGGCCCATCATGTTACAATTGTTTGGGCCTTTAAAGTACCTTACCGGAGTCCTGTGAAATGTGTGCATTGCACTTGTTTCTTTTATTTGAAGAAACGGATGGAGTCCAGTCCCTGTGCGCGTGTATAATCCGTGCGTGTTGTGCGCGCGTGTGTAAGCGTGAGTGTGTACCCGAAGCATTAAATGGAAGAGAATCCCGCAGTTTTTATTCATCTCTTCACATGCTGTTTGTTTGGGTGGGAACAAGGTATCACGCCATGTAATCTGACCGATTTTTCATGTCAAACCAACGAAGCTATTGAACGTATTTTATTTGAATTAGAACCACGCGTGAAGCTGCTGTCAATTCAAACTTTATTTTTGGCTTCAAAAGGCGCGACAAGGAAAAACGCCTGCAAATCTTGCACATCGCATTTTTTTTCTCAGTCCAGTTTCTTTTAAACTAAAGTAAAACTTTTTTCGGATGCTTAGAAAACGTCGACGTAAGTTTTAAAGCACTACCATGCCTGGTGAAACATTACCCTTCAAAATAAAATACACTAATATTTTCTATGGTTTTAAATTAAGACTAAGCTTTAATTATTTTTCTCCTTCCTCTTTTCGAGCATGCTAATGAAGATGGAAGTTTTATTTACCTTCATTCATTCTTGTGTATGTGTGTGTACATGAAGTATACACACAAGCACACACACGATTTTATTGAGTTACTGTTATGTCATGTCAATCAATCAATAAACGAATTCTGTGTTTATCTAATTTAATTCAAAAGTATCCATCATTTTTCATTATTAAGACTTCAAATCACACTGAAAACATTGTGCACATATTTCACATTGTTTTTATTTAAGATAACACATTACGTAGTGCAGAAAGGTTTAAAAATAAAAAATAAATCTTAGTTTTAGGTTGAAATGAGTTATATCTTTGAAAAAAAAATGGTGATGATATTTTGGTCCAAAATATGCGCGCAGGCTGGATGTTCCACAGTTTGTCATCGTCATCCTGAGGACATAATAAAAAAAGAGACTCCATCAACTTTTCAACCTGGCCCAAGTGCAGAGTATACAGAATGTATAACATGTAAATTGGATTTATTTATTTTTTTTTTTTTAAGAATTACAAACAGAAATACGTTTTCAATAATACAAGTGCATCGATGAGTTTTGTTGAATGGGCTGACAGTAAATACGAAACATCAGCAGACAGGTTTAAAGTCGCCTTTTTTTTTTTTTTTTAAAGCTTCTGTATCTACATGATGTTTTTCTCTCCCTTTTTCCAGTTCTATCATGGAGGCATCGCAAGGCTTTTATCCCCACGGGGAACCAGACCCAACTCTTTCTCTGTCAATTTTCACCCACTCCCCAATTCACACAAGCCTTTTCTCCCACCAAGCCCACAATGAAGGATTTGTCCTTGTTCTTTGTCCACATCTGATAGCTTTTTATGCCTGCTCCTTTTATTTTCCGCAGACAGCATGCAGCATATGCAAATACACACTCCTTTATTCGTGAGGGGTGGGGGGGCCCTTCCCCCCAATGAATGCAACCTTAAATGAGGCCACACTTTCACATATTTACAGAGATTTACCGAGACTTACACTTATTCCAATCAGATGGCTTGACACTTTCTCAAAATGCATACAAACAACATACACGGTCACAATAGATTTGATAGTTGTTTCAATTCACATTTGAGAAGAGTGACATAATTGCACAAATCCAAGATATCACTTATAATAAGTGGAAGAAATGACAATGGTGCATCACAAACTGGGCAGTAATAAACATGTCACTCTGTCCATTTCCTTGAGACATTTTGCATAGATAGACAGCATGAGCTCAAGTCAGTTTGTGAAAGTCTACTCTTTAATCACAGCTTGATTTTATTCCATTTAAATTCATTTTGAGGGAAAATTACAAAATGTCTGTGATTGCCCAATAACCCAAACTACTCAATTGTGGTTCTTACTATTAGACTCCTCCTGTAAGTGATTTTCTTGTTTGAAAAAAGAAGCTGCACTTTCTTCCAGATGACATTTGTGAATGTAAATGGACGTTTAGTGCATGTGTGTGTGCATGTGTGTAAGCCACAAAGCAATGACAGTTCGGCCTTTTCATTTCTACATTACTTTGCCTGCCAGCCTCTTCCCCTAGCAACGGCAGCAGAGGTCAAAGGCTATGTAACCTCCAACACGCATGCAGGGAACACCTCTGTCTCCTCTCACACTCGGCAGCCGCACTCGTGAACTTGAACTTAACGCTGGAGAAATGTTGGAGCCAACTGATGAATGATCACGTCTGAGCAGAACGCAGCCAATAATTGTCATGGTTGAAGAAATGATTAGAAAAAAAAGTATTAAAGGCACAGTCACCTAATTCCCCACTGCTGAAGGACCTGAACTTGGAGATTCCTCTTAATCCAAGCGTGCGTCTCGCCATCCTTCTTAAAGATACTTAACGCTGAGCTTTATGTTAGATTAGTGCAAGAAGCATTGAAAGAACCCATGTGACACTTGCTTGACCCACATGGCAGGGCAGCCCCCACTCTCGGGTTCTGCCCATGAGCTGAGCATTAAATATTACAGCGTGTTAAACATTCATATGGCAGTGAGAGATCCAAACCTGAGCTGGAGACTCAGGAGGACCTTCGAGTAGCACAAAAAGCAGAACAAAGCCCATAGACAAATGACTACTATCTTCCTTCAAACTAGTATGCTTATCCTCATGTCAATAAGCAACATGTGCAATAGTTTGCAGAGATACGTGTGTGTGTGTGTGTGTGCGCGTGTGTGTGTGTGTGTGCGTGCGTACATTTAATATGTACCTGACATCCATTATCGAATCAAAGAAATGCATCTGATTGGTCAAAGTCAGAAAAACGCATGCAATCCCGTATGAAACTTATTGTACGTCTTTCCAATATGCATACTGCATGGGCCATTATCACCATGATGATATTTTTTGATTAACCGTATTGGCCCGTATATAAGACGGTGTTTTTTGTATTGAAATAAGATGTGGGGGTCGTCTTACATTCGGGGTCTAGACATTATACCCATTCACAACGCTAGATGGCGCCAGATATCTTTAACGCGAATGCTGAACTTAACTCCCCAGGCCAAAGCGAACCCCTGTCATGAAGAATAAAAATAAAAATAGCGGTAGCAGTTTGCATTATTTTATTGCAATATTTTTCCTTATTCAGATTTGTTTCAAGACTACAGTTAGTTAGACTGCACTTTGATGGTTAATGCAGTTATTGCAATTTTGTTGTTTTATCACAGTAGATTGGTTTATTTACATTTCCATAACCAGAATCCATTTATTTACATTTCCATAACCAGAATCCATTAATTTACAAATGTGATTGCACTTTAGTTTACATATTTAAATGTTCAGATATTAAGATGTGATAGTTTGTGCATGATTTGAATGAGGCAAAATAACATGCTTTTTCTCTCGAATATATTGTTATAATCATTTGTTTCAGTACTGTAATTATTTTCTGTATAAAATTTAAATTTGGTGTTCAAAAAGTCTTGAGTCTTGAAAAAGAGGGGGTCGTCTTATAATCAGGGTCGTCTTATATTCGGGCCAATACCGTATTGTGCAGCCCATCCATCTATCCAGCCATCTAGCCCGTCCGTCCGTCCACCCGTCCATCTATCTATCTTAGTTCTACCACAAATTCTACACAATCATTAATATCATTTCATGCACCAGAGAATAGGTACCATAAAGATTTGAATGCTCATGGTGTAGAGAACTCTAAACATTCATGTGCTAAATCCTCTTTCCTGGCCAGATGGATAGTCTTGATTGAAAACACTCTTTGTTTTCATAGATTAAATCCAGACGCTTATGTTCAATCACCAGGCACCCAAATTATTGAGTCCTTGACTATCATCCAACACCCGCCTTAAAAAAACAGAAAAATAATAATACAAGCATTCAGTTTTGATAGGAGTAAGTTCGACTCCTTTGAGGAGATGTGGTCACACTTGGCTCTACAACAGACCAGCTGATAGTATTTCGTGGTCAGCTATATTCATTTTAAGACCATCTTGATCTGTATTTCAACCCCATGTTTCATTCTCATCTGTTTGTAACCATTTGTTTTCAGCAAAAATATGTGCTTCATGAATGAGGGTGTGCACGATGTGCAATTTGTAGCTGCGTGTCTGGATTAAGGTTGTTCAGACTCAGATGAGCTACTGACACATTTGCATTGTGCAAATTTGTTTTCTACAGAAAGCTTCACCATTGATTCACACTTGACCTTTATATCATGATTTCTCTTCTATCTGCACCTACGTAATCGAGTGAAGAATACATTTTCACTGTGTATGAATACAAACATTTTAAAAAATAGACATGGGTAGCATAATATATTACAAATCTGCACGTCTGTCGCTTATAAGGAATGATTATCAGTGAGATCCATCATTGGGCCTGTCATGCAGACTGGGTCACAGGCACGCATATACTACGTTTGTGCCATTTCAAATGTTTCAGACCATCATGGTAACATCAATTGCAGCCTGACGTTAAGATAAGTCAAAAGGTTTGCAGGCAACATACAATCAGATTGAGACTGCGAATGTGTGGCCAACTTCTAATTGCATTCCACTTGCGATAAAAACCAAGAGTGACATGGTGTAGGTTGTACTGCGGTGTATGAATGTGTGTTGAATCCCTCTCAATTGGTAGAGGAAAAACTGCATCGCATCTCCATGCCTTTCAGACATGCAGAGGGGGATGACTAGACTAATGAACAGTCAGGTGGCACTCCAGCCCCCCTTCCCCAAAACACACATATCAAACACACATACACTTGCAAACACATTAAAACTCAGCGCCTCGCCCGACCTCGGTGCTCCGCACGACAGTCTAATGTCTCAGGCATCTGCTCGTGTCTAGTCTGGAGGGCCTTTCCCACCCTGCCCCCCAGGTCGGGCCCGCTGCGGCACCAGCTCTCACAACTGTGGGAAAGGGAGCTTTTTTAGAAGGGGGGAAGGTGTGGCGGGGTGTCAGAAGAGTGTATGGGGGGGACATGTGGGGGGGGGGGGGGGTGCTAAACAGCTATTGAGAGGGCAGTGAAAGAGAGAGAGCGGACTTGAATGATAATGTGAAAACGCACAACGCTGTTCATTAACACACAAGCATGGCAGCTGCGCATGTTGGCGGTGCACACACATGCTCACGTGTTCCCGCTTGCTGCTCCTGACTGCAGAGATGCCCGGGCAGCCAACCGACGGTCACAATATTAGCACAACACAACGCAAAAGCTAAATCCAAATTGATCGAGGACAAAGTGATAATGCTCAATTGTGACACTGTCCAACTCTATATAGTGCTGTGCAGTTCTACGCCACCACTCTCTGCAACCATAATAATAATAATAATATTCGAATGGATGAATACCTTTCTGAGTGTCATCAATACTGAGAAACATTACCTTTGCAATGAAATGTTGTACCCAGCTTAGGTTGAATTACGCCTATCTGTATGTATACAACTCCTACTGTGTGTGTGTGTGTATGAGTGTGTGTGTGTGTGTGAACTGCGGACATGTCAGACCGAGAGTGTGCGTAAGTAAGGTGGCAGGGAATTTTAATATTTGATGTCAACAGATGCGTGCTATATGACATCGGGAGACTTTTGCGATAAGGTGTATGACTGTGAATACACTCAATTTTTATCCACAACATATCGTAATACTTTTTAATCTAGAGAAATCCATACCAACCAATCACACTAATGAAAATCAATAATTTGAAATTGAACGACATCAGTGAATGAATGGAAAACTCACAAAATGTATGTGCTAATGTATACTTGGGATTTTACACACCTACACTCAACACACACACGAGTCCAAAAGTAGGATTAAAGTAGTAATGTCACATCAGTAAAATTACTGATATAGATAAATATATATTTTTGTATGTATATGAATAAAATTGCTTATTACACACACACACACACACGCACACACACACACACACACACACACACACACACACACACACACACACACACACACACACACACACACACACACACAATCGATATACTTTGTACATATAAAATGTGGTACTTTACAACATGTGTCAATCACATGTGCCAGGTGGATGACAACATGGCATCCACCATGCTGTTTGCAAAGGAGCACCGTGACAAGAGAGGGTGGCAGCTTTCCTTCAACTAGTGCCAGCTCATTAATTTTTTTTGCTACCCAGCCCCCTTCTATCACCACCACCCTTAGCCACCCTCCCTCCCTGCCTCCCACTATCACCCACTAACTGCTAATTAGCAGGAAGAGGAAAGATGAAAAAGGGGGGAGGCCATGTGTGTGTGCGTGTGTGTGACTGGGGAAGAAATAAGGAACTCATCTTTTCTTCATCCACGTTTCTATCAGTCAGTCCACACACTCACACAGTAGTCATTCGTCCTCCTACTTACTCCCCACTAAGCCCAGTGTTACCGTCCATAAAATGGATGACGCAACCCACCTTGTACGTCAGCGCAGCCATTTTGGATATCGCGGCAACATCTCCCAAGATGGCTTTCCAGACGGCGGCCAGGATCCGAGATCGGCCAAGGTCTTTGTCTGCCTCTTGGCAATGGGCACAGTGTCTGTCATTGGCAGCGCAGATGGCATCCCATCGCTTCTGGGCAAAAAGGAAAGGGCGGAGGAAACGCGACGACCTCGTCCTCTTTTTCGCTTAACAATGCTTCCACCATCTTTTCAAGAGTGGCACTAATTGAAACTCTGTAACGACAACATCAGTCAGGATTTAGAAAACGAGCACACGTTGAATCGTTGGTAACGATGAAATCTAATTAAGAACGTTTGGATGCTTGACTCTCAGATTGGCGATGAAATGTTGCCGTAAAAATTGAATTATAATTCAGCTGCTCATCACATGAGCGAGAACGTAGGTAAAGAATCATTTGTGTGGTCGAGGTAGAGAGAATGACACAATGGTGCCCGGGAGCATCCCATAAATAACCTCGAACGGGAAGAGACTCCGACCACAGCCCTTTTCACGTACCTAATATCCTGCAGTGAAACGAAGCAATTAGACAGCGAGCTCCACTGCAATAGGTGGTTAACATACTGAATGCAAACTCATCTCACTCTGGTGCTCTTCAGGCTTTAGTGGCTCACACGGATATGGACTGCATGACACTCAAGGAGCAAGTTGAAAAGTTCAGCTCCTCTCTACAGGATGGGCCGCCCCCTCTCATTGAGGCCCGCTACAATATACCTCAAAGATTGGTTACAGCTTTTAAACACGAATGCCAAGTGTTTTTTTTAAATCCTGTTCTCCGGAGGGTCTGAGACCACTCCACTGCATCATTAGTAGTCCTGGAGACATTATTGACGGCTCAAATCACTCGTTTCCCCTTTTCTTTCTTCTGTCAACAAAAAGCATGAGATATTCTACATTTAAATGAAATTAAAAGATTCACGTCGGCACTTTATGACAATCTTATGCATCAATCTAGGTCATTCAAGCATTATGAGTATTTTAGTCTGTATCAAACAAAGTGCCCACCGTGTATGTTAGCTTATTTAACAATGAAGCCATGATACAAAGGAGCCTGATGCCTAACTCGGGATCCAAACCTGTTTGAAACAAGCCGTTTATACCACTGGATTGATTAGTGGCTTGGTGATGTGCGTCCTTAAAATACACTTGTGTGAAATCTAATTATACCCAAAGATTATACACATTTTATATTTCTGAACACTTTAATATGATTTGAATTCATAGTTCAATGTGCCATATTTACATTTGCATGACATTCCAATTAGATAAGATTACCCATTAATATTTGTCCACTTTTTTATCATTACACTGCAGCTCTACTGATTTCGGACATTCCAATTATAATATTATACTGTTGCAAACTGTCATGTTTATTATGCTTGTACTCCACAGTCCTTGATTTTTTTTTTACTGCTGCAGGTATCTTGTAATTTTCATTGTGTTTCTTATGTCCAGTGGTATACACGTGTGCTCGAATACGTAAGCAAAATTACAGTTTATATGCTGACTGCTTGATATTTGTACATCATCAAGGGTATAGCATTATTTTTGCAAAAATGTTCAATGAAAGAAGAAAATTCTTACCTTTGAGATAAAGGCCGGTTTTCGTTGCCTTTCTTGCTTTCTTTCTTTCATTCTCTTTAAACGTTCATTCTGGAAGTCATTCCTACATTCGGTTATCTAGCTTTATGACAGGTATTTAACACTCATACAGCTAGATAACCAAAGACAGAAACAGACTCCCAAATCATCTCTGATTGTTGTAACCACACAGGATGCCACATAGCATCTAGAGGAGGTAAACACGTGTCAGTGTATTTCCAAAATGAGTCAAAATCCATTTACAACATTTTGTGAAATAATCCTAAAACACAGGACAAAATAAACGCATATATTTTTCTCAAATATTATGATATATATTTTGTTACATTTTAAGAAATGCTCACAAAATGACAATAAATCATATTACAGTCCCCGTTAAAAATACAGCAGGTATGGAGTACCTGTAAAGCATGCACCTTGGTTAAAAGTAAAATAATAATGAAAGATAGGCCGAAAGCCGTCCACGTGGCCTATTTAACATTAATTAATGAAGTTTATTTTTAAAGTCATGGAAAACATTGAAAATCAAACCCTTGTTGTCCATTATTTTTCTTTCGTTCGAGACGCGTGATCACATTTATATTTCCACGAACATTACAGAATATCTTTGATATTAAAGCGATTTACGCGGCCGCGACTGTACCCTTTTTTGAACGTCAATTTTTTTTTTTCCAACCTATATTATACACTTGGAAGCGTTCAAACTCACGTTGCATGTGGTCATCAAGGTTAGAACGCACGAAAGAAAGAAAGAGGCGAAGGCGTGAAATGTCAAGATGACCGGGACCATGTCTGGAGTCCTTTCTAACTCGCCATTTGATAAAGTTGACGTCCTCAGACTTCGTTTTGTCTCCTTGATGTTGTAGAGCAGCCCCGATTCTTCACTTTTAATTCAATTTATGTCATTGGCCTACTTTTACAACTATAACGGCACACAACGCCAAAATATTTTGTACGATATTATTAAGTAGACGATTATTATATTTAGTCATAATATCTGTCTTACGAATTTTTCATTTATATTTTTACGAAGTAAGCGCGTGCATCGTGCGTTCTATGAATGCAGCACGGCAGTAAGACTCATGGTGTGAAGCAAACCCGTGATGTAGGCATAAATCGTCTCCTTTAAAATCATTCTCTTACCTATTTGTGAGACTGTAAAGTCCCTGACCAACAGTCGACTTGAATATGCCACACGGGGTGTTTTTTCTCGCATGGGGCCCAGGTCGAGCATCCTTGTCCATCCTCGTTCATCCACCTTTTCCCTCTCCTCCAGGCTGCGCGCTTCTTCTGTCAGTCAAGCCGCTCTGGGATGACGTCACAACCAGCGCCCCGTTTGACCAATCGCTGAGTCCAACTGCTTTCAAAGAGTGTTAAAAGTGTTGGGATGTTACCACTATAAAATATATAGTTTTGGTGCAGCAGATTCCTTTGTTATTTTGCGGCCTTATTGTAAAAGAAATGTTGTAAATGAGTATATTGATTTTTGACTCTGTGTTTCATTGTTTTCCGTTTAACTCCTTCAGTTGCTCTGGTCTTTGAGATGTTTGGACAAATCGTATTATTTGACAACAGAATATAGGAATAACCAAACATATCAAGGCAAAAATTAGGCCATGATAAGGTCAAAGGAATTGGCCGTGTTTAGAATCACGCTCTATCCACACTACAATTTTTTCACTTCTCCATTTTGTAGTGCTGTTTGAATGCATAGTACTAATTGTGGGTGTTCCACGATCAAAAGTCTCAGGCATTCATTGTTGCTTTTCGGCCTCGCCGCTTACAGGCAGATATTACTCCAAATTCTCTTAATATTTTGATGATATTATTTTATAGCGTTTTTCAATGTCCAATTATACAGTAAAAAATGTTGATCTTAAACTGGTGGACGATTAGGGATCACAAAATGGTGAACCTCAACCCCACATCCCTTCCTTACCTTGAGCCTTTTGGAAATGCTCCTCCTTTTATACTGTATTGCAGGTGGTCCGCAAAATTGGAAATGGAAAATACTTGCAAAATATTTTTTTTAAATCAAATTATTTAGACTTGATTTATTTTCCAGCTAATTTTGTGAATCATTTATCTGTCCAAATTATGTCAAATGTAGCTGAGTTTCCCAAAATAGACATACGGATGCAAATAAATAGCCTGTATAGGTCTATCCTCTTTCGGTGCTATATAAAAATAATATTCCACCAAAGCAGTGGTCCCCGAGTTGCTCCTTGGTTATAATGGTGGTCCCTTGGTCAAAACCACTTGAAAACCCCTGATCCCCAAAAAAATTTGAGAACCATGACTAAGATTTACTCTATAGTTGCGGTTCTCAGATTTTTAGTCTAAATGCTACCTAAAAGATTGATTTCTTCAAGTACCCCAATAATAAACTAATGATTTGGTTAAGAGTTAAAAGAAATAAGAGTTATAACTGTACCTACATTCTTTTTTCAAGATTACACAGAAATGCACATGTATTTAACTTAAAAGATACGTAAATACAACTGAATTGTTACCTCAGCGGTGTTTCTTTCTCATATCACTAAAAGGAGCCTGCATACAACTTGCGGTAGTCTATTTTTTAAATACTCTTTTGAGATTTACTGTGTATTGTGATCAGGGAGTAGGGAATAAGTGAACAATTTCAAACACAACCATTGTCTAAAGAGAGAACATTGGAGCAAAGAACATATCTGGATAAAGTATCTGCCCTTATTTTTTGCTTTAAGAAATATTTAATGGACTGCAGACACCAAAGTGGTTGTGTTGGAATTCTGTGTGAGTGTCAATAGAAGGATTTCTGTTGAATGTTGAAAATGTGGCTAATTTTATCAGGGATAATCAGTGCATATAAGTGTCAACTTTCTTACTAACGATTATTTAAAATGGCATAATTGCTATTTTTTAAAAACAATATTTTATGATTGAGTATGAAGTCATCCATTAGGCCACACGGCCAACTAACCCGGTTTCTGGACACACAAAATTTGCAAATATATTATTCAACGGCATATCAGGCACCCGTGTACTTTAATATAGAATTCAGGCAATTGAATAGAATTTTTCAAAGTCATCCAGCATTACTTTTATGAACAAACGGAGTAAACGCGGTCATCCAGACCGCTAGATGTCGCTAAAGCATTGTCATCTACTTGACAGCATGCTGAAGCAGCGGAAGCTTTCTATAAGAATCTATTAGTCACTTTTATCACATTTGTGGTTGATAGCCTTAATCAATTTGTGCGTATTTATGTGGCTTTTGGTCGTTGTCTTGTCGTGAGAGTTAGGCAGACTTGAAGTCAGAAACTATTGGCTCGTTAGTTCACTATCGAGGCAAAAGCAAGAGCCAAACATTGTAGTTGGTAACACGTGGATGGATCCATCATGATTTGACTTAGGTAAGTTGATAGAAAGACGTCACCTTATATCATTGTACACATATATCAATATCTGTCTGATTGCTTACTGCTCACTGCCTTTTTGAAATGGTCTTATAATTATATTGGTCGTCTTTTAGTAAGACTACACGGATAATATTTAAGCCATTGTTTTCATCTGACAGTTGGCTGAAGTGCAAGTCAAACATTGTATATATTGATGCAGTTCTGAATGTTATGAGCTTGAGGCTGATGTGATTAAGTCAAATACAGTATAGTGATGCGGTTCTGAATGTTTTTCATAGGATGCAGTGATCTATCCAGATGAGGTGATGCTGCATGTGACGTTGAAAGTGATCCGCTGTTCCGTGCACAAGTCCGTCATCTCCACAAAAGGGATATGGTCCCGTTCCCTCTGCTCCACAAAGCCCCACTCAGTGCAGGGCGAGGATACAGGAGAGACCCGTCTGAACCCCCTTAACATCCAGATGCTCTCAAAAAATCTCCACGAGCAGATCTTTCGAGGCCCGGTGCCCGAGTACAGAGAAGACGATGTGGAATGCGCTATAAAGCACTTGCAGAAGCATCAGCTGTGGGGGAAAGAAACGGCACTGTTACAGGACGTAGAGCTGAAGCTTCCCAAAATGTACGGGGACAATATTGATGAGCACTTCCGTGTTTTGGCCCAGAAGCAGAGTCTTCCTTACCTGGAAGCGGCGGCTAAGCTGCAGCAAGCAGAGCTTCCTCCCATGCCTCAGGAGTGGACATGGCAGGTCGGCTGGACACGTTATGGGTCCGATGGGGAGAGTCAAAGGGTTGACTTCCCAGACGAGACAGCACTTGTGTTTGATGTAGAGGTGTGCATGGCAGAGGGACGCTGTCCAACTTTGGCAGTTGCTTTATCGCCGACACATTGGTAAGGGCATGCCAAGTTAAATGATTATGTTGATAAGGTCAATGCAAATGGTAACGTGGTGAGCTAGTGGTAAGCAGGTCTGAGGTTTAGGGTTCGAATCTGGGCTCTGACCTTCTGTTCAATGTAGTGTTAGCATCCGCACTATGCTCCATACGAGCAGTTTCATTTTGTATTTGTCTTTTTTGACAGTCCCGTTCATTAAATGGCGGGAGTGTATCAGTGACTCTTTTCTCACATCACTGTGTGTACCACCGTGCCTGGATTCTGTATGTTCATGCAAGTTGATGTGTGTCCATTACTAGGTACTCTTGGTGCAGCAAGCGTCTGATCGAAGAGCGCTACTCCTGGTCAAACGAGCTCATCCTCGCTGACCTCATCCCATTGGAGACAGCAATGAACACTGTCCGTCCACCAGGGGGTCAGTGGAAGGAACGGCTCATTGTGGGCCACAATGTCAGTTTCGACCGATCTCACATTAAGGAGCAATACTTACTGAAGGTGAATGTTTTAAAAAAGGCTGTATGAGTAGCAGGAGTGTGTTCACATTTAATTCATATTCATTTCTCAAGGGGTCTAAGGTGCGCTTCATGGACACGATGAGTCTTCACATGGCTATCTCGGGCCTGACGGGCTTCCAGCGCACACTATGGATGGCCAACAAGTTGGGCAAGAAGGTGGGCCTACAGGAGGTCAGCCAGCACATGAAGAAAGTGGGACAGAAAAGAGATAGTCCCAAGGTCTGTGTATTTGACACTGGGTTAGTATTGTTTTAGACATAAACTAATGAAAACTTTCACAATTTAATGTTTTTGTGTTTAGATTGGATTCTGGGACTGGGTGAATATTGGCAGCATCAACAACTTAGCTGATGTCCATGCCCTGTATGTGGGAGGGCCACCATTACAGAAAGAGATACGAGAGACCTTTGTAAAGGGCTCGATGATGGATGTCAGGAACAACTTCCAGGTCTGTTTGACTTTGTGTCCATTGTTCATCCAGCTATCAATGCAACAGTGTACCGTAGCCTTGTCTTTGCCGTCCCCTGCAGGAGTTAATGCGGTACTGCGCCTCAGATGTGCAGGCCACCCATCAAATATTTATTGAACAGCTCCCCCTCTTCATGGAGAGGTCGGGACTCTGAATACATATTTCTTAAATTGTAGTAATTGGTGGATCTTAACAATAATTTTTTTTGTCCCCCCCCCCCCAAACAAGATGTCCCCATCCAGTAACATTTGCCGGAATGCTGGAGATGGGTGTGAGCTACCTTCCTGTCAATCAGAACTGGGGGCGATACCTGGAGGATTCCCAGGATGTTTACGAAGAGCTCCAGAGGGAAATGAAGAAATCTCTCATGACTCTAGCCGATGATGCATGCCAACTTCTGGAGGACGAGGGGTGAGACAAAAACCTTCATTTCTGGAACTGCATTTTGTCAGAATAATATACTTACTCCTTGAGAGTAAAATATAATTAACCTGAATCTTCTATACCAGAAGAAAAGTCAGAACCGTAAAGGCTTGGATGCATGGATGCCAAACGCAACCCCATTTAAAAAAAGTAGAAGGGATCAATTAAAACCAAGATTATCACTCAGGCCCTCTCACCTATTATCCCAGATGTTACAAATACTTAAATATCATGAAAATGACAGCATCAGATACTTTAGGTTTCCTTATCTCATGCTTTATGTATTTTTCCCCTAGATTCAGAAATGATCCTTGGCTTTGGGACCTTGAGTGGGATGTGCAGGAATTCAAGCTGAAAAAACTGCCAGCCAGCAAAAAGAAGTCATCTGAAAAAGCGGTTGAATCCCAAACTGCTGCTCCTCTTGCAGACTGGATGGAAGGTAGCTCTTCAAAGTGTGGCTAACCAGATTATAGAGGTCTTCATTCCAAAAAGCCATTATGTTCTGATTTACTTCTACAAGATACAGGGCCACCATCTGAAGAGGACACTGCAGCGGGTCCTTGTCCCAGCAGGCTAGCTGTGGATAAACTCAAGAAAACAGTGACTCGACTTCCTAAGAGAAAGCAACACCTGCCTGGGCATCCTGGGTCAGATCTCCACAGTGACAATTTTACTTTCACTTTCCACTGCTCCTCAATATCAACTGCATCATCAGGTGGTATCGTAAGCTGTGTGAAAAGATGTCTGCAGACAGCTGGTCTCCTGGAGCAAACCTCATTAGTCTTCAGATGAGAGTCACCCCCAAACTGATGGGTCTGACATGGGACGGATTTCCCTTACATTACACAGAGAAGCATGGCTGGGGGTATCTGGTTCCGGGACGTAGGGATAACCTGGACTCCCTGGAGGAAATCATCGGGCAAGCCGTTTGCCCTCACAGGTATGTTGCGGACCATGCGCTAAAATAGTTGTTCTCAAACTGAGGCAGAATAATTTGCAGTAAATTCTGTGGAGACTTTTTCTCAATAAAATTAACATACCAAGCTAATTACTGTCTCCTATACCTTAGTTTAGGACAGTTTAGGGCTCTGATATTGTGACATCTCAAATAAATGTGTATTCCCTGTCCTTGGAAAACTTTCCTCTGCACCCAAACTGTTTGAGAACCACTAATCTAATTACTAAATGTCGCCTGCATAGGATGTATTTGAGCTTTTTGTCCTCTACAGAGAGATTGAGCGTGTTTATAGAGAGTATTGTGATGAGAACTGCAAGGGGGAGCCTGAGTTTGGGGATTGTGCACCATCAGATGACCTTATGTGGACAGACAGCGCTGTTTGGGCAAAGGTACCGAAGCAGAATGTGATATGACTCACTGTGCTACTTCAAAAACATCCATTAAAAAAAAATAAATAAATAAATATATATATATATATATATATATATATATATATATATATATATATATATATATATATATATATATATATATATATATATATATATATATATATATATATATATATATATATATATATATACGTATAAATATTTTTTTTCCATCAGATGCTACAAAAAGGGCTTCCTACTAAAAAAAAAATATTTTCTCCCCACCAGGTGGAGGAGTACGGATCACTGGAGAAATTAACAGAGGAACAAGGAGTGAAAGCGCTGACAAACGTGGTATCCAAATTGACCTTTGTTCTAATGTCCTAAAAATGTCGCATAAAACATTATACGTAGTTATTGTTTTTACAGAAGCCACAACCTAGCCGCAAGTCCCACCCTGTCCTAGAGGACAGTCATTGCCACTATCACCAAGGAATCGGCCCCTACAACGAAATAAACATACCTGGGTGTTGGTTTTTTAAACTACCACATAAGGTAAGGTGTCAGTGCTTAGTCAGTTAGTGACTGGCATGAAACTCGCAAATCTCTGTCTCTTTCAGGACGGTAATCAGAATAACGTTGGCAGTCCTTTTTCAAAAGACTTCCTTCCTAAGATGGAGGATGGGACTCTCAGAGCGGGAAGGAGTGGAACGAATGCCACACGTGCCTTAGAGATCAACAAAATGATGTCCTTCTGGAGGAACGCCCATAAACGCATAAGGTATCTCATTTAGCATTCTTTGGATGACCACATTTGATAATGTGGTCATCCAATGAATGTATACAGTTTCTTGTCATTGCAAAATTTCAGGTCTGATGTTCTCACAGAACATTTTTGATTCATGGATCGTGAATTTTGCTGTTAGAGTGTTGTTTAAAAAGTACTAAAACATTTGAGTACTACAAATAGAAGCTTAGATCATATATGCTTGAAATCAACCTGGAAAATATCATGTTTTCTAGCTCCCAGATGGTTCTATGGCTACGGAAAGGAGAGCTTCCTCGTGTGGTGAGCAGGTTAGTAGTCTACTACCATTGCGTGGTATCAGTAGTGACCACAAAAAGTAAAAGGGAAACTCATTATTTCATACAATGATTGGTGTGGTTTCCAAAGGCACAAAGACTTTGATGAAGAGGGGCAGTACGGTGCGATATTACCTCAGGTGGTCACTGCTGGAACTGTCACACGAAGGGCTGTGGAGCCAACGTGGCTGACTGCCAGTAATGCACGCGTAAGAGACACACTCATCACTCCCTATGTACACATCTAATGGTTATGCCATTTTGCAGCGCTGTTCAAATTCGTAGTCACTATACATGGTTATCACCTATCAAGTGCCCTCAACATATTACACACTGCATTTTGGAAAGTAGTGAACGACCAATGATCACTAAATAAAGCAATGTGTTCCATGTTACAGTGCGCCGATACAGAAAAATTATTTTGTCTTTTCAGAATATAGTTGGGTTTTTAGCTCAAAACCAATTTATAGGTTATGGCAGCAAAATATCTTTAGTATAAGAAGCACAAATAAGGATTGGTTCTTCTGTTATTTTTGATCATCTTGACCTTAATCCAATACGTCATAATTATGCAATAGCAGGAAATACTTAAAGGCATGCTTGTGTAGTGTTTGAAATCAAAATCCTTATGAAGTAATTTAGGAGTATGGAATGAGTATTCCAAACACAGCCTATCTGTTTTGTGTCCTTAGCGGGACAGAGTGGGCAGTGAGCTTAAGGCGATGGTGCAAGCACCACCAGGTTACCACCTTGTTGGAGCCGACGTGGACTCTCAAGAGTTGTGGATTGCGGCTGTGCTCGGAGAGGCCCACTTTGCAGGCGTACATGGTGAGATTTGGCATCTATTTGTTCATTTTTCGATACGATACATTGTTCAAGGTCACGGTGGGAAGCTGATTCACACTCTTTCTTACGTCGGCCTATCCTTCCCATTCTTTCTTACGTAGCAAATTGAATCATATTTTGGCCTCGCTCCTACTAAGATGTTTTCTAAATTCCTTACATTGTTCTGGCCTTGTTATATGCATTGCCACAATTCATAAACCACCAAAATGAGACTTAAGTTAGCGTACGTAATGTAGTGATCAAATAATTATTTCCCCCACTGTTTCAGTTTAAGATTTTCCCAAACGATTAATATTTATGTATTTTTAACTGAGCTTTTTCAGCAGCTTGTTTAGTGGTTGTCTTTCTGAAGACTTTTAGCATGTAAAATACAATATGCATGCAAAGCTGTTGCCTTGTGTTTAACTTATTCATTGTGTGCTGTGAATAAATCGAATTAGTATAATTTATTTATCTTGCATATCAAGTCAAAGTCAAAGTCAAAGTCTCCTTTATTGTCAATTCCTCCGCATGTCAAGACACACAAAGAGATCGAAATTACGTTTCTCACTATCCCAGGGTGACAAGACAGAGTTCACAACGCACATACAAGTAAACAACACAGGAAAAATAACACAAGAAGTCAACATCAATGAACAATAAGCGTGATAGCACGCTAGCCGCTCCCGATGCACAGCAGAGTCCGGTAAGATGACAGTCAACCAGGCCACTGTGAACACGAGCACACAGCAGGCACGCACTGTCCGGTTCGTGGATCCTATCAGACGAACGCAACTTGTCGCGAACGAACGTACGCCAGGAGAATGGAACGCTGGGCGAGCTGGGTTGGCCGCAAGCCTGGCCCGACGTCTCCGTGCTGGCCCCTCTTCTGCTGCTTCGCAGACCCACTGCCGACGCATCCCAACAATGCTCCAGGACAGAGCAGTCCGAGCTCACGACACAGTCCAACCGGGGGAGGAAGAGCAGGCCAGTCCGGCGTCGCTCCATGACGAAGCAGTCCGAGCGCCCTTAATCTCTCCGCACCAAAGTCCAGAACGCCATAAAATCCACTTCCGCCGATGTTGAGCAGAACATGCCCGCCGCACTAGTAGCACGACGTATCACACGAGACGAACACACACAAAACTGCCGGACAAACACTCAGTAAACACTCACACAACACCGAACGGGACAGAGAGTGGCCGCTGCGTGTGCACGCGCCGCCATCTTGAACCGGAACTCACATGCAGTACTCCAATTAACCTAAATAAATAAATTATATTACAGATTACTTATTTATCTTGAGTATTGTTTATCGCCAGCTTCTGCTCTTTTGAAAGTAAAGTCAACTTCATATGAGGAGCTGTAAAGGCTTAATTCTATTTCGGTGATGAAACTAGAGTCAACCTGTAACAACAAAAATACATCATGTCGCACCTGTAAGCCAGTCACACAAGAGCTTTCTGTGCGGTTCAGGTTGTACGGCGTTTGGCTGGATGACACTTCAAGGGAAGAAGAGCCAGGCCACCGACTTGCACAGCCGTACCGCTGACGCCGTGGGTATCAGCAGGGAGCACGCCAAGGTGTTCAACTATGGCCGCATCTACGGTGCCGGGCAGCCCTTCGCAGAAAGGCTGCTGATGCAGTTCAATCATCGCCTCAGTCAGACAGATGCTGCCAGTAAGGCCAGACAGATGTATGCTTTGACAAAGGGATTACGCAGGTACCCTCATTCATTGGAATGCAGTGCCTTGACTTAAGAGTTTGAAATTGTTCTCTAATCATGCTCGTAACACAAAGCACTTGCCAAAATGACAAGATGGTGCATCTCTCTGGTGTTTTTCTTTTTTTGGGGCAGATATGAACTATCAGACGAAGCTGAGTGGCTCGTCACTGAGCTGGGAATTGAGGTGGAAAGGGAGGAAGATGGCAGCGTTTCCCTCCAAGAGTTGCGGAAGATCAGTCGACTGGCTTCACAGAGGTGAGAAATGATGACGATTAAACAACCACAGTTTTGTACATCGGATTATTTATTATTCATGTTTTCTGTATTACTACTTGACCCAAAAGCTCTCGGCGGAGGAAATGGGATTTAGTTAGCAAACGAATATGGTTTGGGGGTACAGAGTCAGACATGTTCAACAAACTGGAGAGCATTGCACATTCGGACCAACCAGCGACACCTGTACTGGGCTGCAGGATAAGCAGAGCTCTGGAGCCCAAGGCAGTGAAGGATGAGGTGAGTGACGCAACCGAGCCAAAAAAAATCTACAGTGAGACTTTAGACGTTAGAGGTAAATTATTTGGCTAACATTTACTATTATAGTTTGCAACAATAGCTTCACCTGCAATACACGTTCTAAGGCTTAGATTTTTAACATGTGAGATCTCCTGTATTTTTGTTTTCGTGTCAGTTCATTACTAGCAGAGTGAACTGGGTGGTCCAGAGCTCTGCAGTGGATTACCTTCATCTGATGCTGGTGGCGATGAGGTGGCTCTTCGAGGAGCACGACATCGACGGCCGCTTCTGCATCAGCATCCACGACGAGGTGCGCTACCTCGTCCGCAGCGAAGATCGATACCGAGCGGCACTGGCATTGCAGATCACCAACCTTCTTACCAGGTCTGACAAATGATGGGATGGATGCCTCGCAAAACTAAATTGTTGGAAATGCGATTTATAGTATTCTGTGTTCTTCTGTTTCCCGCAGGAGTATGTTTGCACACGCATTAGGCATGCGGGACCTTCCACAGTCTGTGGCTTTCTTCAGTGCGGTTGACATCGACACGTGTCTGAGGAAAGAGGTGACGATGGACTGTGTGACCCCCTCCAACCCTACCGGTGTGGAAAGAAAATATGGCCTTCCTCCTGGTGAGCCTCAAACCAAATACTACATACTTATTGACGATTATTTTCAACGTTGATATTTGCAAACTGCCAGCCATTCTAGCAGAGTACAGTCATGTATAGACAAGTCAGTTATGTGTTAAGTAATAGAAAATATGCTAAATATAAAGTTTATTAATTAAATTGCACAATTGGAGAAAACAGATGAACATACAAGATATGCTTTCAGGTGAAGCCTTGGACATCTACCAAATAGTTGACATCACCAAAGGCTCCCTTAATAAAGGAAGATAACAGTTTATGGACCAGGCGAAGGACTCTCGCAACATGAACGCAAAAGAGATGCCTGGAAGCGCATCAGGTTAGTGATGCGTGTAACCAATTGGAGCGGCTTATTGTTTTCGCTTCTTTTTCCGTTTGGGTTCTTGAATCTCTTCTACATCTTGTGACTCACCCTAAGGAACACAAACGGATACAAATGCTGAAAGCAGGCCGGGACAGATTTACCCCCCTTTGTGTGGAGATGACGCTTACTTCCACAGTGTCGTCTTGTTCTTGTAGGGCTGCATCCAGAGTGGCAGCATTGATGCGGAAATCTCTCGAGGTGCTCAGTTTCATGTATTGCATCAGATTTACCTGGACAGTGCCAATTGTTGAAAAGATTTTGTTTTGTTGCACACTTTTTTTTTTTTCCTCCAACAGACATTCACACATACCTTTGACTTCTTTGAGAGTGTGATCATGTATTTCTCATACTCTTCTATGCTGAAGATCAAGTTTGGTATGGCCTTGGTCTGACGCAGAAGTCTTGCCTACCCAGAAAACAACATGGGTGTATTCATGTCATGCTTTCGTTTCAAATGTATATTGTACAGTTCATAGACATTTATTTTTAACAAAAATTATAATGTATTATCAGACGTGTGGCCAGCATTATTGTGCTTAGTAGGGCACCGGCAGTGAAGGCAAATTCATAACATTCAGAGTTGAGAGAGTTAAGTCAAGTAAATACAAAGTCCTTACAGTGGCAGCAGTGTTCACTTCGTTCTTCTTTTTCTTTTTGTCTGCACCTCCAACACTTGAATCTCCCCCCTGCAGAGAATTAATGGAAACACTCACCAACAGTATTTGATATTAAATCACAGCTGGTGTCCAAACAATGCATGGATTGATTTTGATCATTTTAATCCATCCGCACCTGAACATATGTGATGAAACAGTAGCATTGTGGAGTCAGATGAGATCCAGACAGTTTGACCTGTGTTAAAAAAAAAAAAAAACACATTTAAAAAAAAATAATAAAATCATGACATCATCTTGGGTGCAAACTCTTTCATGTGGCCCAGACTCACCAGCTTTTCAAAGCGTGAAGGTAATCTAGCACTCTGACTGGCACAAAATTGAATGTACTACAAAGAAAGAAAATACATTTATATCAAACTGGGTACCGTAAGACTAGAATTGAAATATACAAAAAAAAGTACATTTCAAATTAAGATGGGGAATTGTGGGAAAGTATCCAAACTGAAAACTTTTTGAATGTGAATTAGCTGAGAATTGAGGGTAATTGAATGGAAAGGCATTGTATAGAGGCTTAAACATTTGGTTATAAGCAAACAGAATAAATTAGCTCCTTGCCTACATAGAATAATTCAGTAATTCTATTTGTTTATATTAGGTTACTATTGGAAGCTACCTGCTTTATTCCCATTAATTTCCACAGAAAGTTTTGAATTTTTACTGTGAATTTTGCATCCCTAACAATAAGGAGACAGAGTACATACATATTTAACCAGCGTGGTGAGGATGGTATAAGTGCGACTCAATGCTCGGAGCAATGTGATGGTGCAGGTTCCAAGCTGCAATGCGGTCTGGACCAACTCGTTTAATGCCGTCAGAAGGGTTCCAAGCTGCAGTGTCACTGCTTTCTCAACCGGATCCTGGTGGCCTGCAGATTGCGTGGCCGCTTCTACTTGTCAGAAACATATCAGTGTATGTTGGCATTATTCATAGACAAGAAATCCACACGTAAGCCTTAAACTTCATGCCAGTGAGCATTATTGTTTAAAAAAAAAAAGAAATCCTACCTGGATCTGATTTGTCAGTAGCCAACTGGCTTTTCCTTTTGCCAATTAGCCAGTCCACTTCATCTAGCACCTTGTCCACTAGAGGCAGGACCAGCATCTGTAGTTAAAAGATGACAAACGTCTGTTATGACAAAGTAACTTGGCTTCTCGGAGGGAGCGGCAGGGGGGGAGCACTTACTGCTGCTGTTGTTGCCGTTTTCACGCTCACAATAGCAAAGTGAGACTGCTTTTCTACCTCAACATCCTGATAACAAAGACAACAATAAGGCTGATATGACTGTGTGCATTCATCTTTCCCATTTTCTATACTTTTAGTAGAGTCAGTAATGATGTGGCAATAACAACATTGTCGCTGCGACAGACATACTCTTGCTGTCCAACATTTCAGTTTGGCAACAGCATCTCTCACAATTTGTACCTCGTCAATATCTCCGAGGTGGCTATGGATGTCCTGACAGAGTTCGAGCAACAAGCTGGTAGGGCTCTTAAAAAGAACATGCAGGCTGAAGAGAAGTGAAAGCAGCCCCTTTGACAAAGCAGAGTCCTCTGAAAACAAGGAGATCTTTTAGTACAACTAATCAAAACCAGACAATGACACACTCTGGCATTGACTCACCAACGCTGGTCTCCTTGCAGATTTTCACTGTCCATGTGATCATCTGAGCAAACTGTTTATTTGATGCAAATGTTAGCAAACGTACCATAAGAGCATTTAAATATAAGTACTATGTGTACCTGCTGAGAGGAGGGCTTTAGCTGGAGTGAAAGCACGCTCAAAATGTTGACCAATAGCTGAGCTTCTTTGCTGTTAAATTCCTCCTCTCCTCCACTCAACTGGGCGAACAGCGCTCTCTGTTTACAAACAACGAAACGGTCAATGAGTGGAGTCTTTTAAACAATACGAGCAGCAATCTAGCCATTCATCATCGATACTGCTTATCCTGTACAAGGTAAAGGAGAGCCGGAGCTTAATCTCGCTGACTTTGGGGGAAAGGCTGGGTATGCCCTGAACTGGTCAGCAACTTGAGTCTTTAATCAAAATTAAGTTTGGAATTTGTGAAAAAGTTGAGTGCTTAAAAAACAAAAACAAAAAACACGGCAAACATGTCGAGAGGAAATAAAGACCTGAAATTGACGAATGTAGTAAGAGTACGTCATCTGTTCGCAATCTTCTGACTCAGCAATGTCCTCCGAGTTGTCTAAAAGATAAGACAGATTGCAATGAAATTACACTCTCATGTGTTTTATCTCTATTAAACCTGAGGGTCCAACCAATGAATGAGAGCAGTTTGGACATCTTATCAGGGTAGCGCTGCTGGCAGGTAGTGAATATCCCGAGAAGGCCTTCCAGGCTCAATTGTGACAGGCTGGATCGTTTTTCTTTTTTCCCAGCATCTTCCGCTGCGCTGGGAACGTTGGTATACCGCCACATCAGCACGCTGTAAAATGGTCGTTGCGTTACAAACAGGTATCTTGTGTACAAAATGTTAAAACACGTCTTCCCTGAATGTATATCAAATGCAGCAAAATGATCCCTTACCTTATTATTTCACACAGGAAGCGGAACATCAAGTTTGAACTTTGGCCATCTGGGCCGTCAGTAACTCCACTATCTTCTAACTGCTGGATCTTCTGCACAGCCACGCAAAGTGCATAACGTACAAATTCTCCACTGGAGCGCAGCACGTTGAGAGCCTCTTCCCTGCTCGGAGAGCTGTCTCTGGAAACCGCAATATTCTTTCTTTATTACCTGTGCCAAGGACGGTATGTATGTTTTTGTACTTATGTTTGCATCTAGTACTTATCATACTACGTCTACTGCTAGATAACAGCCATGCGCTCTGGGAAGAGCTTTTCTGGGTATGCTGTCCCAAATTTTAAGTGTAATGTTATGCAGGGTGGGCAGATGCATCAATTTTCACACACTTGCGAATAAGTCAATCCATTTAAATTGCACTATTCTGGATCTTAAAGGGTCAAAATTGTTTACTAAGTCTTGACCAATGAACAAGGAAAACATTCACAAGAATACAAAGTGCACGTGTACATACCTAAAGAGCGCAGTGACCAGAGTCGATATGAAACGCACCGAGAGCAAACTTCGAGGAGTCTTGTTTGACAGCTGTCGACTTTTCCCGGATTTCTCCCTCAGGATCTCACACAGCTTGTTGTAGCGGTTAAACAGCTCCAACAGCTCCTCAAAGGCATTTTTACTACAAGTGTCCCACAAAGTTTCCCGATATGAAATTCCCCGCGTAATTATGAAACACGAAAAGGAATTGACAAATACCTGTAATTCCCTTTGACAAAGTTGTACTCCAAGAGGACCTCATAGAGTCCTATTACGAGCCCAGCGTAGATATTATTCTTCACACCAACACTGGATGCGGTGGAGAATTCTGCTGACTTGTCCTGATAAAACAGAATACGACCATGGAACTGGGAAGAATGGGGTCGCTTCAAGTGTAGACAATTGACTCTGGTGTAATACCAATTCAAAGTCCTCCATTTCACTTTTGATCATGCGTTTTGTGATGCTGTCTAGGATCGTCTGTAGCTCGGACTGGTACCCCTCATCCTCGTCGTCATCATCATCATCATCATCACTGTCGTCGGAGCTGATTTTGGCTGATCGCTTCATATTTGCAAGCCACAACAAACACTGCACGGTACAGCCTACCAGGTGGGCCTGAGATTGTAGAGTCACACAGCAGATACAGAAAATTACAGATTAAGGCTTCCACTCTTGAGGTAAGATTCTAACAGGACTTTGACATGGTAGTTGTCTGTTGATCCAGAGGAATGTAGAACAGCCATAATTAAATTTCTTTTTCAGCTTCACAAAATTTCAATGGTACCAGAGGCTCCTGAAGGTGGATCTGATCTGCGTTAGCTGTGATGCAAGGCTGCAATTTCACCGGGGGCAAAAGATCTTGTTCAGGTTCGTAGTACTTCCTCAACTAGGAAACAAACAAATCTAAAATCATATAACGTGATATGGTCATCATACACAAATAGTAAGAGACGTTTCAACCTGTGAAAACAGCGTCTGCATGACGGAACTTGCAAGTTGGGAGTTCCGACGAAGAACATCATAGAAGCCCTTGAATAACACATCCGTCAACACAGCTCATTCAAAAAGGGTATGCATCTTTTCTTAAACAAGAATGCAATGTAATATTATGCAGTTTTAAAATGTTGGCTTCTGCTGTCGAGTGGTTGCTGGAACTCGTTACGCATTTGTTTCGCAGCTATACAATCACCACAAGCAAAAGCAACTATTCAGACGTTCAAATCTGAATCGATGTATATTCCCTGCAAAATGTATAGAAAATAATGGAAGTTGATCACAAGACTTTAAAAAAACATCACAAACCTCATAGAGCATAAGGCGCACGTCAGCCTGCTGGCCAAGGCAACGGCGCAAGCTGCTCAAGATTTCCAGACAGAAGGCCTCATTGGCAGCAGCGTTATATCGAGAATGAACATCCACTTGGATCTGGTTGGATTTACGGGACAACAGTTGAGCAACTGGCAGAATTCATATCATAAGCATATGTATTTTGCCCTCTTGTTTTATTACGATATAATTCTAGCTTCATGTGCTTTAAAGGAGAGGTGCATTTTTTCATGTTAAGAATTCTCAGGTCGCTGGAAAACATGACTGCAAAAATTCGGCAATTTTCCAACATGTGCAAACAAACTAACCCTAACTAGCCCTTTCAACAATTTCAGGCAGTCGTGCGAACTTGAATCACTGAAATGCACATTACAAATAATGCAAGTAATGACCTACCTGGCTGGAGGAGATTGTCTGGCTGCACTGACTGGAGGCCAGGCTGCCAAGCACTTTGAAGTTCTTGAGCAGCAACAGGAAGCCAGTAACAGCGGACTTTCGTCCATCCAACTGACTGGAAAAGAATCAGAAGAGATCTTTAACAGGAATCTCAAGATGCCCATTTGGCTAGTATGTAGGTAGCTACCATGATGTGGCAAATATTCAACAGTAAAATACAATTCCAATGACAAAATAAATAATGCAATGTAATAGTCCATATACCTTGAAAACATGGCCTTGCGGAGCACCAGAATCAATGTGTCTTTCATGGACATGCTGACTTTCAGCAGAGGCTGAAAGTCAAACAGTGAAAATATTTAGAACCTGTTTCTAGTTACATATTTGTATGCTGTGTGGTTTTAGTACCTGGATAGCTTTTAGCAAGCCCTGTACAGTGGGCAGGGGGAGATATGACAGATGGTCAAATGTCTCGGTAACTTTGGAGGATGACTCCAGCAATATCATTGGAGCAGAGGTTGCAATGTCTGAGAAAAGGTCTGAGGACACACAGACACGAATCAAATTAGACTGGACAGCACTTTTTTTCATTTAAGAGCTCCACTTGCCAGCCACAACATTAGGACCACTTGCACAATCTACTGAGATGCAATACAAGAGTGGTGTCCTTAAATCCCACCTGCCTTTACAAAGAGTAAAGTTGAGTTTTGTACTGTATTGGATCATACTGTGTAAGTGTACACAACAATGTGGGAAATGATTGAACATTGCGTTACCTAAAAAATGATTGACAGGTGAGGCAGTCTTTGCGACCAGTCGATTCAGAACTTGCTCCAGGATCTCGCCTCTGATTGCCTCATGCATCTTACAGCGCAAAAACACATCACAGGATGACAGTACAGTAAGAAAGTACAGATATTACCCCCCCCCCCCCCCCCCCCAAAAAAAAAAAAAAAGTTACCTTAAAGCCCTGGAGGAGTACTTGACCTCCAAGTTTACATGCCAGCTGAGTGGGAGTCCGGGCCACAGTAGAAGAACCTTCATTGGGCTTTCCAAATGGTCCGGGTTTAGGTCCAAACGTATCCATTAGAAAGAAGCCCAGCTGCACCAGGCCCTGGGTCACATGATCCCATCCAAAGACACTGCACAAAAAGAGTCATGCAAAGATATGAATGATTACATTAGAGCTGTCAAATTAAATCCATTTATTGATAACTAATTGATAAAATATTTGATAGTGACAGCATTTGATGACATTGCCTGTACAGTTAATACAAGCTATGACCCTGTAACACATTTCTCCCTACTTTATCCATATTTTGATTGCTGTCTATGATAAAATGAACTCCTGCCCACACCTGCTATTCACCGTGTCCAAAATCATCTCAGCGACACTTAAGTGACCAGGCACAAGGTCCTGCAAGAACTTTGACCCCTGCAGTAGCTGCTCATCTTTGAAGCTCTTGATGATTGCCCCCTTGAAAAGTGTAAACACCTGTTGAAACCAGAGAATGGAGGAGGGGGGTGTTTGTCATGAATAAGCTAACAAGAGACAGATGAAGATAAAAGTAGCATGATAGTGACTTCTGACCTTTTCCTCATAGAGCTGTATTCGTGTAACAGAGAGCAATACAGCCATGCCGAAAGGGCAAAAGTCCCCAAAGGAAGCCTGGTGGAAAGGAACAATAGATGACATCCATGAAACGTATTCATTCGATTATGTCAGTTTTAGGAAGTGACAGATGAGGCACCTTGATGCTTTTCAGGAATTCTCTCCCAAGTTCGTGGTCGAGCCTCATAGCAAAAACAATGTGGAGAATAACAGTGCCCTCCACATGTCTTAATTGGTCCTGTGGAATAGATTGAACTTCTAAATCCAAGTTCCTGAAAATGGGAAGAAGGACGGTCATGAAAGGGAATGACTGGTAAACATGGGCAATGTCACTTGCATTGTTTAAATCACCCACTCTCCGTGTTTCTGCTCCTTTTGGTGGTGAAGGTCTTGCTGCTTAAAATAACTGACAATTCCCTCGAGGACCTGTTTCTTGCAACCCTAAAAGATGCAGCATAGCATTTTAGACTGAATGGAGGACTTGATAACAAGACATGCCTGTCACACACAATTCTACCTTTGCAGATAGCAAGAGCAACTGATAAACAAGTGGCGGAATCTCCTGCAGGTCGAGCTTGCTGAACATCCGCAGCGTTTTTTGCACCACAAACTGCAATTCATCCGATGACAGGGGCACATCTCTAAAATAAAGCAGGGACATTCAAAAGGGTCAAAACACGACTTTGAAAATGTTGGTAAATACAACTAAAGTGATAGGTTACCTGAACATTGTAGTTAGGTGGATAACACATTGTGGGTCCCATCTGCAGCAAAAATACAACTCGTGGTGAGTTTATACCCTGAGTGTAAATGATTGTTCAGTATTTACTAGTTTTTGCTGATTGAATCAAATTGCCACGGTTACTTAATGTTGGTGCACAGAGCTGCTATGAGTAAAAAAAATAATATTTTGTAAGGCTGAAAGTATGAGTTATTGCATTACATCACCTGCTAGAGCAAAGGCTGTTGATTAGTTGTTTCTTGTATTGCTCACCACTGAGCTCACCTGAAGTTTAAAAAAAAAAGATACAACAGAAAACAGTTCATTCCAAAGTTTAAATGTATATAATGTATACTAGCATATTCATTCACTATTTATACGAACCTTTGCCGTACGACAATGTTTCACAAGCTGTCAAGGCAGTAAGTACAGTAGGAAATAGCTCCAAGGATTTGCCATTGCCTATTTTTCCTGCCTTGATTTCTTCAACAAATAGATTTGCTAGTTGTGCAAGACAGGGTCCAACCAGAGTGTGCGTCTGCATTTACAGAAGACAATCAAACGCTTATCAACCAAGTAATACACCGTAAAGGCATTCATTGCGACAAAAACAGTTTCCACAATTATCTTGGACGTGAACGTGTTCATATTTTCAATTGCTTTATTCTCTGTTGCATTTTTGTAAGATGAATTATGCTTTTGTACCTCCAGCATGAGCAGTCCAATGAGATCTGCTGCCACTTCACTTTGGAGGTCACCAGACTCACAGAGAGGGATGCAATGTTGATAAAGCAGGAGTCTTCGTTTTGACCCATCAGTAGATCCAGGTGGTGAGCCTAAAATCAAGTGGCAACATGCATCTATACTGTTTATCTGGCAGCGATCATGTGTGTGATGTGTAAAAGTCACACTTCTAGATCTAGACTCTAGATCTAGAAGCACGCTAATAGCTAGAATGATGATAAAGAGTAGAGAAAGGGGTTACAAATACATATTTTACAATAATTCACTAACAAAAAAAACTGAATGAGAATCTGCTTTATTACCATTGTATAGGAGTTCACAAACTAGGAACATTTTAATCGTGCAACACGAAATAAGGATAAATAGTAAAAATATCTAAAAGTTCTTACCTTTGAAAATGGCTTTAATAATTGTGCCTATATTTCCCTTTAGTGCACAATTGGAAATGAGCGCAGTCAACTTCAAAACAGAAAAGTGTTTTCCATTACTAACCAGGAAAGATTTGAACAAACAGTGCAACTCATGCATGTCAACACCAGTTTACCTTGCCTTCAGTGAGAGTGGACAAATATTTCTGAAGTTCTCCAGAACTGTCAGCATTGGATAAGGAAATAATTCTGTCCACGTCTGTCTTCATTGTGCAAGATCAACACGACAAGGTAAACAGTCTTTCCGCAACCTTCCCGCAGGAGCATATTTCCCGCCAGCAGCAAGCACTTCCGGTACCGTTTGGTGTGTTGCAATGTTAGTTTCCTCCAAACGCATCATGTTTAAACTTATTCATTCGTAAACGCAAATCAATCATACATTTATCTCAAGCATAAAATGAATTCAAAACGTATCTGTGAAACGTTATTAAATAGGTGTCTTTTTTTTCTTCTTGTGCCGTACATGTTTTGTTTATTTATTATTATTTTAAACTTCATTCAGCTATCCCCGTGATATGACCAAAACTATCAAGGCAACATCCTTAATTATCAATCATAATATACTTATTAAACATTTTACGCAGTTGTCTATAGTATAAAAAATTAACTTCAACCCAGTTTCTTCAACGGGCCAGTGGCGCAATGGATAACGCGTCTGACTACGGATCAGAAGATTCTAGGTTCGACTCCTGGCTGGCTCGAAATTTTTCTCAATTCTCCTTATATTTACACTCGCAAAGTAGATGAGCTCATAAACCAATCACTCACTTTAAACTACATCTAAATTAATGCGGGAAAATTATTTATTATACTTAAGTCCATTTAAGCTCTGGCACTGCTCCAGGAGGTTTTTTTCCCTCTCCTGGTGCATCTCATATGACTGATATTTAGGGGGAATGACAATATAGTTTAGAAATATACATATTTTATATCATGAAAGAAGATGCCGGGGGGCTTAACAGGGCACCAGAGATTTCTGACAGATCTCGGTGCAGCACATTCCTTGTTTCGGGTAATGTCATACTTTTACTTTTAAGTAATATTCTGCAACTTTAACTTTTACCACTTGTTATCTGTTAAGATATTTGTACTTTTCATCAAGCATTGCTTCCAAATAGTTTACACAAAAGACACATTTTTGTTTGGTGGCCCAAAATTACTGCCTTATGGGGCAAGGATGGTTGAGCCCAATGAACTCTGCCTAGCAACAGGCAAACATGAAGTAAAAAAGAATCCAATAAATGTGGTTGATCAAATACCATAAATATTTACAATATTATATGATGTAAAAAAAAAAAACGACAATAATCATGCGTATTTTGTAAACCCTCAACAGCAGCACTATGCAAATCCTTAGCTGACGCGAGATGTATCCCCGTCCTTCCACTTGCTCCACTCTCTCCAGCGGTGTCCCACGTTGACGTCGCATTAGAGGACGAGATCAAGCACACTGCAGCGGAAACACGAGTGGAATCGAGTGATGTAATGTCGCCTGCCTCCTGACCACGGATGGCTGTTTGTGCCAGGCTCTGCGGAGTGGGGCAGTCGCGGAGGTGCCGAAGGCGACCGCGGCAGAATCAGCAAGAACAGGCAAGCGATTCGGACATGGACGAGGAGGAAGAGGAGCGCATCGTGGGCCAGAGGCGCGGCGACGCCGGCTGCGGTAGAACGGAAAGCGGCGTCAACACTACAGGGCCGAGCCGGGCGCATCGCGGCGTAGGACACGGCACGGAACACCCGCACCCGCAGACCTTGTCGGAACTACCGCCGGAGCTTTTAGTAGAAATCTTCTCCTTGCTTCCCGGACCCGCGCTACCCAACGTCGCCCTTGTCTGCAAGAAATTTAGACAAATCCTCAACACAGAAACCATCTGGAGAAGGCGGTGCATGGAAGGTATTAAGACAGCAGCGAGAACAGGCCTGCTGCTAACCTCTTGTTGTTACATCGCGTAAACGTCACACGACGTGACATTTTACCGTGCGATAAATTAGATGAGTCCGGTGCAGCGTAAATATTTATTGGCAGTGTATTGATCGGGAACGAGAAGGCCCCGACAACCAGCTGTCAAAGCTAATGTGAACCGGCTGACTTTGTTTACAGGCCCTCCTCAGCTCGGCAATCCCACTGCAGTGGGCTAGGCTGCCCTTCTATGGAAGGTCCTCCGGTTATACTTAGATCTGTGTTTCCCAACCTTTTATTTAGGCAAGGTGCACATTTTGCATGAGATGACTATCACTCAATCTCGCTTTGAAATGTACACACAAATAATCAATTTGAAATTTGGCCCTGTTAGTTGAACAAAATCTTAGATATTCTGTTTTAAGGAAGGAAACAGATGCTATTTATCCATCTAATCATTCTGTCATTATACATTGCTGGTATGGATAGATGAACAAAGATACATTATCAGTCGTAAACAATTTTGGGACCTAACCACGGCAACTCATTAAGCATTTCCTATGGAAAGGTTAAATGGCATAACAGTTTCAGCTTTCAGTGCAAACAGCAAGTTACTTGGAGACCAGCTGACTTATTAAATGTGTGAGAACTCTGAGTTGTGTGTTAGGAACAGTTTAATCAATAGTTCTGTGCTAGTGCGTTTCAAGATGGAGATGGCATTCAAAGTTCCATTTTAAAATCGAGGAACTCGCTCCGAAAGCCAAAACTGCTAATAAACAAGTGCCACTTGTCAACTGAGTTTTGAGTTTAATACGCTTGCAATGCTGTTACAAGGCGTTACATGCTGACCGGAAGCTAACATGCCACCCTACAGCGATCGGGAAGTGCTAAGTGCACAAAGTCCATGTGCTATCCATTAATCTATCTAGATTAATGGATAGCACACTACAAGTATGGAACCACAGGTTTAAATCTAGCAAGCCGACAGCCTTTATATATTTATAATACAATCCTGTTGCATGAGATGTGTTGCAGCTGTGTACCGATACTGCACAACACGCTGTGGAAAAACTTCAAAATTCAAGTTTGACACTGCGCAGCTTAAAAAGACAGCAATACTTGACTTGCACCATCTATGATGAAATTTGCTGTCACCCGTTGAGCAGCTGTCTCGTGATTCAGAATTGGAAAAGGAATTTATTGCCCTAAGACTCACTCTGAAATCCAAGCTGAAGATCTAAGATATAGTGAAGCCTCTTGTACTGTAGCAAAATACACGAAATGACCAAAAGTCTTAAGGCACTGTCTGTTACACTTGTAGAAATTGAAATATGTATGTCTTAATGGACCTTTTTTGGTGCACTGAGGCAAAGCGGAAAAGAAGAGACCTTTTCCAAACTGACCTCTCACAAAGAGATAGCCTTCCTGTTAATGCCGATTCAAAATTGATTCAAAATTAAGGGGGATGTAAACGAGGTTATGGTGGGCTGTGTTCCACCTCTTTTATCGTCATTGTGTAAGATTGTCCAGTTTGAATACATAGTAGCATATTATACATTTGTGATTGCACGGCTTCAGAAGCTGCTTGATTCCCCTCATGTCTCTTTGGGTCACGTCTCCAGGTAGCGGTGTTGCTACCATGAAATTTCGCTAGTCTGCCACACCACTTCATTAAGCTGTTGCTTTTAATATCACCGTCAAAAGGCGTAAAATCCCACTGTGCATAGTATACTAATTTCAATAATGGAAGTGCCCATCCCTTCTGGTTATAGTTTTCATACTGTATATGTATTTCTTTTTTTTCTGCAGAATTCCACATAAAGGAGGATCTGAGAAAGACAGAAGTGGGTGGAGTTTCTAGCCGAGACCTCTATGTGAAACGTGAGTGAAATTGTTTTACAGTGAAACTATAAATTTGTTATTACTTATACGTCATCAATGTTATTACGGAAATTTGATTTGCAATACTTACTCATATGGAATGTAGTATATAGGCTCATGTTAAGTCATTTTAATTCTCTCTCCAGTGGGTCCTTAAACATTTTCTTTTCTGCATCCCTAAATATGTTGATGTTTCTTACATGAAGTACTTTAGTGACTAGAAATTATTCCTGGCAAAAGCCTCGGTCCTTTATATTTGGGTATATTGATTCAATTTTTGGGCACATTGTGCACACATTCACTTGAGTGCCTCGTTGATCAGAGCTCACCTGGATCTGTGGCTCCTCTACATGCCTGTGTTGTGACTGTCTAGGTGTTAACCCACGAGTGAAGTCTGGGCGCTTTGTGAAGCTCCTTCCGGACTACGAGCATATGGACTATAAAGACGTGTACACACACCGTATGTACACGGGCCCTGACTTATTGCCTACATCACGCTGGCCTTTGTGTGTTTGTTGGGGGTGCTACTCATGGTGTAATTTTGATTGAAAGTGTTCTGCTTTCTGTGTGAATTGCAAATGCTTTTAGTGTCAGAAATAGAGACGTAGATTTATAGAGTTATGTTGAGCATGTTGGCAGCGGGAAACTCAATCCCATTACATATTCCTTTGAGGTTTCACACAAATTGAACCCTGTACTCACTGAGACTGGGAAAGAAATAACGTGTGCAGTGTGCCCTCACGTAAAGTATGTGCACAGCACTATTTGGAGTACTGATTACGGTGCATTGTGTTCTTGTGTTGCAGTGCTTCATCCATACAGGCACATTTTGGGATTATGGCAGCCTGACATAGGCCCTTACGGGGGGTTACTTAACGTTGTGGTAAGCATGACTTTGAGATGGAAATCATTGGGAAATGCAATATTAAGAGACAGATGTTTGACAATTCCAAGGTTGATGGGCTGTTCATCATCGGCTGGATGTATTTACCACCACACGACCCTCGTGTGGAGGATCCCATGAGAAAACGACCTCTCTTTCGTATCCACTTGTGGGAGAGCAAGAAGGCCACTGTGGAGTGTATGTATGGACACAAAGGTCCCCACAAAGGAGACATCCAGGTGAGCAATTACACACAACGTAAGAGAAACCAGAACATGGAATAAATTAGATTCCTAAATGTCAATGTGATAAGTATTTAATTTTTCTATTATGTTTTTATTTGTAGACTGTCAGGAAGGATGAATTTTCAACAAAATGTAACCAGACGGATCATCATCGCATGCCAGGAGGCAGACAGGAAGTAGGTCAAATCAAAAGTTACTGTATTTCCTCTGGTTTGCGATTTTTTTTCTTCCTGGAGTGGTTTTATTTACTTCAAGTCAAAAGTCATACAATTCAGCATTCAGGTGGTCTGTGGATGTTTGTGTAGGAGTTCAGGACATGGCTGGAGGACGAATGGGGCCGGACGCTAGAAGAAATCTTCCATGAGCATATGCAGGAGCTCATCCTGATGAAGTTCATTTACACCAGCCAATATGAGTATGCAACATTTGCATGCACAGGTTTTTACTTCACATACTTTGTGACTCGTGATTTTTTTGCACTTAAAATTCTAATATTGCTGCACGGATTTGAAAAATTCTTAAACTATTCTATATTCGGTTATAAATAAATATGATAAGGCTTAATTTTGATTGTCACTATCAAAGAGAGAATAAATAATGGATCAAATTGTCTGCCTGTACAAAGTGAACACATTTCAAAACGTCCATTCACTAATGTGTATGGCTGGCTACATTTCTTGATTTGAAAATTTGGCCCACCTGAATTTGTATTTGAATAGCCTTGGTGTACTGCATTTACAAAATACTGATCATACTACGCATGTGTAAATTTGACTTGGACATCTTTACCTGATTAAAGTCCGAGAAGAAGTAAATCATTGAATAATTGGTCAACAATCTCCATTATTTTCTCTTGTCAGCAACTGCCTAACATACCGACGGATCTACTTGCCTCCTCCAATGCCCTCTGACTTGATTCAGCCAGGCCTCTTTAAAGGCACCTATGGCAGTCACGGTTTGGAGATTGTCATGCTCAGCTTTCACAAGACCTCGGCAAGGGCCACCAAACTCACTGTAAGTCACTGCTCTCCTACAGTATCTCAGATATCAGCCAACTGGCTGTTGGTTTTTGCCTTTAATGATTTGCCTTTTGCTGTGACTAGTCTTGGAACACAAAGAAAACACAGGGTTTTTGCCACTGTCACACACCACCTGTGTTGTCAATTATTAACAAATGCCCAAACTCAGTGATTATCCTGGGTAATACATTTCATACTATGCAAGATACCGTCGCACTCAGCCAGCCACGTTGCCAGTTTTAAGCATCTGAACTGCAAACTAAATAAACTACATAACTTTTAACACATGGAGTATTTTTTTTTTTAACAAAATGAAAAAAGTGAACATGGGGAAATATTAAAATATTTTTTACAAATGTAGAATATGAAAAC
This sequence comes from Syngnathus scovelli, assembly GCF_024217435.2. Taxonomy (NCBI): domain Eukaryota; kingdom Metazoa; phylum Chordata; class Actinopteri; order Syngnathiformes; family Syngnathidae; genus Syngnathus; species Syngnathus scovelli. The sequence continues at coordinate 12,951,053 of NC_090852.1, forward strand.
AATGCAATATAGTTTACCGTCTTAAGTGTTTTAGCAGGCATTCAAGATCCCAAACAAACAAATTGAACAGATTGTAAGATACAGTGCTAACATCACTGCATCTTGCAAATGTGCATCGTCAATGACACGACGAATTGCTACGTTGGTCTGATAGCTGCACTCCTGGTCAGTAGCAGCTAAACTGCTAATGCTACGTGTGTTGGCAGCAGTATTTTCAGACTTGCTCACATTTTCATGCAACCTATACTTTGAGAAAGGACCAGAATATGAAAATGTTTAACGGATGCCAGTCTCAGTTGTTCTCCATTGCGATCATAATACAACAGAGCATGATTGGGTGATTGTTTAGTTTCCACGACATCAGGCACGGCAGATCAAGAAATTCATATGAAATACAATAAACATGCTATTTTCATCAGATGTCAAGAAGGGCTCCTAATATAAATAGAAATGTGTAGATGGTTTAAGGTAACTGAATTTTGTATTATATGTGCAGGGAGACCCCAACGTTCCCGCTGGGCAACTGACTTTGGATATTGACCTGGATCAGCCGCTTATCCTTCCAGACTTGGAACATCAGCGTAATCTAGAGGAGCTGTCACGCCTCGTAATGGGAGTGCATGAACAAGTACAGAGGCAGGTGAGGGAAGGGACCTCTGAAGGCGCTTGTGGTGATGCTGCTGCAGCAAACGTGGCAGAGGCCAATCGTGGCGTCACTTCTGACGGCTGCCAGCCGGGTCCAAGTGCAGACACTGGTTCATCTGAGAGCCAACCCTTCGTCCTGCCCCTCGGAGTCATGGCTCGCAATGAAGTGTACCCACGCATTTGCAGAAAATGGTAAGAACATCTCAAATGTATATCGTATACGCATTCTCAGTGACAGAGTGACAAGTGGAACAATAAATGCTCTTCCATTAATTGGCAAAAACCAGAGGAACATTTTACTGCTCAAAATTTGCTCTTCTATGGCTCAGGAGACACATTTCAGAGTCCCACCTCAGCCTCGTTTTGACTTTCGTCTCCAGTGTTTTTCATGCGTTTCTCCTCCAAAATTCATGGGGAAAAATAAGTAAGAACTAGTCATCAGAGTGACTCATACTTAATTGCGAAACCTTGGAAATTTCAAGTATCATCAATTGCTCCTCTATCGCTCATTAAAAGTGATAATTAGCAATACTGCTTTGACCTCTAATTTAAATCCCAATTTCACAGCCAGCACGCTCTTTGAAGGCTCCGAGTAGTGATTCTTGACTAGTAGAGCAACCTAACATCTCTTACACAGTCATTCGGCTTTATAATTGCAAATGGCAAATAGGCTGACGAATGATTTTACCTTTTGGGATGATTAAATATTCTGGATCTGACTGAATCTTAATATTTTTCATTCAAATGAAACAAAGCATGCCGGCTGTAAATTGTTGTCGTTTGTTATGTCTCGTTGTTTTATTGTGGTTGATAAGTGAAACTGTGTCAATCACAATACAATACTTCAAATAGAAAAAAACAGAAGACCTTTGTAACCTTCAATGAGACATTTTCAAGCAATTCATTCTACTTAATTTAAAAAAATGCAATGTGGATCACAATCTAATCAGTCTGATAGTTAAAATAGTGTCAATATTGTGGAGAGTTTACTCTACTATCTCAGATATTGACTGAAGAATTTGTGTGCCATCCATCAGCTTCTATGGGACGGGTCTGATTGCCGGGCATGGCTTCACAAGTCCAGAGCGCACCCCGGGTCTATTTGTGCTGTTTGATCAAGATCGTTTTGGTTTCATCTGGCTGGAGTTGAAGTCTTTCAGTCTCTACATTCGCCTGACGGACAACCTGCCCCACGCACATGCGCCAAACTTGGAGCGATTCGAGGCCATGCTGCGCAACATGCAGTCTTGGACGTCATGAGGCCCCAAGCTTTAAATCCCTTTCTGGCAATACAATAAATCATAAGAATAATAACAATAAAAATAACACTACACAGTACATTATACCTCGCTCTCATCCCCACAGCGGTACATATTGGTTTGTGGCATGATCTTTTCCAGCCTCTCTTTCTCAAATCTTTTGTTTCACTGGCTCTTAAGGGCAGGTTTATCACTTTGACCCATCTTGAGTCATGTCGCTCCAGTGCCGCGGGGAAAAAAAAAAAAAGGGTCACAAGTGTGTTTATATATATATTTATTTATTTATTGACATCCTCCAGGTGAAACAGAGGTACGATATTGCTTACCACTTATGGCTCAATCTTTATGTGCCTCTGATTCTCAAATCATGTCTGTACTTAGTAGTGTTTGAAGAAATAATGGCGTAAAACGCATTTCCATTCAGTGCCCGCTATGTTTTGTTCTACGACATGCTGCATTTTATTTGGCTTTGCAGCAAACTATTTTTAGGAACAAGTATGCCTTTCAATTTAGTTTTTGAATGACATGATATTAAATATACAGCTTCTCAGGTATTTTTTGTCATGAAATTGTGAATCACAGGACGGCCCTTTCATCTATTTGTTGTCAGAGCTAGTTAGGTTAAATCAGTTTTAAAGCTTGCCCAGTTGGAATAATGTGGCTCTCACAACAGGGCGTCTGCCAAACAGATTGCAAAGGAATTGCTCTCTTATCAAACAGTGTAGCTCTGATTATTGTTTGATTTGTGCTCTTTGAGCTTTAGTGATAATATTTTTAGTGAAATGCTTGGGCTCTTAAAAATTATTTAAGCACGCCTTACTTGAAAATGTCAGTTGAAAACATGTCTTGGAAAAGTATAATATAAGCTATACATTCACTGGATTCATTCACTGTATGAAATTATTATTGGCAGATTTTTTATTTTTTTTTGCAAGATACAAAATTGCAAAATCCGGTGTATGTATCATCATATTTGTACTTTAAATGTTTGCCTCACCTTGTTATCCCATTCCCAACTTTCCTTTTTAAAATTTATTTCACAACACCGCGTAGCTCAGGTGTGCCCAGATCCGGTCTCCGAGAGGCCCTATTCAGCCTATTTTTGACGTATCTCTATTCCAACACACCCGATTCAAGTGATCAGGATCGTCATTAGGCTTTTGCAAACCTTGCTGATGAGCTGATCATTTGAATCAGGGGTGTTGGAGAAGGCATATACTTACAACAGGCCGGATGGGGTCTCTTGAGTACAGGACTTAGGTACCCCTGGACTTACAGGACATTGTAGAACCCAAAATCATTTACCAAGTATTGTGTATATTATATGTATGTCATGTTATGGCTTGATGGCTTTGCCCAGTAGCTTTTCTTCTACAAGTGCACTTTTCTGGGCAGTATAGTAACTCATATTTAAAGAAAGGGCACACTGGGCAGCACATTCGTAGTAGACTGCAGCTATACTAACATTTGCAAAAATAAAAATATGAGCTTTTGTCTTGTTCATCTGAACCTAAATATATGGTTCAATAAATTTTCCTATCTGCAAACCATTTGTACCAGGCTATTTAATTGGTATACCTTAGTGTTGCTTTGTACTCACCTGCGGGGCTCATTTGGAGTCATTTCCAACTCTTAAATTGTACAAATTAAACTGAGTCGTTTTCTTTAACTGTAGGTTTTTGTGGTTTTCTTTTGAGTTTACAACCAAGACATTTGCAATATTTTCTACGGCGATCTATGTGGTACTACGATTATATTTTTTTCATGATGTAATTATAGTGGACTGCACCTATAGCACCATTACCATCATTCATTCTCCAGAAAGGGGTACACGTTTGGTTTCGTCAGTCACTTGTTAAAATCCCAAATTTTCATATAGTCTTCACCTAATTATATATAATATGAATAAACAATGGTCACACAATGTTTAATTGATGTAATTAAAATGTTCTGGACGTAGTTCTCAACGCATTCATAGTTCTCATGACACTCAAAATCAGTTAACACCTACTGTATGTCACGATGAACCACTACATTAAACTTACAGTATCAGAATATGTGATCTGAAAAAGACAGGTCAAAAAGAAAAAGTGAAAAAATGCAAGCCTTCTAAAATTCATTGTGATCCGTCTTCTCCTGATGTTGTCGAACCTTCTCTGGGATGGTCTGAGTCATGAAGACGAAGCGATCCTTTTTCAGGTGCTGGGAAATTACCTGCTCCTTTGCCCTTATTTCCAGGTACTTTTCTTCTTTTTCATATAGAGGCCAGTGAGCAAGGCCATCACCATTCGGTGACCTACATGGATGCAAAGTACAGTCAAGCTTGTCTTAGTAGTTGTTTCATTCTGTTTGGATCTGAATTAAACAGGAAGGACTTTTGGTTAATTACCCCGTCCGAGCAAAGTTGCCCCAGTAGGCCATCATTGTTCGGCTAAGTTGATCTTCTTCCTCCAGGCATGTATCTGAAATGGAGAGCTTTAGTGAAACACTTTGCACTCAAAGTAAACATTGTATATGAGGTGTCAAACGAGGTCCCACCATTTAGTCGGATATGGGTTGTTGTAAAGCACAACCCAAAAACTGTAAAGATTTCATCTCCATGGTCACACCCTACAAAGTTTGGCCTTTTTGCCTTCAAGAAATGAGGCGGATGCTGGTACTCATACAAGTACACACGTGCGCCGGCATCTAGAGATAGAAGAATCGACAGTTGGTTGCCACTGACAAATTGATGGGAATGTTTGTGCATTCGCAGTACCTCTGTGAGCATTTAAAGACTTAATGGCGGGAATGGTGAACAACAAATCCCCAAAGAACTCGGTAAAACCATCTCGATTTTTCTCTCGATCTTCACCAGTTCCGATATATTCCTCTAACATTAAATCCATGATGAGGGTTTGGGGCTGAAGAAAATTAATGACACTTTAAAAGGGAGGGCAACTGCAAAATTCTATTTGTAGTAATATGTTCTGTGCAGCCCAACGAGTCAAAATACAGTGTTCTGATTAATGTTTGTGGAATATGAAATTAACAGGCAAAATCCTCTTGTTTCGATTCATCTCAGGCGGTGGCCATTTTGGTACGGCTCAGCAGTTTTCTGAAGCTGAACAATGTTTGGTTGTGACCTGAGGCCTGGCAACTGTGATGTTATTTTCGGTCGACAGCGAGTGGCAAAATGGCCTCAACCTGAGATTTTGCTGCTTAACTCATATTCCTCAAACACAACATTAATTAGAATGCAATATTTAAACTAGTGGGGGCACATAATATATATTATTGTAAAGAAAATTTGGGGGTTGACTTCCTCTTTAAGAAAAACTCAGAATGATGAAGTAAAGAATGGCAAGCATCAAAAGCCTTACATTGGAGTTGAAGATCATCATTAAGTTTACAACTTGCTCCCGGTCTAGTCCTTCAGTCCAGTTTGGTGGAGCCATGTACTAGGAAAAAAGGAAGAAGTGATGAGATTTTCATGAGTCTCAGAGACTGCAGAAACATACCATACTAGTCACACTTACAGAAGGAATTAACCAGCCCCCTTCATGATCATTAATACCTGTCATGAATGGGACATTTTGAATCTCATGCTTCTCATATAGCTCATTTACTGACTTTGTCAGAAAATGTCCATCTATAGTTACGGCAATTCTTAGTGTTGGATCCTGAAAAAAAAAAAATTAGATAATAAATAGCAATTACAAAAAGTGGGCACATTATTGATACAAATCAGTCTTTTTGCATGATAGCTCATGAGTCTAAATCAATTTCGCATACCTGTGCAAGAGTCAAAAATAGATCCAGATCAAGGTTTCTCATGCAGGCAGCAATCGTCTGTGTGCTTTCAATGCTACATTCGGATGCATTTGCAACAACCTGAAGATGCACAACAAGAACTCATCAGTTTGAAATGTTACATTCAAACCAAACTTTTTAGATTTTAGACTTTTGATCAACCTGTGCTCCTGGTAAAGGATCATTTATCACCAACATATCCATTGCAGCAGTGCCACTTTCAGCAATGGCTCGATGGAACAGTCCTTTGGATAATGGTGATAGAAGCTGTATATAAACCCAAAATGACTGCATCAAATCCCCTGTCACCATTTCAGTATTAGAATTTCAGTATTAGTGATTCTCACCAACAGGGATACGCTCACTCCACCAGCAGACTCCCCGAAGATGGTGACTGATGCTGGGTCTCCCCCAAAATTGTGAATGTGATTTTGGATCCAGCGGAGGGCTTCAACCTGGTCCAGCAGACCAAAGTTACCAGACATCTGCTCGTCTCCGGTACTATGTAAGAGGTACATGACTACAAGTTATGACTGTTGCTCACATATGCTTTAAATACCTCCAAGGTCATACAGTATTTGTGATGAGAGACCATCACCATTTTTTTTAACGACGGATGACATGAAAAACGTCAGCAGATCTGGCAACATCTCAGTGCAGCTGGGTTCAATTTTTCTTTGGCTTTCTACAAAGCTAATTGCAAAAGAAGTACCGTATTTTCCGCACTATAAGGCGCACCGGATTATAAGGTGCACCTTCGATGAATGGCCCATTTTAAAACTTTGTCCATATATAAAGCCATATAGTTGGACACACCTGCTGTAGTGGCTCAATATTGGTCCATATATAAGGCGCACCAGATTATAAGGCGCACTGTCAGCTTTTGAGAAAATTGGAGGTTTTTAGGTGCGCCTTATAGTGCGGAAAATATGGTAACAGGGTCAACAAGCTTTTAAGAAATTAAGAATTTGAAAAAGAGGACAGTATACACTAGAATTCACTTGCGTTTGCAGACACGTATACAAAAAGGGAGCACAAGGGGAGTCCAATACTACCTACGATGCAAAAAAAACATGCAGGATTTATCTGTAGGATCAAAAGTGGACGTCAAACTGGCTGTCAGAACATGTTTGAGTACTCATGGTTAACTGGAACTTCATTCAAAGCCAGCTGTCATATTTGTGTGATTATCCTAATACTGTGCAAACTTTATCTATACTTAATTACACTTGGCTTCTTCATTCAAGTTAATATCTTGGTTGTTTACAGCAAACATTACTCTCAAAGTCCAAACTGATTTGGAGGTAATCTGATCTGTCCCGCCTACAGATGATCTTAATGGTTGATTAATTGCATATCCTTGACTCTTTGTATCTGGAGTGTGCATAACTGTATACTCTGCCTTTTGCCCATAGTTAGGCAGGATAGGCTCCTCCCTACAATACTGACCAGGATGAGCGGTTTAGAAGACAGAGGGTTTCATTGCATGCAATTGCTGTTTTGAAGAATGCAATTCATATTTTTTACCTGAGAAAGCCCAAAACTCCCAAGCGATATTGAATCAGCACAACAACCACATCCTGGTAAGCAGCCAAGGCGGATCCGTCATACACTGAAGCTGATCCCAAAGAAAAACCTCCTCCATGGATCCATGCCATGACCTAGTCAGAAATAAATCAGCCCAAAACACATTTTTAACAGGCCTATGTTGAACTTAACATTTATGGACCGTTAAGCATTCATAATGTAATGACTCAACCTAAATCTTGCGTACAAGTAAGAAATTGAACAACAGTTGAGGCATAACTGGAGTATGAGTGCAAACATTGGTTCTTACTGGGAGCTTTGCATCATGAGGCCTGTTTGCAGGAGTATAAATGTTGAGGTAAAGGCAGTCCTCTGAAACGTCCGGGATTTCTTGTGCTCTGCCACCAATCACCTCCATTAGATCAAGAAGGAACTGTCTATGTTGAATGCACCTGAGGAAAGAACATTAATGTAACAATAAAAGTAAGAAACAACACATTTGTCACACAACTGGAGCACAATTGTGCTTACATTGGTGGCTGCCTGCTGGCATTTCTCACTCCTTCCCATCCCTCCACTTTCTGGGGTGGAGCCAGTCTCAGACCAGGGCCTACAGGTGGCTTGGCAAATGGGACACCCAAGTATGCATTGACCCCCGTCTCCTTCCCTTTTACATTCACATGCTGTCCTTTCAGGCTGCCAAGCTCCGTGTGAATGACAGGTGCTGTCAAGATCATAGTGATGAATCAAAATTATGTCATTATCATTGATCATGAACAGCCAAAACACACTTATCTGATATTATTGACTGGTGTTTTTTTTTTTTTTTCTTCTTCCTAATACTGGGCAAATCAGATAACGTGGTGGAGTAGGGTGGTGGGGAAGGGGGACCTTACAGGTCATGTTACTAGCGAAGAAATCGCTAGACAATGTCAGACAAATTGCTGGACAGTTATGGAAAATCCCAGAACATCATATTACATAAGTAAGGTTAGTAGTACAGAGGTGACTGGTGTGCAGGTTTGTGTTCCAATTACGTCATTACGGTGATTCAAAAATATTGTAACGGAAAGAGAATCCTTCTAGTTTCTGCATGAGCAAGAGAAGAAAACAAAACAAAACAATAATCTTAAACAACTAGGAGTGCCAAGTTCTTTTGGACACGAGGTCAGCAGCATCAGTAGAATTTGCTTTTACATACTGAAGTTTAGTTCCATGTACTGTATGGAAACAAGAATATAAATTTCAAATGATGGAATGTAACTCACCATCACTTCCTGCTGCAATACATAAATAGAATAAAGCTGAGAGGAAGCAAAGCGTTTCCTCTCGACGGAACTTCATGTTCCTGGTTGTGCGAATGTCAACGCTGTGATCGGGGCTTTGTGGAATGTGAAAAAGTGTGCCGAAGTCCGCGGCCCTTTGCACTCTTCCCTCACTTGCGCGGGTTGTGGTGCTCTTGCTGCTTTATTGGCAAGGGAGCGCAACAAGCTCGTCCTGGCAGTAGCCGACTCCGCCCCCACTCTGCGCACACTGGGCTCTGGTGCTGTTGCTACTTTATTGGCAAAGGAGCGCAACCAACTCGTCCTGAATTGATATTAGACGCTAGATTGATTGAATTAAACCTTTGCATTTTTAAATGGCATTTTTAAGTTTATATTTCATGGTGAAGGTATTTAATTTTGGCACTTTCGCTCCTCCATACTCCCCAATGTAGCCGCCATGGAGTTTTATCGTTTACCGGAGTTGCGACAGCATGCTGTCATAAATGATATTTGTATTTATGAGATTAACAGTTTTCCATTTGCATTGTATTTATTTATTCACTAATCGGATGACATTTCAACAAAGCTGGTTGGTGTGTTTTAAATTGTCGTCTTTGAAAAACCCGGAGCTTTAGGAAGTAAAAACTTTTAAACATGTTGCCTTTCGTCAGAGTCAATTAATTTTACGAAGATAAATGGATAAACTGAGGAAACAGAATGACGATTATGCCATCAAGACGCGCAGCGTGTGGCTGAAAGGTATGAGGTGTGCTTGTTTTCTTTACGTGTGCTTGAGTGCCTTTGATTGAGTGCTTTTGCTCAGCATGCGGACCTTTTCAGCACACTTACAACAACAACAAACGTGCTACTGGATGTCTGACCCAATCGGGTCCCGGTGAATGGGACTGAACACGCACAACATGTTTAGAAGCACTTTTCAAGGTGGATTTCTATCTATATTATACAGCATCGGCAGCAAACCTCTTCAGATATGGGATATAAAGGTAGATCTCTGACAACTTGAACCCTGTCGTCTCCGTCTACGTTTGGTTATTTTCATATATTTCTATACTGCCATCAATACGTTTGATGACGCCTGTGTTATCTCATTGTGGTGCATTCGCTGTTGATTTGATCCTTTAGCACAACATTTGATATTAATTATAACCCGTTATTTATTATTAACAGCACACGTATATAATGTACTCCTATTACGAATGTAATACACCGACGTAAAAAATAGCAGCAATGAGGTTAACATGAATTTTAATCTAAAAAAAAAAGCTTAAAACTTGCATGTTTATATATTTTAATGAATAAATTTACACAACACAATTATTCTACGGTAATTGCAGTGAATAAAATGAATAAACCTCTTCCAAGTGTAGTTTAGGACCATGAAATCATCAATTTACCAGTATTTATGTGCTATTTATATTCTAGTGTAGTTAAATTCAAATTTATTTATACAACACTTAATGACAAAGGTCTCAAACTGCTCTAGAAACCCACAGTTGACAAATATAAACGACATCCCCTGATCTTGACACCACGAGAAGATAAGGTAAAACTAAAACAAAACTAAACCTAACTCTTGGGAAGAACAAAAAACCTTGTAATGCAGTTGTGTAAAATATACAAGTGGGTTATTATCACTGCTTTTCCAACAGCAATACCTTTTATTGTCAATGAGCGTTATGAATGTCTTTTGCTAAATATAGAATTTAAACTATTGTCATTCCTCAAGTTAGTAGAGACGCATAATTGGAGCCTCAGTCTCGCACTAAAATACTACTGCATTTATTTTGTATTTTACAGGTGAAGAATGGTCATATTAAACGAGTTACAGACAATGACATCAACTCTCTGGTGTTGGAGGTGGAGGGTTCAAATGTCAGGTGAGTTCGATTTTTCAGCTCAAATTTTCAGAAAAAGTGCACCGCTGCTAAAGGATTGTCACCTTTGACTTTTCTGTGCCACCACCTCCCTGTGATTCTACAGTACCAACTACATCACATGTCCCGCTGACCCGAGGCAGACACTTGGCATCAAAATGCCGTTTCTTGTGATGATCGTCAAGAAGACCAGGAAATATTTCAGCTTTGAAGTCCAGGCACTGAAACATGTTCAAATTATAGACAGTAACTATTGCTATTCAGGGTTAGCCATAATTTATTGCTCTATTCCCTTCTCCACTTTCAGGTCTTAGACGATCAGAATTTACGCCGGAGGTTTCGGGCAAGTAATCACCACAGCAAGACGCAAGTGAATTCATTTATGTGCACAATGCCAATTAGTGTTGATGATCGCTGGAACCAGTTTCAATTCAACTTGGTAGACATCACCAGGAGGGCCTATGGGACCAGTTATGTGGAGACGCAGCGTGTGCAGGTATGTGTGCGTATGGACAGCAGAGGAAAATGATCACCAAATGCTTGAGAAGAACCCCAGAAATGAGTACAAATAAAAATAAAAAAAACTGCTGTAAAAAAACACTAACAATATTAAAATGTAAAAAGTTAAAGAAAGATGAAGTTCAAATCTTCAAGTCGTCAGGAACACAGGAACGCTCTTTATAAGGCAACGCAAGTAGAGAACAACAACCAAGTACCAAAAAATAATGACTATAGTAAACAACCCATCTAAAAAACTCAGTGTCGTTCTGTTGTGATCTGTTTTCTTTCAGATTCATGCAAATTGTCGTATTCGGAGGGTATATTTCACCGATAAACAGTACACTGAGGATGAGCTCCCACCCGAGTTTAAGCTGGTTATTCCTGTCAAGAGACAGGACGCAAGGTGGGGAAAAAAATACTGAACATTTGGATCATTGGATTTTTTTTTAACTCTTTCTTTTTCTCGCAGCAAAAAGGGAGCTGCTCGACCTCCTCCACCTCGACCGACCTGAACCAAGTTTGAGCACAACTATTTGTGTGTGTAGCCGTTAGTTTAACTTTTAACGTTTAACTTAGTTATATAATAGATGTTCTATTATATTCAAAGTTGAAAATGTTTCTTTTTAGTTGTGTCTTTTCCTATTTTTTTAAACAAATTCCACTTCTTTATTGTTTGATTTATTTACATTATGAATCAATGTAATACAAGTGTTAATCATAATACTGGAAACTTGTGTAATGTCAGCAGTATTTACTAAAATGAAGTTCTCACCTCACCAAGGTAGTCATGTAGCATAAATATTGCTGACCAGGAAAATTGATCTAAACGTAAACATAACAGATATTCATAACCAAAATATGAACATACAAATATATGAATTATTTACAGTAGACACATGTATGGGGTAAAGTATTAAAAAAACTATTTATCTTTATTCTATTTATATGTTTACATACTGTACTACTAAAATTTGCCAAAGAAACGGCAAAAATATACATCACTTATTGTTAAAAATACTATATAATTTAATAGCACATCTATTCCAAATTGATTATGTAAGGACACAAACTGTTGGTTTTTGGGACTTTTATGCCCCGTATGATTTGAACACAAGTTTATGCGCAGTTAATTCATCTTATTAATCATTTGATACGTTAATTGATAACATGTTCAGTAAAAATCTGTGAAACGTGATGATTTTAGTACACCGACAGTGTTAGTTATGAGTTCACCAAGCTTGTAAAGTCAAGCTTGTAAAGTCAGTGAACGCACCACGCGTGTTTTGCACCATTGAGCATGCGCGCCGCGCCGCTGGCTCTTCTCTCGCGAGGAACGACGCCGTTATCGGAACCTCGACAAACAACACGAGAATTCATCATTCACACGGTAATATAAGCCGATACAGGACTGAATACCTTGTTTGCCACTAGTGAGGGGATTAATTCCTTAGAAACTATATTTCATAGTTATTTCTCGCCGCAGCTTTTTGACAGTCGTACAATGATTTTGTGGCCTTTAGGCCTAACTAGCATGCTAACCACCAGGCTAGCGTATGTAGGACTACTGTATTTGAATCAGCTTTAACATTAGCACACCACTTCGCGCCAGCTAACATTTGCTAACATCCAAACATGATCGATGGGTCTAATGGTTTATGACAAAATAAATAAGTAGTTCGCGCTGAACAAATCAACCTGCATTCTAATATTTTAAAATATCCAAATAAGAAAATCCTTTCTGGTTGTCCCGAAAAAGTACTAATCCTGGTTTTGATGAGTAGAGGAGACTGCACCACAATAGCATCCTTAAAATGTGGGGGGGAAAGATCGTTATTATTTCATGTCTACCAAGGCTGCAACGTGCAATAAAAGCTCAAACAAGCCAATGTCATCATTGGCTCAATAGCGTACAAAAACAAACCAAAACATGGTTTTACAGAATCTGTCCGAGTTGTGAATGAATGTGAAATTCGGGCATCATTTGCGTCACACATGACAAGGTCCAAATACCACATTTATTTGTATCATCAAATATTGTTGCAACAACTTCAGAGGAATTAATAAATTTTCTTTGACGACTTGAGCATAATTGTAGCCTTGGCGTTTGTGAATTTATTATAGTCTTGACATTTTTAGAAAGTAAAAAAACTGCACTCTTCAGAAGTAGGCCCTGTGCTTTGGAAGAATGACAAGCCAATAAACTGAAGCACACATTCAGTGGGCAAACTCCAGTGGACAACAGCACAAAATATGGTACTCCCAGATGCCTCTTTTACATGGAGTTCATTACAAACTGGGATAGGGATGCACTCGTCTGCTTTCACACAAGCATTGATCAGATAACCCTCATTTAGATGTGTGGAAATGTCAGCATTGGATGTCACATTATGAAATATTTGGAGAATTGTAAACTTATCTACATTTCTAGCGTCGTTTCCTTATCTCATCCACCTCTATGGAAAGTTTCAAACATCTAATATAATTCCTCAAATTAGTCATCGTAATCTTGAAATTCTTGTACATGTGCCATTTTGAAATTTTCTTCAATGTTATAAGTGTGGTAAAGTGTGATTGTTGAGAGGGTTTATATTCATACGAGTTGTTTGTTAAAAAGACTAATCTCATCTGAGCTATGTCCGAAGAGGAGTTGGAAGAAATTGTACAAATAACAGTTGAGGACTTCAGCGCAGAGGGTCGAACAGGTAAGAGTCATTGAAAGCGATGTGAAAAGATGTCAACATCCTTTTGACCTGTGTTTGTTAGTCCAAGTGTGTCTTCTTTTTGCATCATAGCAAGCATGCTGGACAATCAAGGACAAACTGAAGCGAGTCCTCAAAAGAAAAAAAGAAAATTCAGCAACAGCCAAGAGAACAGCAGCAGCAACCAAGACATAGGCTATATTAAGGTATTGAAGCTTTTCTACACTAGGCACAGTTTGAAGCTCTCACGGCAGTTTATTTTTCTGACATTTGGGAACCGCTGATATATTTGTATTGGCACAATCTTCTTCTCAGAACTTGATGGTCTCGTTCACTGCATCAGTCAGCCAGAGATTGGAAGGCATTGAATCCAAGCTGCAGGCTCTGGACGCCACATGTAAGGCTCTCGCACAAAAGCTGGATAGCATGGTGCCTTGTGCCAAGAATTCTATTCAAGTTCCAATGGTTGCCGGATCACCCCAGGGTGCCACGCAGACTTGGAACAAAGTGCGATGGTAAGCATCATGGATTTGCTGAAGGCACATTGATATAATTTGCGTTAGGAGGAAGTTTCCAATGTGTCAACCGAAAACTTGTTTCTCCACTTCCTGCGTAGTGTTGTTCCACAAACAAATGTGATCGTGAGCAGCGAGTCCATGAAGCAAGAAGATCCCTCGCTGGAAAACCTGCTCAGCAAGTGAGTTGCTTGTGATCTTATGTTGCATTGGAAGTACGTAGCTAGGAAGTAGTGTCGTTTGTAACAAATGGATATTTGTCTGCACCTATTCATGGACAATGCACTTTCTCCAAAAAGCAGGTCGACAGAATGTTTGTCTTGAAGATATGCAGGCTCCATATTTTTAGCCACCTTCCCCACAGACATTTTAAGTTTGCGTCTAATTTTGAACTGTATTCAATCGCCCAATAAAGGTTTCACAGTCACTTAGTACCCTCTACTGTTGGAAAGCAAATACTGCAGTCAAGATTTGCTGCATGGGAACGAGCGGTCTTGCTCAGTAACCCACTTTTGTGAGCTTAGATTTAGGTAAAAGTTAGTTTAATGACCATCACTAATTGCACCATGGTATCCATGGTAACGATGCTCAAATATCAAATTATTATCCACCTAGTAATTTCTTCAGTTTTTTTTTCCAAAAGAAATTTTGAGGTTCTCTGATGTATGAAACCGGAATTATGTGTCTTTTTGTAGCACAGTGGCGAAGAGGCGCCAAAACACAATTCTCGTGAAGGTGCCTGGCCCTGAGGAGAGTCAGGAAGAAGTGGAGAGCGGCTCTGAGGCTAGTGATTCCGTTTCCAATGGCGGCCATCCCAACAATGCCCAAAATGGACAAAATGTCACACTCATCACACTCAACTCAGAGGGTAAGCAGTCACAGCTTTGCTATGACACTTAAATGTAAATCGTTTTCATTTTCAAGTAGTCATCAACAAACATTGTTTGATACCTTGATATAAAAACTATGCTGGTTTCAGCCATCACAAATCAAGACTAGAGGAGATATTGTCATATTATGTTCTGTTTTTGTTCTCAGGTAATAACAGATGGTTGGCTAAGTAGCATACAAATCATTTCACATAGAGCGACATTTCAACACAGTGTATACTTCTGATGCCATCTGTGTCAGCGCTTATGAAGAGCAGCATAATATCAAACCAGAAAAAAAAGGTCAGATGATTTATCGAATAAGGCAACATGGTGGAGCACTGGTTAGCAAGTCCGCCTCACATTTCAAAGGGTGCGGGTTCGATTGCAACTTCGGCCCTCCCTGTGTGGAGTTTCCATGTTCTCCCCGTGCCTGTGTGGGTTTTCTACGGACACTCCGGTTTCCTCCCACTTCCCAAAAACATGCTTGGTAGGTTAATTGAACACTCCAAATTGCCCATAGGTAAGTGGATGGTTGTTTGTCTCTGTGTGCCCTGCGATAGGCTGGCAACCGGTTTAGGGTGTCCCCCCGCCTACTGCCCGATGACTGCTGGGATAGGCTCCAGCACGACCGCGACCCCAGTGGGGACAAGTGAAACAAAAAATTGATGCATGGATGGATGGATTTATTGAATAAAATTGCTGTCTTATTATATTTTATTGAAGTATAAGCTTCCTTAGCCAAAGGCACTGACCAAAGGCGTCTCTATCCCATGACAGACCTTGGCCTTTAGGTTTGTCAGTAACAGCCAGGATGATCCTTTTCGTTTTTATTTTGGACTGCATTGCTTCCATTTCTTCCAAAAGGAGACCTGAATTATAGATTTGTTTAGCGATAAAACAAATTTCCACTGTGAGATGACCAGATGCCTCAGTGGCTGGGAAGTAGTCGACAGGATGTCTGGACTCACTCGTGTTTTACCTGGCATTTGTGCACGCGACTACTTATTCTAGTTATAGTCGACATTTTGCCAAAGTCATCCTGAGCCCATGTGGTTGTATTAGCTAGGGATGAGTGATGTTTTTTGATGCGGGGCCATCTAAGAGATTGGCTATCGCAGATGTTCATTTTCACATTGGGTCTTTGCTCTTTGCACATCGAAACTCCTCCAGATTCTTTTAACATGAATAATCACGAGAGGATGAAATATACAAATTCATTCCTGTCTCATTTTGAGGAGCGCTAAATGTTTTCAAGAAATTTACACGGGGAGTTTTAGTGTGTGTGAAATTAAGATTAGCAATTATAAAACATGTTCCCATAGCTATTTATTATTCATTTCCTGTTTCATCGCAGGAAAGTGTTATGTTAAAAACTTTCATTGTCTGTTATTATATATGCTTTGGCCTTCGGTCTTTTATGATTTACTTATGTTTGTTTTTACTGCGAGTTTCAGACTTTCCTACACTTGGGCGCAGAAATTTCACTTCTTCTTTTTACCATATGAGGGTGCTGTTGTATTACATGAGTTATGCCCACATGCTCTTACCCATTTGGTGTCAGTTAAGCAGTTTTTCCATTATTAATACAGTGATTAGAATCTTCCACAATCAATGATGTTGTTCTCAGGGTAGCTTAAGGAGCGCTATACTGTATGTATGTCTGTTGTTTAAATGATTTTTTTATTTGTATTTTTCAGAGGACTACCCAGGGGGCACATGGTTAGGTGATGACAGTAACCCCGAGATGCGTGTTCGTTGTCCAGTCTCACCAGCCGACATGCTCCATATTTCGTCCAACTGCCGCACAGCAGAAAAAATGGCTCTCACGCTCTTAGACTACCTTTTCCATCGGGAGGTCCAGGCCATGTCCAACCTCTCTGGACAGGGCAAACATGGCAAAAAGCAGCTGGATCCGCTCATGATTTATGGCATTCGCTGTGAGTCCTTCCACTTAATTTTGTTCATTTTTGGAAGATGGTCTAGTGCTACTATTGAATGACTTCATTGAGTCAGTGCAGTGTTTGTCCGTACCACCGGTGCATGATTCGTGTAGAGCTTATTGTATATCAAAGTAATGCACATAAAACTTAACTCAGCGAGAGATTAAATCCTTACCCCTGGAATCTGTAAATGAACTTTGAGAACTTCCCATCATTCACCCTCCTGCCATTACAAAGCAGCATTGAATTGAACACAGAAATAGGCTGCAGTCTCTATTCCCATGGTGAGTTACAACAACATGCATTCATCATTGCACACAAGCGTTAATGTGCAACACATTTTATAACATACCAGACTCTAAATGACAAGCACATGTCTGGAAGAATGATCTGAAAAGAGTCACGTTCAAGTCACTGAGCTCTTTGAGTCCTCTTTGAATCCTGTAGCCACATACTGTATTTTGCACATATGGATTGTATATGAGATTACTGCGAGGGTACAATGGTATGCTGGAACTAGAACATACCGGTTGAATGACTCACTCTGCCTTCCTTAAAAAAAAAAAAAAAAAAAAAAAAAGGAATGAAAGGACACCTGCTACTCCTGTCTGAACTTGTCCTACTGAGTGTGAAGGGGCATTTTTTTCCCCCCATATGACATTTCTGTAGATGGCTTGCAGGTTCACTGGGGTACACATTCATGTAGATTTGAGATGTGATCAAATAGCTCATTAGGGCGGCAACCAATAGCTATAGTTTCATCTGAACATGTTTCCCAGACCGAATTATGTTGGATCAGACTGCCGTAAGACCTCAGGGTGAAGAATGAAACCATAAATAGCTTCAATTTTAATTCAATTGCTCCTTTGAATTATTTTGCACTTTTGGGAAACTTTAGGAGATTGTCAATTCTAATGCCCTTTATTTGTGATGCTAACACAGTTGGCATTCATGGTCTTCTGCTTGTTATGTTCATGGATGTAAAAAATTCAAATCACCAATATAAAGTACTTTTATGCATTCAAAAGAAATAATCTTATATTTGTGTTGTATAAGAAGACCTCTCTGCTTCTCTCTAGGCCACTTGTTCCACAAATTTGGCATCTCCGAGTCAGACTGGTACCGCATCAAGCAAAGTATTGACTCCAAGTGTCGCACTGCCTGGAGACGTAAGCAGCGTGGTCAGAGTTTGGCTGTCAAGAGCTTCTCCAAACGCACACCCCGTGGTTCAGGTTCAGGTAAATGTACAAACAACATGCACGATATTGGTTTCAAACAGTGTTGTTGACAGACGGGTGACATTTAGATGAGACTTCACTTTGGTATTAGCCCTATTTTACTGCATTCCATAAAATTCCAAACGCATGCACGTGTGCATGAATATCAGGGACACGGCCAAACGGAGGGTGGTTTAGATCAAGCTGTGCTGAATGGCTGATGTTGTGGTTGAACCAACTGATGGATTTCAGAGTCACAGAGGCTTCCTCCCTCACCCCTTAAAAGACTGGTCACACCAGTACAAGCTCATTTCTTTTTAGGGCTATTGTTGAGAAATTAGGGCACCCGAGTGCCCAAATAGCGTGCAGTCTGGTGCTTTGTTCCATGATTAATGTGATCACTCTTCTGCCCCATTATTCATGACAGTTGGCACCTTGCACAAAAGAATTGAATGTAACGACTGAAACTTGTTGAGCAATCTCGACACCAAGCCCAAATCGGTTCATGTGGCCAAGTGTGAGTACGAGAACAAGAGTACACTATACTTGGACTGATTCTTTTCCAAAAGTCTTCTTCCCGACATTGATAGTATTTGATTTTATTATTACAAGAAATGAATTCTTACCCACTATTTGCTGACATTTTTTCTGCATTTTTAAACATACCATTGGTGTGATTTATTATTTATTTGTTGTCTTTAATCTTACGCCCCGTGGCGAAGACCTGCTAACATCTTTCACCGCTATTTCTTGATGTTGGGGAATTTGGCGCTGTAGTGGGTCCTATGATGGATCCATTCAGGGGTGTCAGGCTACTGGTGAGGTGTTTAGAGTCTGAGGTCTATCGTTTAGATTACTTGCTCAAGAATCCGTGTTTGTGTATGCGAATGTCTGGAATACATATCCAATTTAAACAACCTTGTTCGCAAATGGCTAAGCTTTGTACAAAAAAATTTATGGTTTGTATTTTCTCTCGTATGATATTCAATACAGTGCTGACAAACTTTTTTGCGGTGTAGCATTTGATGGTTCATGAACCTTTTCTTTCCAAGGAACCCCCTAATATGCGCTTATATATGGATACAGAATGGCGCATGTCGGGGCATGTAATAAGGAGTTGTCTTTAATGTGGGCTTATATCAGCCTTAATTTTTGCTCCACTCACGCAAGTACAAAAGCGCCATTGTAATTTCAGTATTTCTCCTTTGGAACAGAGGGAGGCCTCTCAGAAGAAACCACCCAGATAGAAGCAGCCACCCAGCAGACCCTGCACTACACACTGGCCAATCAGCAGGTCCAGTTCCATCACATTGGAGAGGATGGACAAGTTCAAGTGGTGAGTATCACTAGTTTTGTCTTTACTTGATGATTCTCCGAATTGGTCATCACTGTGGGAGTGGCGGGTCTTAAAGTACAGGTTATTAATGGACAGATACTAACTTTGCCATCCAATATAGTGAAACAAAACGCAGAAATGTACTGCATCTTCAGGGTTGGCGTTGGATAACTGCTCCAGCTGTTTGGGTCAAAGGTTATAATCAGGCCATTACAGCATAATAGGTGGGCTGACACACAGGAAGTGTCTGGTACTGGTTATCTTTTTTTCTTGTGTAACTCGTAATGTTCAAACCACCCAAAAATGTTTTTTTTTTTACGTGGCAATGGGATGCTGTCAGAACGTATGCACATAAATATGTAGTATGTACAGAGGTGTGAAAAAATGGCCAATGGTTCTAAAAAAATATATACGTATATTTTTTTAATTATTCTGCTTTTGATGCGATTCCTTCTCTCCCAAAAGTACGTATACATGGCACCGGCTGTCCTCTTATATCATGCTGAAGTCCAGCTGTTGGTTAAAGGTGGTATCGTGATGCCACACTACTGGGTCTTGTCCAGTTTACAGCTTCTTGGCCATCATTTGACGTAATACTGTTAGAATTCAAAGCCGCTCGTCTCGTAGATTGTCATTTTGTTTGCTGATGAAATATCTCGTCATGTTCCGCACTGTTGAACTTTTTCATGTTCACATTGCTTTTTGGTTCCGAGCAACTGATTCTCTTCAGTGACATAAATGTTGTGAGGTGTATTAAGTTACATATGGAAATGTAGTGTTTCTGTTCGTATTTCTGTCAAGCTCTGTGGTATCTGTCAAAACCCCTTGACAAGACATGTGGCATGCAGTGTTTATGTATTTTTTATTTTATTTTTGCACTCCCTCCATCTGCCCTTACTTTGCCATTTGTGCTTTTGCTTGGCCCAAATTTAGATGGCTGTCAAATTATGGTTATATATATGCATATTGCATATTTTCTTGGATGGTTTAAAACTTCTGTGGTTGCTTGCCAATCACATATGGTCTTCTTGAGAAATACTGTACACAAAATATATACATCTGATGGCACTTAATTCCGCTTTTCTTTATTTACTCTTTTTCACAAATACATTGAAAACTAAAAATGAGCAGTGACGTGTGTGAAAATGAATGATTACAGAAATAGTACATAAAGCTAGAATCTACAAAGATTCAACAATTAGAGTGACAACACGGTAGTAAACATGCTGCTGTCCCAGCTTTTTAGCTTTTTAGAAACATGTTGCAGGCATCAAAAAAAAAAAAAGTAAGATCTACGTAACGTGACATTAATGTGGTGCTGAATCTATGAACGCGGCGGTGGAGAGGAGGATCATTGTTTGTAAGGGAAATCCCCCTCCATAAGAAAAATCCGATTGTTGCATTTGGTCAGTGTGTTCCTTTTTTTGTTTTTCCCACTGGAACCTGGCCGGTAACCCCATGTAACCCCCTTAGCGACACTAGCAGTTTTTATTGCCTCTCTATTCCTAAAAAATGAACTTATAATCAATCTTGCCTAGTCCATCACACAAACGTCTCTTTCATACTTGTCTATGATCGTCTCTTTCAGCTCTATCGTTGTTCTTGCCACTTTCCTCTTCTGCTTTACTCTTGCGTCTTTCTTGGGACCCGTGTTTTTTCCCTAGCACAGGGCAACCTTATAGTGGTCTACAACCTGCAAAACAACAATGCCGACTAACGGCAGGTGGGACAAACTCTATTTTGTTGACAATAGCCACGTGAGTCGAGTCGGTTTCCGAAGGTTTGTCCGAGAACCGGGACAAAGATTTCCCGACATTTTGTGTCGAAAACCGAATATGTTGATTTCCAATGCAGTTGACTTCTGGGGTACCACTGTATTAGGTATTAAATATCATACTGCAATCGGGGTACATTAATATCTTTCAACCCCCCGATAAACTTGTATGCAATGTTAAAGATTTTTCTTCACCCCTTAAATCTATGCATAATACCACCCTTCGACTTCGGATGTTTTTTCCCGAAAAAAAAAAAGTGTTGATCTGAAGAAATTATGGCATTAGAAAAAAAAGTAATCATGTATTTTCAGTATTTTTGATATTTCATGAAAAATATTCCTTTTCAGATTCCACAGGGCCAATTGCACATTGCCCAGGTTCCTCAAGGAGAAGAGGTGCAGATCACTCAAGACAGTGAGGCAAGTATGCATGGATTTATCCGTGAAGTTGTGTGAGGAAAATAACTCTTCACTTTTTCTACTGTTTTTCTGCTGTATCACGTTTCAAACTTGCACAGTAACAGGTAGAGTCGGAAGAAAAAATGAAATGTCAGCGTATGTTGCAAAGAAGCTCGCGCATGAACTGTTTTCTTTTCTTATATTGCCTCACACAGTGGCCTCCGTATCACTGAATAACCAACCAAATGGCTCATTTTAAAAACTGAGTTTCTGAATAAGTGGGGTGAAACAGTGCACATTCTGAGCATAATATTCAAACGCACACATGATGTGAGAAGGGGAATTTTGGGGGTGACAAGCCTTGGGCTTGGTTTTTGTAAACCAGACATGTTTTTACCCAATATTTAGTCCATTAACTGATCGTCATCACTCGTATAATACTATGAACTTGTTTCTCACAGTTTATTCTTGTCAATTTGATTCTGTGCTTCGTAAGAGTACCCCTATGATAACATTTACATCATTGCCAGAATTGTTGTCAGTGTGTCATAGCTTTAAATGTCCGACTGACAATGTGACAAATTATAGTTCATCAAGTTTTATGAAATTGCATTGACTGTAATCGTGTCTTCTGTTAGAATACATCTGAGTGAAGCACTTCCGCAAAAGCTGACTCTTAAAGTAAAGTCATTAGTGATGTGAATAAAAACAGATGTTGCCTGTTGCATGCCTTCATGTTTATATACCCGCCTACTTATTCATAGAGTTATGACTTTTGTTTCCATGTAAATCTCAGATGTCTCATGTCCCCTACCAGGCATCCCTGCATGTGCTCACAAAACTGACTTCCCAGCTGAAATTAAAATTTAAAGCCCACTGACAGTTGAAGAGTGATTTTCGCATTAAAGTCACTCTGGAGTCAGGTAGTTGGGCAGGGATTTATTTATTTATTTTATTTAAGTGCCAGTTTATGTAAATACACACGCATGTAATCGCAGACTGTGTTCGGCACGTGCATTACTGGTTGATATTTCTACAGGAGCCACTGACGCTTTACCCCACGTGTTTTTCACATTTCCTACCCAGTTTTGCAGCAGGAGGACGACATGAACGATTGAGTGAGAGAGACCAGGAGTATTGAAGGGATAAAAGCTTTAAAGACTTTCCTGTTCTTTGTGGCTGAACTCCGATTTTCTTTTCTCCTCCCCCCCCTTTCCTATTTCACGATTGTTTGTTTTTTAGAGTTCAAAGCTTAGCAACAGAATCCCACTTCTCCCAACTGCCACTCACACCGAATATGTTTTCATTAGGAACAGACCCCTTTCCATCAAGACATTAGGTCCAGCAAGCTCAAAGAGGAAATGAGCTGTTTGAGAGATTACACTCTTCTCTGGCCATACGACATCTTAGACTGCTGCAAACAGTGAAATGCAATTAGCGAAAGAAAATTGCAGAAAATTGTGACATGTTTAAATATGGCACATATGGTATGATCCAGTTTGTGAATTCCTGTTTATGTCATTGTGGTCGTTCAGAGTTTTTATGATGGTCGTTGCTGTTTGAATTTGTTTTCCAGAAGTCATGTTGTGAGCAGACATGACAGAATAGTATTAGTGTTTATGAGCTAACACTTATGGCAACTGCATACTGAGAATTCATATAGCAGTTGTTGAACTATACTCATACTGGTTGACAGAGTGGATTGTGAATTGATGTCGATGTTTTAGCGTAAACAAGCTCAGAGTTTAAGCTAAAGTTTTTAATGAAATCGTTTTTCTTGTTAGCAGTTTAAAGGTCCCATTAAACACGTTAGCAAATTAGGATGCATTAGACTGCGTATGTGGGATCTGTTGGTTAGGAAGAGGTGCTTTGTTTTAAATTTGATTTGCACGTGCAGCTTTTTTTTCATGGCATGTCATTTCTGTCTTTCAGGGGAACCTCCAGATTCACCAAGTGCATGTTGGCCAAGATGGTCAGGTAAGAACTGTGACTTAAGTTAGAGGAATGAAAGCATTGTAAATTCCCTTTGTTTGAGGATGACATTTATACCACTCTTTTGTGTTGTGTCGAGAGGGAGAGTTAGTTTGTTGGGTTTGCTGCCGTATTTATTGTCTTTTGCGCCTCTGGGCCTCCTCCGCCGGGTTACCATAGCAACCAGCGACGGCATTGATTTTGGAGAAAAGTTGCGGGTCACCATGATCTATTAAAAGAAAAAAAAGAGGCATTACGTCTGCTTCAAGATATTGACAAAGCAGTGTCTGAGGATAAGTGGACGCTGGATGGCTTGGCTGAGAGCGAGTTCAAGCGAGCAGTCTCCGCAGAGCAAATGCTTGCCTTTCCTCCGGCCCGACTGACCAGATGGCTGGCACTTTTGAACCACCTCGCAGATGGTTCCAAAAATGGTTTGAATGCAACCACTCGGCTCGGAAAATGTCTACAGGATAAGCAAACATCATTGGACAAGTGAGGCAGTTTCGGTGTGGAGCGGAGCTAATGGAAAAGTACCTTTTAGGAGCACATTTATCTGTTCATCGCCATTAGAGAAGAAAACGTAGGAATGCCTTTCAGCTTTTGCAGTATTTGTACCTAGGGGTTCAATTGTGCACCTTGTAGGGTCCATCACAAATTTACCTTGGCACTACCCTCTTATCTGACAGTGTGTCACGTCTACACAAGGAACAACCTACCCAAACAATATAATGTATGGCTTTAGAATATCTACATAAAAGTGACAACAATTGAGGTTAGCACGTTGATGTGACGCACGGCAACTCTTCCAGTTTCTCACATGGCCTGTTTTGATAATTATTGCCCACTGCTTTTGGGAGGAAATTCTTTGTCATGCTGGTGGTCTGGTAGTTAAATTCATTATCGTCTGTGGACTTCTTTTTAAAATCAGCATTTGTGAGATTTTTTTTTTCTTACTACAAAGCAAATGCATGTTGGTGGGTGAAGTTGCTAATGTGAAAAGCTGCTTTTTAATACATTTTCTTATGTACAAACCTTTAAGACCAGTCAGACATTTAACATAGTTATTCAATCTAGTATGACTTGCTTTTTTCCAATTAAGCGGCAATTGTGATTGCATGACCATAATTTGCAGAGAAGGAATGGCACCAGACTGTGTGAAAATAAATAATCACCCTTCACCAGATGTAATATGTCCAAATGTTTAAAATGATGTAATGCGTTAGGATCTTAAGCCGCATCCTGGATGTGCATCTGGAAATATGCTCTTTCTGCTGCTCAGTTCTTTATTCAGTTGTTGAAGATCTAAATCACTCATCCAATTTTGTGTGTACACTTGTTTTGAGAGCTTTCGATGGCGTTTTATTGGTGTGTTCGCAACTGCTCGAGGATCGTACTAAGGATCGCTGGTTTTCGTCTGTGTCTCGTAAACACAAAGGCGATGTCCTCAAATGACTTTCTTTTTGAGTCCGACTGCAAGAATTCCTCTCTGGCTCCCTCTGTGTTAGTAATTTGTCCATTATGAAGTGCTGCACCAGTACACATGTATAGTACCGTTCAAATTTGCTTCAGAAGCCCCTTCTTATTAGGTTTAGCTTCTGTTCCCATGACAAACACGCATTAGTTCAAAACCTCTGCATTTGTTAATGTGTGCAGACTTCGGTTCCTTATACACAGGCACCAAGAGATTCTAAGATGTGAGAACTAGAAAAATCAAAAGGCATTTAATTCCCTTGGGTTTATTAGTGAGCGTTGTCCAGTGAAATGCTATCATAGATTCCTTTTTAGACTGATGTGCTGCTGTTTATATTTGTAAAATGATACGCTGTTACAAAACAAATTGAAAGGTTTTTTTTTTTTCTCCTCTCTTGTTAGACATTGGGCCTTTTATTCAAATGTTATGGTACTACTTCACACAGACATCAGGTCATCTCTTAAATCTTATTCACTGACAGAACATGAAGGCCAATAGGCCGGGCCGGTACAATGAGTAAACTCGCCTATCTATGTAAATTCATATACAATACGACAATATCTACCTCTGCAAATTTGAACCTATACGTTAATTAAAATACACAATGAGCATCATAGTTGCGCTCTTAGAGAGATAGTGTTACCAATCAAATTACTTTTTCAATTACAAAAAGTCTGTTACCATGTCAATCAGTGTTGATTTGGTCAAGTTTGTGTTTTTTAATGTTTTTCATGATTTTCCTTTTGGGGAAAAAAAAAATAGACTGATACTATCGCTTTAAAAATGGATAGAACCTGGAACAAATTTGTAATTTTGTTTATTAGGACCTTTAAATGAGTATCTTCACAAGAAATAAGTTTAAAATTGAATTCAGCATGGGCGATTAGATATAATTAAAACATTGCGGAAATGAGAGGGGTGTACTCACTTTTGTGAGATACTGTACACGTGTGAATTATTGTAGTGTTTGAAAGTGTTTGCCCCTTGACTGTTTATTTTTGCATGTTTGTCACAATTAAATGTTTCCCATCATCAAACAAATTTAAGTAGACACAAAATGGCAAAATTATATTGAAGAGATTTTTTTTTAACAGGTATGACATTATCACTCTACAACTATCTTTGGTAATTGGCAGAGGGGCATTTTCAAAATGAAGACACTATGTGTATTTTCCTTTTTGTTTTGACTTCATAACATCGCAATGGCCGATCAGGGACCGTGGAAGTGATATCATGAGTACTCTAGTCTAAAAAAACTTTGGACAAATGAATGCCCCCTTTGTTTACAGAGAGGTCCTCTTGAAGCATTCTACATATGATGTCACTGTTTTTGTAATCTCACAAAAGAACATGAGGCTATATTTTTGTAACATATCCCAAACAGTTAATCACGTTGAGTTCCCTTCCGCTGTCTCTCTCCCTGGAGCTGTATTCTTCTCCAGCCCATTTCAGTGTTTTTTTTTTGTTCATCTGTTCCTGCTGAAACTATGGTTACACATGTCTTAAATGACACCTGCCACCTTGTGACACTACGGGTCACAATCATTGTCAGCTAGTTACTGTAGTATCTCTATTGGAATTTTGGCTGCATCTGGTTCCATTTGATAACATTGTTTAACCTTCACCACAGCTGAGCTGCATCGGGATTCAAAAAGGTTGTTCACCTCAATAGTTTATCCTACAGACCGTTGAGTTTCCTATCACAGTTATCTTCAGTTATTCGCCATTTACTACGTTTATGTACGATATAAACAGAAGTATTTGGAAAGAGATAACAGGTCCTCCAACTGCTGACAAAAGCAATTTAAGATGTTTGTTTAATTTTATCATTTTTTTTAGAGCTCACCTCCATCCACCATTATGCTTGTTTCTGTTGCTGAATCATCGCCCGAGTGTACTGACCAGTCATTGATTCATTGAGCCACTGATCAGTCTTACATTTCCACCGTAGGGTGTAGGCAGGACATTGATAGAGGTGACGCAACATAACAGCTAGAGCTCAATTTACCAAATAAACAAGAAAATAAACATGGCACAGTACATTATAAGGATCATAATAGAAAAACATCAGCAGGTTTTTAAAAATTCTCTGTTGTATGACATTAGTTTTCAAAACATAGCTATGATATAACTATAGTATATTGTTTTGCAACTGACATACTTTTCTTCTCTCTTCTCGATGTAGATTTGCTTCAAATTTGTATTCAGTTATTGACAACATAGCCTTTGTTGTAGCAGCCCAATTGGATGCCATTACCATAGATTAACTTTTAAATCCCCACAGTGGAAGAGATGGGAACAGATGGCAGACCAATGAAACTACATATATTATACTCTTTTACTGTACTTCCTGAGTGCCCGTCTCCTTTGTTACTACGCTGCGTTGATGCAGACCAAATGCGGGATTTGGAAGATGAAAGGCAAGACCGATAAAGAAGACAATGTTAGTGTTGGAAAGGAGAATCAGTGGAGGAGCTGCTTCATGCCATTCGTGATTAAACACTCAGACCAGTTGAGCTTTGAATAATATAAAAAAAAATAAAAAATTACTGGATCAGCTGCCACCTAAAATTGAAAGAAGTCTATGCCAACTCAAATGGCTTAGGAAGTGTCTACGTTGGCCTCAAAGGAATCCATTTTATTCTCATATTTCCATATTTTCTGGCATACACGTTCCTCATCAAATCTGTCAAAGCAGGAAGTAAGACCCATGACAAAAGTCTAAAACAAGGGTATGAAGACAAATCACTAAGCTTGCCATTCAGAGGTGGAGAAAAAAACCCCCATCAATTTATACATTACTTGTCACCTGCTTGCATTGTTTCCAACAATGGACCCGATGCCCACCAAAGGACGTTAAGAATGTCAAAGTCCAGAAGACACACCCCTTGCCTTGCCTCGCCTCCTCCTCTCGTTGAACCTCTTCCATCTTTTCGCAGCAGATGTTGTTGCGCATCTGCTGGATTCTCTCAAGCATCACTGTTTGGGTCCGTGTGAGAAGTAGGTCAGAGATTAAACAGAGGAGAAGAAAGCTGGTTCTTGGCAGCAGCCTACCAGGACCTGTACATGGACCCGATTGACCTGATCCAGACGAGGAGTTTAATTAGTGCTTGAATGAAATCGCTAGATCCTGTTGTTCATTCCCTTTTCCCTCTCTGCTCAGGGGTACTGTTGCTGTTTTGCTAGTAGTGTGTTGAGATTCCAGTCACTCACACATGCAGCTTAAGTAAAATGAGGTAAAAAAGCTACAAAAACCATGCTTTATGGCCCATTTTAGTGTAAGGGCAATGTACAAAAGCGGGGAGGCCTAGGGATGGATACTGTTTCAAAGGAGTAGAAATCTGTTTTGTGTCCTCATGGCATCTCCGCGTAGAGATACAGAGCTAGGAAATCCTAAATTCTGTTCGTGTGTGTATCCTTCATTGGCCGGTACACTTGTGGCTGTTTTATTTGGTCTGTTTGGGCAGGACCCTGGGTTACAGGCTTTGTAAGTAAGAGGGACCAGATGTTTCCAACTTAATTTCAATGTGACTCAACAACAGCACAAGCTGTGTGCAGACCTGCATCATCATTGAAGTCCAGAAATACTTACATTTGAATACGTTCAAGTGGAAATTTACAAGAAGGACATTGAAACACTCAATACGTATTGTCAACTTTGAAAATGTAGGACAAGAGGACCACAGGGCTTTTTGCCGTCCTGCATCAGAATTGGATTTCTTACATTCAAGGTTATTCAAAAGCAGTTTTACTAAGAATGACAAGCAGTTGGTGTACTTTATATTCTTTGCCAGGCAAACTTTTTTTTCCAATTTAATTTTGACAACCTAAACTGCCTCAGCGCTTTGAAATTTGCAAATTAGAATACGCATCAACAACCCGAGCAAACATTTGATTTACTGTGTCCCTGCTGCGATGATGTTAAGGCTTCAGAATTATGTGTGGGAAAAAAACGACACAGCCTACAAGGGGAGCTGTAAAATTTTAGTGTGAATAACTGACAAACAACAACTTGCACCAAAGCGCTAAGAAGGGAGAAAGGATTGTGAAATTCACACACATTTTGGACCCTCCATCAAGATATTATGTTAACAGCGGAATAGAATGGAATGGAATAGAGTAGAATACATAGAGAATGGAACGAAATATAAAACCCTTATTTTCAATTAAAAATCTAGAAGAAAGTAGAAAATACAAGTTGAGGTTAACTGTTGAGGCAAAAGGTGTTGCCAAATGGCCATCTGGTGTGTCAGGTCAAGCGGAATTGTGATCTCCTTGTGTTTTAGATGTTTGAAAGGAAATGTCACAAACGGAATTGCGAAGTTGGATTGTGCAAGTACAGATGTAACCTTATTGCAAATGGGTATTTTATTTGTTTTTCTGTGTCATAGTTTGGCGTTGTAAGAGTCCTAGACAACCTGCGTATTTCAAATTCTGTCTGCATTAAATGAGATTGTTCAAATCATAAAATGGCCATCATCTTAAAATAAGGAATGCACCATAACTATAAAAATGCCTTCATTAGTTAGACGGGCCAAGTTTGGATTTGCAAAGCGGAGAGAGAGAGAAAAAAACAGAGCGGAATTTCCGTCCTTTTGGTTTGAGGGGCCTGACTTAATTACAGCTGTTATTTTTGTCATCAGTCCCCTTTTGATTTTCTGGATCAGGGTGAGGATTTGGGTCATGCCGGGTTCGTCATAGAGCCTCTGTAACCCACGTCTTGATATGATTCTTAAGTTTGATGGTGGGAATACGGGAGAGAGAACTTAATTAGGTGCAGGTGTAAAGATTTTGTATGGGAGGAGATAGGAAACTGTGGGTCAGGTTGCAAGGTCACAGTCAGGACAGGACATAGTACGTTTACAGCAGGGGTGTCAAACTGATTTTTTTCGCGGGCCGCATTGTAGTCATAGCTTCTTTCGGAGGGCCATTATGACAGTCAACCCAAATAAATGTATGAGCACCTCATATTATATACAGTATAAGCTACAAAACAAACTGACAAATAACTCGTTTTCAAATCAGACGAGTAAAAACTGGTCAAATATTTAAAAAAGAAGATATTATTAAAAGTGAAGACAATTTGCAATTCGAGTAATGACACACAAATTTGATGCACAATTTGTCTTGGCGGGCCACATAAAATGATGCGGCGGGCCTTGAGTTTGACACCTGTGGTTGATACCATCCTGCACAACATTGAAACCTGCACAGTGCTGTAAAATATATAGCTGTAAAAATCGTGTTTTTTTTCTCCGCGCAAGTCTGAAATAAAGGTTGATGAGTTCAGTCAGAGAGAGAGACGTCTTAGGCCAGCATATTCATTTTTCCGGTCGACTCTCCACTAAACAAGCACCGAGAACACGACTATGTTTGGGCATCTTTACAGCAGAGTTGCAGCCAAAACAAAGTCCAAAAGCCTTCCCACCCCACCTATCTAACTGGAGATAGTGTTACTGCTGAGACATCTGTCCAGAGTTGGCAGATACAGATGTTGACAGCTGTGAAACGGAAAGGAAGTTCCAGCCACTCTCGAGTCCAAATGTTTCCTTTTTTTCATTTCCTTGTTTTGCCTTTGAGAGATTTCCTCTGGGAATGAAAAGAACTAAATTAGTGTGTCATTTTCCTTTAAACACAGAATAGTATCGCTTGTTGTATAGGTCTGTATTTCTTCTTAAGACTGGCGGCTTCCATGAAATGGGATTTTCCTTACTATTCTAACTCCAGCAGACAAAACATCAAAACAAGCATTCACTCAGACACTCAGCAGATGACTTATGTTATCATCTGATCCACAGATTGCTCTGAGTCTTTTTGGGGATGCCAGTTTGCAGCATGTACATGGTTCATTGTGGAAATCTATTAAGTCTTGCTGATGCGTCACTGGACTGGAATTTACGTACATAACTTGGTGTACGAAATTAAAATATTTTTGGACGACATCATATGTTGAACTCAGTCATTTTTGTAGTGGTGTCTCTTTTTAAAGAGAGAAGGGTGATTTGATGGTTCTCAACATGATTCATTTTAGTTTTTCCTCTTGTGTTGCCATCATGCTTTTATTTATTGTTGCTGGCAGCATTACAGCGTCAGCATTTTGGTTTTTTCACTTTTTCCTCTCAGTCAGAATCTTGCATAGCTCCTGAAGATTCATTTTAGACTACTAAATAGTTTTGCTGCGTTTTGTGTCAATGGTGTAAAGTGGTAGACAGACAGCATTGAAGCCCACTCGCCAGCTTGAGGGTTTGTGAGACTCTTAGGGCGTATTCAGACCTGACTGTTTGGTCCGCTTTAAATGGACCAGGGTTCGATTGGAAGTCTGGTCCAGACCTTTTGTGCAGGTGTTCTTGTTTTCCACCACTCTTAAGCTTGTGCGCAAGTGACCCAACAAAATATAAAGGCGAAGCAAGGTACAATCGTTGTCGTCTCACAAATAACTGTATACAGCAATTTGAACACTGGCTTTTTATTTTAATTTTGTAAATATTTGATTTGATTTATCATACGGACTCACATCTCTCAAAATCAATTGCAAATGAGAATCTGTTCTTAAATGCCGTAGATCAGGGATTGTCAACTGGTGGTCTGCATTGGTATTGCAGGTGGTCCGTGAAATTGGAAATGGAAAATCGTTTTTAAAAATTATATATTTTTGTGTTATTTCAACTTTATTTGTGTCCCAGCTAATTTTGTGAATCATTTACCCATCCAATATAATATAGCTGAGATTCCCCAAATGCAAATAAATAGCCTGTATAGGTCTATCCTCCTTCAGTGCAAAATGAAATAATATTCCACAACAGCAGCGGTCCTTAAATTGCTTCTTCGTTACAATGGTGGTCCCTTGGACAAAACCACTTAAAAAACCCTGGTTTAGATGGATTAAAAAAACGGAAAATGACTTTTAAAAAAAACATTGTTACAGGCCATACTCCACAGTTTAGAATTTGATTTTCAGCCCAACAAGTACTGAACCCAATTTAACTGCATTGTACCTGATTACTGAAAACCACGTGTTCTTACACAATGAGTCATAGCACAGGATATGCTGCTGAGACCTTTCTGCAAAGATTCTCGTGTTCCAAATCTAGCTGCTTTTCTCAGCCTCTGTTTGCATCTTCACACAGCTGAGAATGCAAACTACTCTCCAATGGAAGTAGCGAGCTGAGTATAACAAGTTCCACAACTAGCAACGATATGCATGAGTGGATCAGGACCACTGTAAAAACAATATCTACATGAACCTGCCACAGACCAAACATAACCACTTGCACCTTATGATGATTTAAGACAGTTTAAGAAATGTATCAATCAATCCTCCTTTTTAGAAGAAATAATCTTCAGTTTTAGTTGACCAAGTTCTCTTACTTTATTGACAG
Organism: Syngnathus scovelli; assembly: GCF_024217435.2. NCBI lineage: Eukaryota > Metazoa > Chordata > Actinopteri > Syngnathiformes > Syngnathidae > Syngnathus > Syngnathus scovelli. Next base: position 12,983,510 of record NC_090852.1, read on the forward strand.
CAGAGTGAAACTTGAATGTATACTCAATTGAAGTTAATCAATAGCAATTCAATATTAAAATAATCCTATATAATACACTGATCATGTTGTTCCACCACACAACCGTAGAAACAAAGCAGAGTACTTGACAATAGAGCTGTGAAGATTTCTTTGTCTCAGTGGGTGAAGAAATACTGAAACAGCTGGTTCCCCATTTCATGTTCTCACATGACTGAATTATTGGCTTAACGGATCCATAAAATGACACTTTTTTTCACCACACTGGCTCTTGCTTTGACAATTCAAAAGCCACAAGAAATGAAGCTTAGCTTAGAATAGAATCGTAAAGCATGTCACTCTGCATAAATGTAATGTCAACAACTCTTCTCAGAAAATTCATTACCACTCCAAAACTCTCCCACACCAATCTTTCATGCAGATTTTCTTTTGATCAATAGTCCTTTTTTGGCAATCAAATGTGATTCATTTAACCCAGATCTAACAGTTTTTTGTTAAGAGTGTGACTGCCTCAACCTCAGTCAACCCCCTTGTTTTATCCTGTTAGTCAGGCAGACTTGCACACAAATGACTTCCATCAGGCTGCCTGGATTTGTTTGGTGTGTGGTGGTGATGACACAGCAGAAATTGTGGCGAAACTTTGTTGAAGACATAGCAAGCTGGTGGTTGGTGAAACAATTAACTAAACCAGAACTATCCAAGTTCAAAGTAAAAAAATCAGACTGGGGAGATGGTGTGGAAATGAGGTTTGTTTTTTCTGCCTTTTATAATGCCTATTGGAGAAGTCCTCGCCAACCACAGCACTGAGTGCAGCTGGAAGGCCACTTTGAAGCAGACCTCTTAAAAACTTCACTGAATAATCACGCAAGCAGCATTTGATGAAACCACGGGGATGAGACTTCTTCTAAACACAAGCCACTGAATAACAGAATAAGTTGAAATGTGAAATAATGTCATCGTTTATCACAGAAATCTACTCGTATCTCTTTCACATAAAACTGTGATTCTTTCTTTTGCCGCAAAGTTGGTTTGTATGTTTATGTGACACAACTCACTTCCAGTCTGACACCTGTGGTCAGTTAAAAGATGTAAACACATCAGACTGAACATAAATGAGGCATTCATCTGTTTGCTTTTATTAGGCTCTTATTTCTTCCTCTGGTGTGTGCTACACTGTCAATCATAACAAGTGAGTCTGCTGCTTTGCACATTCTGCGGGATGAACTTGATGAGGGGCATTGTTTTATTCAGATCAGTTAGACTATTCGGTCAGAGTTGAAGCCAGATGACTCATCATTGATGTTTCTTTGCCCTCCTTCCCCATCTGTTGGTCCCCCATCTGTAGGTACTCCGGGGAGCTCAGCTTATAGCGGTGGCGTCAGCTGAAGGGGCTGCAGCAGCGGTCGACGGCGCAGCTCTCCCTCCTGACATCCAAGTGCAGTATGTTCAACTTGCCCCCGTCACAGATCACACAGATGCAGTGCAGGTAAATAAAAAGCACCCACGGCAAACTCTTTGAGTCACTTGTGCCCAGTGTAAACAGTTGCTTAGTAACACAGTAACAGAAACTGGGTAACATTCCACGTACATGAGTAAACACTAAATCAGTCACAATCCACTTTGGTTTATAAAGACTTCATAATAAACTCGAATACTAGTTTGTGGAGGTCAGAAGTCCACCACCAACGGTATTATCTTAAAAACTCTCCCCGAAATCTGCCTTTACACAGAGAAATATGCTCGGTTTTAATCAGTAATGTCAGAAAATAATGCTAGGTCAAGAAGTATTAAGGAGTGTGAAAGGTTTGAAATAAAACCATCCGCATGAGAATGAAGTGTTGACTTTCAGTTTTAATTGATGGGTCGCACAAAAATATGGCACTCAACGTATTACACACATAAACAATTATCAATAGCATCGACTTAATAGTAATTTGCACAAATATGTATTTTCAGGAATGTCTATCAAACTGCTAGCCCTTCACGTCAATCAGTACCTGAGGAATAGCTCTCAGTTAAAAAAAAAAAAAAGACTTGATGGCGCCCGTATTAGTGAGTTAACATGCAAATTGATGCTTGCCAGTGGTTTTTACTATTTTGTGGAATAGCTGAATCCAGCTACAAAACGTCTTAACACTTATAAACACGTAATTAGGTGTCTTTAGTTAAAAAAAAAAAAAACAATAATAAAAATAAATGAAATAAAACGCTAAAACAACAAAGGCGAATCCACTGTTTTGATATACTTTTACTAGCAAAACAACAACGCTTTAATATGGCCACTATCATCAGGCTTAATGCAACAGACATCACCGAACGAACAGTCCATCAATGATACAAGCAACACAAAAACTGGGATATTTTGTTGATAGAAATGAACTTGAAGCTACATTTTTCTGTAACGATATTCACAATGTCCTCCTGAAATGCAAGAAAGCACCACAAAACAAATATAAAATCTCTGAATAACTCATCATAGTGGTAAATCAAGAGCCGCCTGCTGCTTATTGTGCAGACAAATACATATCTCATTGAGTCTCCTGCGATTTTCTGTGAAATACACTTTTTTTGTTTGGACACTCCCTCAAAATTGCATGTTTAGTCATCATTATAAAAAACAAAAAAAGTGAGCACTGACCAATAAAAAAAATATGAACTTTACCAAATCGTGAAACAGGAGGTGTCCGATTTACCTTTGTTGATTTTAACAAAAATGTTGTTACTTTTGTCAGATTCAAATGATTTCTGTAACCACTGTGGGTTGTTTCTTAATCAACAGAAGGCTTACATCTGATTTTTGAATCATACCTACACTGATGTCGAGACAGTTTTGCTCTGCTTAGAATTTGTCAAGCATGACTGCCACCTTGATGCGAAATAAATAACAATTTGCTGGCGCAGTTTGAAAGTGTCGGGAAGGTTTCAGACCCAAATTGCAAATAGTTCCCGGTGTGATTGCCACCACATGCAGTGTATTTCAAATACTGCACCGCGGCAAGCAATCCAACTATTTGTTTTCTCAAGTGATTGATGACGTTCTAGGTTGTTCTTTTGCAACTACATCAAGCTGTTGGATCATTCAACAGTCTGCTTTCATTTGAGCTTGATTTTAGTTCGGTATGGATGCTGTCAAGCAAACAACTTGTTAACTACTTGGGCTCTTTTGATCAGACATTGTTCGAGGGTTTTATTCAATTTAAGGTCACTATATTTTTTTGTAATTCAATTGGGCATTCAGTCAGAGCATTTTTAGATCCAACCAACCAACCAATAAATCCTTGATAGCAACGTTCCAGCGGTTAAACTGGGAATAAAAACTGAAACACTGCTATGAGGTTTCAAGCATGAATCAACCTGATGGGAGCCACAAAGGGAGCTGAGTGGTACAGAGTGTGGTATAACAGTTTGGTTTTTATGTCAAAAACTGCAAACACTCCTGATTTACAGTTCAAAGTTCAGCCAAAGGTTAGCACTGGTATGTACTGTATACTATCTCTTTGAACGGTGTGGAATTGAGAGAATCACTGTCATCTGTTTCCAAACACATGGTAGCATTTAAACAAGTTCTTGCAAAATGACTCACATTTTGATTTATTTATCTCTGCATTTGTATTTCTCTATACTGGATCATTTCCCTGCCCCACATAATATCCAAGACAATTTCCTCAAGATGGCGATAATCTGTAGAAATCTTTGTCTTGCTTACCCCCTGCTTAGTCTAACCCAGCTACCATAGAGTTCCAACGCACTAGCTAAATGTACATAATCATTAAATCATGTCAGAACAGTCTTTGTAGAAGTGTAACCATGAGATTGTTATCCTTCCAAATGGAGAGCGAGGCCCTTGCTGCGATACTTCATTATGGCCAAAATCCGAGATTTTCAATGAAAATCATCCATGTGAGTTTTACTTGGCCTCTTTAATAAGCAATGCTTAAAATATGTGACATGCTGTGATGCAGCTGCATCTGTGGAGTGTGCAGGGAGAAAAAACCCTGCAGGTGTGTTTGATGGAACCCCCGGCAGTGACTTATTCCTGACAGTCATCACGATTTGCACGCACATACCAACCACAGTCAGAGGGCATTCAAATACAATTTACGTTGTCAGCATTGTCAAATTGATCCAGCTAAAAAATGACATTCTGCAATATCTACGCCAGGCCTGTAGTTGGACAAAACCAGCACTGTGGTCTGCCATTTCTGTTCTTCTCTAGCGTTACAAAATAAGATGTTCTTTCGAAACCTTCGCCTTGGGGGTGCTGGATTCAAATGAAATACATGGGCTGGCTTTAATAATGATGCAAAATGTCCAGATGGTGAAACAAGTGAACATAAAGTTTAAGAACGTAATTCCTTTAAGTTCGCATTAATTAAAAAAGCTCACTAATCTATCCCTGGGCTTGGTGGAGCCCTGGTTAGCACGTCCGCCTCACAGTTAGGAGGGTGCGGGTTCGATTCCACCTCCTGCCCTCCCTGTATGGAGTTTGCATGTTCTCCCCGTGCCCACGTGGGTTTTCTCCAGGCACTCCGGTTTCCTCCCACATCCCAAAAACATGCTTTGTCGGCTGATGGAGCACTCCAAATTGTCCCTAGGTGTGAGTGGGAGTACGGATGGTTGTTCATCTCTGTGTGCCCTGTGATTGGCTGGCATCCAGTTCAGAGTGTCCCCCGCCTACTGTCCGATGACTGCTGGGATATGCTCCAGCATGCCCGCGACCCCTGTGGGGGTCAAGCGGTACAAAAAATGGATGGATGGTTTGTATTGTAAAACATGACAGTGTCCTGCGTCTACTATATTTTTATACCTTGACGGCAGGCGGCTGCACATAGAAACTGCAACTTCTTATAAAAATCAAGCATTTCATACAAAATCATGTATAAGATTTCAGACATCTTTTTCCCTCCGTTTTTTTGCTTATCCCAGGGTGCCGAGCTTGCCCCCGCCCTGCAAGCAGACATGGAGGTGAAGGATACCATCCAGGGAGAGAACGGCGAGGTGGTCCAAATCGTCAGCTCTGTGGCTACCTGAGAGAGGCGTCTGCTTTTTGGACTCTCCAAACGTTAACCGCTTACACAGCGCTACGGTGCGGCGGAGGTCTGCGTAAGCAGACAAACTGACAGACATTGAAGTCAGAAACCCGTTTTAACCAATCCCATACGTCAATCCAAAACGGCGTGAGCAAGCCAGTTTTTTGTTGACGCTGTCCCTTGCCAAGCAGATGTTCATCGTGCACTTGACTGTGAGTCTTCAAAATCAGCTGCTGTCTTCAGCTGGTGCGTTCTTCTGAAGGAGGAATCATCCCACCCTGGAATCCACACCGGGATTATTGTCTATCCTGGGCGGTTGCTGTTGAAGCACGTCGGCACATACTCGTACGTTTTTGCAATGATGAAAAATAGCAACGTTGGAGAGTTGAGTGGCTGGGTCCCGCATTATTATGTTTTGCCCCCCCCCCGTATGTTAATGTTCTCATCAAAATTCTGGACATTATGGTGGCACTTGAATTTTGCTGAGAACCGCTACTCTCGGGATAAGTTTGTTTTATCAGTCTTCATAATTGAATCCATATTTTGTCTCTTGGCTGGGAGCCTCCTCCCTTCACTTGCCTCTTCATGTTCCCACATTGTTCTGGTTTGTTGTTTGATTTATCTATTTGTTGCTTGCTGGGAGAAATGCTTTTGTTTTGAAAGAGGTAGACCATGAAATACAGGCTCTGGTGCCGGTATAAGTGGCTTGTAGAGCACCAAGGAAAGCCTGAAGGTGTTAATATGCCCAGCTTTGTCTTGGGAAATATACATTCATGTGAATAAACCATGTTTGTGGTTGTTGTAAAAGTGTGCTTTGAGTTTGCTTTGTTTTGATTTTCATTCATTTCCATAAATTGAGGTTAGCAAAATGGCTTACATATGCTTCCAGACTTGTGCCTGCATTGACAAAATATACAAACGGAGTCAAAAATGGTTCTGAATACCACCTTTCTAATTGATTCATTTGTCTTTCTGGTAAATATTTACCATGGCCACTAGGCTTCTGTATTGTAAATTTCTTCCATCCACTTTGCGAGTTGGACAGATAATTCTCAAAAGATGAATTTATTTAATGGCAGCAAACTAAGACGATATCAACGAGATATTGTTGAAGCTGTGTATTGCTTGGTGCAGTTTCCCATGCTCGGTGTGATGTCATCGTGTATTTTGGAATGGGAGAAAGAGGCAGGCGACAAAGTGAACTTGATAAAACAACATCCCTGTCTGAAGTCTTGACTGCTTCCTCTTGTTTCTCTCTCAGTCTGTTGTTGCTGTCTCTGACCTCTCTTCATGGCCACTTCATCTTGTCCATTTTCCTCACTCCCCGTCTTATATAACTGCGCTGCTATGCAACTCTCACTCCTTGCTCATTGAGTGTTACACCCCATTTACTCCCCTTTTAAAGTCTTTCGCTAAGCCGGTCAATAGCTTGGAGGGGATCAACTGGTATGTCCATCTTATAAAAACAATCCTGACATCGCTCATTTCAAATGCCTCCTCCCAGTGATCTCTCCATGTTGCACTCAGAGCAGGCTCTTCTCTTCACTTTTACAATCCTGGGTTCCCTCCAGGTGTTGCTGTGGTTCTCCTAGCAACGGACCCTCTCTCAGACTGGCTCGAAGATAACCTGCTGGAAACAGAAACAAAGCATTGATAGAAGAAAACCGTGTTTAGGAAGGAGTGTCCTGACTGACAGATTACTAAACAAGGCAAAATGTTCTGCACTTTGTCTTTGGAAGTTTACGGTATTTCTCCTTGGCAGATGTATTCAATTCACTGACGATATATCAGACATTTGTGGGATGAGAAACACATATGTGTGTGTTGCGGTTGGATGGTTGAAGTCTTATCAGAAGCATCCAGCCATGAAGCTCCTACCACATCATCACGCGACATTCAGGCGGCAAGTATAGGAAGCTCAATTCTATAAAATGTTACCAGAAGGCACTGGAAATTCCTTAGTTGTCCTTTCATTTGACCTCTTGTATGCTACCAGGTTTATGGGAACAAATCTCTGTGTGGAGGAATACAAGAGCCTTGACCTCAACTTGACATAATTGTCCAACAATAATGACTGTAGACATTAGAAATGTTCTTTTGGCTGAATGCACAGTTATTCCCCACACATGCACATTAAAATCTTTAGAAAAGTTGCTATAGATGCAAAAGCGAGACAAACTCTCATACGTATTTACAACCTGTGTAGTAACAACACTTTTGTTCTTACAGTGTATGTATCTTCCTTCTCAGTGCTGGTCTGATTTTTTAATATCTGCATAAGCGGCATGTCATAGTTACTGCTCACCTGCCATCAGACCCTTAGAAGGAATGATTATCTTGGGATCCATTAAGATCATTGGACACAACAATCCTAAACAGACAGAGCCAGGATTGTTCGGATTTATGTGGAGAGTGAGTTTACACTAGGACTGCGGTGTTTAAGTTGGACCTCGTCATGCAATCCTATCATTTAAAATACTACGTGCAAAACATACAAAGTATGCAAGTATCAAGACATGCAAACGTGGTTCATCAAGACATCTCTGTTTTCTCTCTCTCTTTCTGCTCTGTGCTTTCAAATAACCAAGATTCAGTTTGTGTGGCTGTATTTATTTTTCAAACATCAGTAAATCTTTAAGCACTGTCTCGTCTTGATTCATCAATGATTCATTTTGTCATTTTCATTTTATTGATAGCCTGCTATTTTCACCTTACCTACCGCATTTAACTGGCCCTAGTAGCGAGGACAGCCTTCAGAATTATTCACACACTAATGCTGGCGGCAGAGAGAAAACTGGATTTAGATGCCTTGTTCAAGAACACCTTAGTCCTGTTGTGTGATGGTTATGGGAGTGGGGCCGCTTCGTGGTTGTCTGAAAGTTAAGGAGTGACTACTGTATGTAAAGAACCCGGTCATTTTTCAGCACCTGTCTTGATCTAGGATAGGATTTGTTACCCTATTTGGCTCTCATTTTAGTTGTAGCGATGAAAGAACAACGTTTCAACAGACGAGGATAGAAGGCAACAATCTGCAGGGAAAATGTAAAAATGCACATCCAATTTGTTACTCAGATAAAGAATCCGAATCTGACCGAAGTGATTTTATATTATGTAAATTTACTTGCCTTGTGTAATCCTGTTAAGAAGGTTGGATGCTCTCTTATTTCCAAGGATGATGAAAGTCTATTCGATGTTACAATACTTGTATTTATTTTACTTTGATTTATTTCTATTTTATTTATTTTATTTTCCATCTCCTCAAGGACTGTTTTTTTTTTGTGATGAGCAAAAATGTACTTCAACTTTCATTCTTTTACTCTCTTTAGAGCTGGACGGACACCCATGTTTATTTTTCCGTTTTGTTTTTGTCTATTCGAAGAAAACCCATGCATGTACCGATGTTAACTCTACATGGGAAAGCCAAAGTGTGGATTTGAACCTACAACCTCGGGTTGTTACGTCATGAGTTATTGCCACTGCAGCACATTCAATATGTTTTGCACCATTTTTTGCAGTGTCAGCATATAAACGTGATGACTTGTTATTTCAACATGAAGTAATCTATTATATATGAAGTTGACCAGGTTATATGAATTGTACATTGCACTTTGAATAAATGTAACAGGCAACCAATGTTTTTTTGAGTGTGTGCGGTCTTGGCTGCCTGTTACATTTGTGTTGTGTGACATCACCATGCAGGTGGGGAAAAAAATTACCTGCAGCGCGCAGACGAACGATTCGGTCTCTCCGCTGTTGATCCCTCGGGTGCACTGTATAATTAATTCTACCCACGGCCCGCTAAATTCCCATAACCTTCCATGCAGCCAACAGAATGGAGAGACACAGCGGGCACAAGACGCCCGCATCCAGGTAACTAACCAATCAGAAGAAAGCTGTTTTGTGTCTCAAAGGAAGGCGAACAAATTGAAGTTTATGTCAGTTTAGCCTGAAATTATTCATATTAAATATTTTTCTTTAATATTAATTACTGAACAGGCTGATCAAAAGCGTTTGTTTGGAATTAGCTTGGGAAAAGTGGTTTTTGTTCATTTCCAATCTAAATTATCTTGGAAACCTGTGAGGTTGTGTTATAGAGGCCACTTTCTCCAAATTTTTAATAATACCAAAATTTCAATTTCAATGAAGACCTCAACTGCGGTTGGTCTTGATTGAAATTGAAATTTTGGTATTATTAAAAATAAGCCTACCTCTTAATTCCCAATTTGACATCTTTTTTTGTTGTCCGTCATCCGTGGTGTAATAAAAAAAAGTATTGGATTCGTGATTTCCCACCACTGATTGTTCCCAGGTAAATGTGTGTTTGTTGTCACATCATTTGCATTAAAATCAGAGTTACTTTTTGCAACCATGCGTATGTGCGTGCTGATCGGGATGTCATGTGCACAGCTGTTGCAGATCCTGCGTCTAGTCTCTGCGGACCACGTGTTGTTTGAAAGTGGAGCGCGCGCTCATGAGTCCCAACTTCCTATTGATGTCACCTAGGGACCAACTTGCAGGAAGGAACACTTTGACGCCTCATTGGTGTTTATGTGCAACTTTCGGAGTACGACTGACAATTCCATCTAAAGGGAATTTCTTGGAGTGGAGTAGAAAAGTGAGAGGGGAGGTCCTCTCGCGTTTTCGTGACCAGATGTGTGAGGAGGGGTACACACACAAGCAGAAACACACACCGATCAAGCTGGCAACACAGACCTTCCAGTGGACATCTTTAACAATTAGCAACTAATGTAAGTAAAAGGAAAAGAAGCGAGAAAGAGAGAGAGCGAGCGAAAGGCGTCGCAGTTGTTTGTCCAGTTATCAAAGTGCGTGCGTGTGACGCTGCAGCGGTGGATGATGAACTTCAGACATGATGACGTAGTTTGTAACAAACTGACAGATGCTCCATGTCTTGCTCCTCGCAGTTGTTTAACTTTTCTTTTGAAAGCTTCAAGTGCAGCCAACTCTAAATAGTGTTGCTGTTACAATTTCCTCTACAAATGCATTTTACATCTTGATGTCAATTCGCTTAATTGAAAGAGTATTTATTTCATTGGCAAACCTGCGCACTTTAGATCAAAATAGAAAACCAATCATGTACTAATACACACTCTGTCCTCACGAGTTAACAACTGCCACCTTTGACCTATTAATAAAGAATTAATCCTTATTAATAAATTACTGTCCTGCACTCTGGTAACTCTAATAGGCCTAACTACTCCTGGACGCTAATATCACCAAAATATCCACTCCTACTCTTGCCTCTCTTGTAACATGCAAGTCTTGTGGTTGACTTAGTCCGCTAAAATTGTCCTAATGTGCAGAAACGTGGAAGGCAGGGGTGGAAAAAGTTACTTGTGGTAAAACAGTCCTACTGAATAAGAGATACGCATGAGTCTGAATATTAAGTAATCACATAAATGATCAAATGGCTATGCAAATTTACATGGATTATAACGATCAGCTTTGATTTACACAAAATATAGACGTATCCATCCTGACATTACCTGTATGTTTCTTTTAAACATACAGGAAGTGGTTCTTGGAATTATACATCACCTCAAAAATTACATTTTAAAATTGTTTTTTACAGCCCTTGTGTTGAATGTCATTAATGCCTAGCTTGGGCTTGCCTTTTTTAAAATTTCTAGGATGTGTGATCTAAGCCTCCATCCATTTATTTTCCAAAGCACTGTCCTGGTTAGGATGAGCTGAAGCCTTCTCCAGAGGACTTTTCGTTGAGACGTATAGTGTACTCCTGAAAGGGTCACCACAGGGCACATGTAAAAAAAAAAAAAAAAACATTCATACAATTTGAAGTAAGGGTCAACAACATGCTGCACACACAGTACCCACAAGGATTACATAAGTGGCCGTGGGCTTGTTCTAAAAATATCTCACTAGGGATATAGGATGTTGTGATTATCTTTCTGTGTTGTAGTGGGTGTTGGTATACTATGTTGGGATATTGCTTAGCTCCTATTTAGTTGTTTTTATTCAACAAATAAAATAATTGGTTAATAAATGGCAACTGAGGAAATGTTTCAATACACTAAGTTGATTAATTCATTGACAATTACGGAATAATTGATTGAATAACCAATTGTACAAATATTCAAAACTTATGGTGTAGAAGTGTTATTTTTCACACAAATATTGACTCTAATTATGATTTCACTACTGCATGAGTGATAGTTTACGGTGCATACCGACTTGCGTACAAATTCTTTTTTTTTTTTTCACTTCCATGGGAGCAGAACTGCATTGTAAAGTGAGGAGCCCCTTTTTTCTCCGATTATGTGTCTATGTTGCACCAAATGGGAACTAATTTAGCTGTTATGTTCCTTGGAGGCTATAAAGAAAACATCTTGTCCACATAAAACCGCCTCACCAGATGTATTTGTCAAATAGCAAGGTAAAATGTTGGGAAAGGGAGTTTTTCCCACTTTATAGTTTAATGCCCCTTGGACTAATGGATTCTGGGAGTCACTGCGATAGAGAGAGAACAGTGTCAGTTGTATCCAAGCTGCAAGAAAGTTGATATGATCAACTTTGGCATGAAGTGAGGCTGCATACTTGATTCCAATGAAGATTTCGTACATTTGTTGAATAATCATGAATAACAAGCTCCATTAGCAGCTTTTCTTTTTTTTTCTACTGACCTGGTTGTAAATGCTTGACACACAGTACCTGGCACTGCGTCGTTTACCTCAGTTATTTCTACCTCCTTATCGAGGAATGTTCCTTGGCAAATGTCAGGTTGCATTTCAGAGAAAAATTCAGATCCTTAACAACATCAGTGTAAATACTATGCAACATCGTGAGGATAACCTCACACATGCATTCTTCTAGCTTGCTAAGCGCTCTCCATCAGAGACACAAGTAATTATGTATACATATATCATACAAAGTCATTTTATTCACACTCTATTGAGTTTGAACAAGCTACAATGGCCCTTTTGTTTTCAGAGGCATTAGGGACTGAGCGAGATCATCTAGTTTGGAACGAGTCCATGTCTAATTCCATGGGAGAACGACTGCTTGTTTGTTAACGCCAGAAAGCTCTTATGTGCTTATGCGATGAAAGAAAACTCCACTTTGACTTTCACTCTCCAGACGTAGAAGAGCTCTGAGAAAAGGCTGCGTTTGATTTAAATGTTCTTATTTTTGTCGCCACTATAAATATGACGATGCCAGATGTGGCATGCAGTATAAGTTGTTTGTCGGGGGTTATAAATGGCTGATCTAAAAATGTATTTTCCTCTGGTCAAATTGCACCAAACTTTGGCTAACTGGGACTCCGCGGCTTTTCTGGTTGTTAATCACCACAGTCTAACGTATCGTCCCACCATTTTGGTTTATGTTCAACCAATCAGAATTTACCAGTGTCACAGTGTGCATGTGTGAAGCCAACTACTTTGTGTTGATTTATATTGTTGTGAGTGTGCGCGAGTGGAGATACATGTGAGATTTATTGTGTTTTTGACTGTTTATGGGACTTCACAAAGTGAACTCCTCGCCTCCCATGAAACACATTGCTGAGCCTCCATGTCTGATTGTGGGATTGTGTCCTTGTGTTACGAGCAAGGCATCCGAGGCCAAGCCCAGTCTGTACAAGACATTCTGCCACCAGAGTCACCAGAGACCATGAAACAGAAAAGCCTTGTTCAATCTCTGGCTTGAGAAACTGGATATATTTCAGCTGTGCGGATGATTATTTCACAGCACTGTTGGGGTAGAGGAAGAAAGATGCACTTTTGAGTTTGGATGAGACATGCACCCCATTCTCACATCTAGGTTGCGTAAATTCATGATTAATGATGACAGACGTGGAGTTTGTAGGACACCATTTTCATATCAATGTTGCATTATGAATCTAGTTGGATAATAAAACTCATGGTACAGAGAGGAGGACAGTTTAATGTCAACTTAATTTTCACTTACTTCTTCACTACAAATTACGGAATATAATTTAGTGATGGCTGCTGATTACTTAGCAGCTGACTACTCCTCCCTCTTACTCCACCAGGAAAAAATGCTTTTGTAGTCTCCAATGTTATGTGTGTCCAATATAAATTGGATCGTTTTGGTAAGTTTGGTGAAGAAACAACAGTAGGCGTAGGCCGAGGAACGCTGTAACCTGGTGGCAGCAGCATGCTCTGAAATATTTTTTTCTTGGCTAAGAATTGAGGCTTTAGTCAAGATAGATGGATTTATGTATACCGTTTCAAATATGATCTATAACGGCCCTAAACCTTCCGATATGGTCCAGCCAGAGCGTAGGCCCAAGTCCAATTGCACATCTGTGAGGTGACCTGCGCTTTTAGCTTCTGGATATTATTTGTTGGGTTGTAATTGAAACCCGAAGCCCATTATGTGCAGCCAGTCATATTTTTTTAAAATATCTCCTAGTGAGACTATGCAAATTGCAAATATCGACAAATCCATTTAATGTAAACAGTTAAATAAGGTGCACAACTTTTCTCAGACTATTACAGTCCATCTTATAGGTGAGCTGCTTCAAAAAGAATCAGTTCTGATGTTGTATGCATCTTTGTGTTTGAATGTGCCAGCTCTATGGAAGATCAAATATGTGATGTCATGATATAAGTAAACAAAGGAGAATGTAGAATAGAGGAAAAACACAAACTATTTAATGGGCTCTGCAAAGGACAAGAACATTGTATTTTCATGAGTATATGACTCAGCTCTGCAAGATTGAACCTTTGTGATTAAGGTGGAGGTTGTTGTTCCTACCCGTCCAATGGCCGAGCCGAATCTTAGCGCAATTAGAGACGATGAGACAAGATAGGGAGACACCCATGGTGGATATTGTCACTACTCAGCACCATGATGAAGTGAGCGTGGCTGGCAGCCGTCCTGCAAAGGCCCTGGGAGAAATCTCATGTAAACAAGAAGGAACAGAAGAAAACTCCTTGCTTGCACTGGGTGAACTCACTTTGAGTCAGTTTGTTGCAAGGCCAGTGTGAAATCAGCCAGATGGTTTTATGGGTTGGTTATGGACGAGTTGTTTATTCTTGTGAATAGACTACATTTGAGTTGTTTGTTAAAGGTGTGAATTATGAAGAAACAGTCATGGAAGTGCTATCTGGAAGTTAATTCTTCACCATCTGGTTTAGCTCTCTTTTTGATGATGAGTGGGTAGAACCTCCTCTCCTCCACCACCACCACTACACGTGCGCACACACACGTACACACATACGTACAAACGCAAACTGCAAACTATTCTGTTCTTCTTTTGTTGAAAAGACGGCTGTCACAATCGATCAATTATCGAGTTTCTATACCGCTTATCCTCATTAGAGTCGCGGGTGAGCTGAACATTCTCCCAACTGACTTCCCATATCCGGGAGACCCTGGACTGGTCACAGGTTAATTGCAGGACACATGCTGGCAAACAAGCACGCACACTCCCTTTCACAAATGTCAGTCTCCGATTCCTTCCGCTCACTCATCCACATGGCCGCTGGTCAATTGCTAGCTTCAGAGTCACATCGTCTCCAGTTGGCAAGGCACTGAAGTACTCCGTCTGACAGCTGCTCAAACTCCCATTCCACATCCTCAGCTCAGATGCATTCACAGAGCTTGCCGTTGGAAGTTTGTCAATTTGCGCCAAGGTAGAACAAATCACCGGTTAACCAATGCTGGGAATGGATTTGACATGGTTACTCATTGGATTAACGAGTCTGAATAGCCTAAATAAAATGATGTCTACGTTTCAACACTTGTCTCTTTTTGGGTGACACGGCACAATATGTGGCTTGCGATTCTGTTTACAGTCAAAGCTTCGAGATTTGAATCTCACCTCAAGCCTGTTTAGATTGTGTATTCTTGTGTGGTCTTTCACCAGGTACTCTGGTTTCACCCCACAACCTCTAAAACGTGCACGTTAGAAAATGTGTAGACTCTGAATCACTCACACTGCAGATATGAATGTGAGTCTTAATGTTTTTTTGTGTGCGTGGCAATCTAATGGGATCAATCCAAGGCCCACTTATGTTTGTACAGTATATGTGAAACATGTAGAAATCTGGGTAATCTTTAGGGATACGATTACAGTAGTAGTAGTACTACTGGTCAATTTGCATTGTGTAATGGCTCATTTGGTTGATCAGTATCACTATACCGTTTTATATTGCTTAATGACTTTCTGAGCTTTGAACATTGCTGTTCATGCCCTAAATCTACATTTTCCTATAATGTCTTATTTTGCTGTACTCGTGAGACAAATTGTTTTTGTAATTTAATAATCATTAACGTGATTAAATGGGTCATCGGTGTCATACGGGGTTGTGATAACCAGACTCCCCAAATTGCATTCTGGGTAGTTACTCACTGCTCCAATGTGTGGCATCAGTGATGACAGGTGTGTGCTGAGTTCAAGACTGGGGGAGATTTGGAATGAAAAAATGCAGATGACATAAAATACAAAGAATTCTGTCTGAACTTTCAGTAGTGATTCAAAGTGTGATCTGTAATAGACGTCCATTTCACACCGCATTAGTGTTGGAGGTCGTTTTTCATCCTTGACTTATATTATGCACTCATATTTACAGGCTAGTTTATTGAATCAGATGGGACAGATGGACATTGTTCCATGGTTTAGAAAAGGAAACGTAATTGCAGTGTATATTTGTAAAGCGATAATATAATCTAAGTATCATAAACTGTTGGTCATTTTGGTCATTATTGTTCAGGGCTTCCACGCTGAGACTGACAAGAAGGCATTTTAAGGCTTACGTTGTGTTGGGTAAATTTATTTAAATGTTATATTCGAGCTTAGCCCTTGTTTATTCATATTTTTGATTGTTTTACAGCTCACTCCTCTTTTTGTTTAGTACTAACTGCTTCCACATGTCAGACTTCACCAGCCCGCACAAGTCCACAGTGCGTATGGGTTTGTAATGTATTCGGGAGCCTTTAATAGCTTTAGACAGTCCTGGAGAGCCTGGAAGCATGAGTGGAGGAGCTACAGAAGCCCCGCTGATGAGGGCGGAGATTGGTGGCTGGATGATGGGATAATGCAAAGACAGTATGAGGAGGGAGGCAGATTTGGGCAGACATCACCTCAGGCCTGCTTGGTGATGATGAAACAAGGTTGGCTCTGTGGGATGACTGGTGCAGATGCTTCCAACTAGAGCACTTGCCATTTGTAAACATACCGTACAAATGGCACTCTTTTCATTTCTAGATAATAATGTACCGTATTGTATATGATTGAAGGAATTTTGTTTAAGGAAAGATACATTACTCAGTAGTGTGGGTGTTTTTGATGGATTTTTTTTTTCTTTCCAGCAAGTCCAGTTAAGCCTTTCGCATAATCACAGGATGTCTTCCAATTATATATAATAGCAGATATCTGATCATTGCTTCCATCCCAGGTGAAGTGTACTTTAGCCCATTTTTTTTTTTCCCCGTCAGAATGAAAGGTAAATGAGAAAAACAGCTGTAATCTTTCATGGACACAAAAACAGTCACACAGCCACCATTTCCAATGAAAGGTTTTCTAGTACCTATATGATCAAATAACAGATGTCCTCTGCCAATTTATTGGTCTCATCTTTCTGGGTAGCTGCCTTGTTTGTGAGGGGAAGCCAGGAGTGACAGCAAAGAAGCAGAGCCCAGAATTTACAACAGTAAAGGAACGAGGCTGCAAAGAAGATCAACTTAAGGCAACATGCTTTGATTTGTGACATCCTTCTTCTGGATATGGGAGAGTTGTTCTTTCCAAAATCTTATTTCCCATAGGGAATTAAATCACTTTTTAATTTTCCTTTTAAAATGATTTCCAACACTGCTAGATGCTAAGTGACAAAGCGGTGCAAACAACCTTGGCATAGCAAAACCACAATCAGTTCTCTACTTTGTTATCCAGCCCCCCCATAATTCAGACCATTTGTTGGCACATCTTTGTTTTGCCTGTTACCATTTTCCTAGGTTACATAGCTAACCTTGGGTGTATCAAGGTTGTATAGTTCTGATTTCAGTCCTGAAAAAATATGCTGAGAACCTTCACTGCAAAAACATCTCAGTTACTTAGCCAGCTGACAGTCAGACAGACTTGAATTCTGTTATCTTTCTGCTTAAATCTTCACACTGCTTCTTAATTCACTTACTGATGACAAGTAGGGCTTCGTTGTCTTGCTCAAGGACACTTTGACATGGTCACAATAGCTGACCACTGAGAGATCAGACTGACTTCTTTTTATGTTTAGAACGGTCGCCTTGTAAGATGACCAGACATTGTGTCATAAAATTATTCTTTGTTTTTGACTGAGCGAATAGCTACACTACAAGTCTGACTCTGACCAGACCCCGCCCATCATTGCGTGCTGCCGCCAAGAGCACGGTCCGACCGCAGAGTTTGTCTGGGCGGCGAAACAGAAAGAAAGGCAGCAGAGAAGAATTTGTGGGCATGCAGGAGGACCATGTGACACAAGTGGAACAATGGTCGCTTTGCATTTTAATCTGGAATGTTTCCACACTTCTGCCATCTTCCAGGTCTTAGTTCATAAGAAAATATGGTATGCCAATGAAGACCATTATTCATAAAATGCATGTTCTTGCTGGAGCCTCCTAAATCAATTTGCCATCAAGAAAATTAACAAAACTCTATGTAACAAAGCAACTGTTTGATCTGATGAGTTGACATCTAACATCAGAAAAGTGCTTCTCTCAAACTAAATTAAACATTGTCCCTGCAAATGTAAACAAAATCAAGTACAGTGTATGCAAGATTTTGTTTAACACTCCATATACATGCTTTGTAGGTTGCGTAGTTTTAATAAACATTTTTTGAGGACGGAAAATAAGCCTCTCTACAATATGAGGCTTTTGGCCTGCTCTGTTAAATGTTACGCTCAGAACTGATGGGGCACTTAAGCAGAGGTATTTGTAGCCTGTATTATTCAGCAGTGGGAATTTAATTTGACACTGCTGTAATATTTGTCTTTATGTACTGTATGTGAAGTCACACCATATTGGGGTAGCAATACACTTTGACTTGATAGGATGAAACCTCGGTGAACTGTGTAATGCATTTGGATAAGCACTAGTAGATGTTGTACGTTGCCTACGTGGTTTATCAGAGTGCGGATATATGGCTTCTTTTGAAAAGCATAAATGGACAAAATGGTTTTGACAATGGTCATCCACCAGTCTCCTTTTGTGTCATATGTAAAACGTTATGATGTAATTCCACAATTGCAAGCAATGTCATATCACCCAATCACAATCCAATCAACTGGTTTGGACTGGAGAATGGAATTTACCATTAATCATGAATCAAGTCAAAAACCCATCTGCCGTATATTTAAGATTTCACTCTCATCATTGTTTGCTGGTAATAATCCCTAATTTTGCATGCCTTTCAACATAATTGTGGTGATGGAAGCAATAGAATACGCTAACCCTTGTTTGCTAATACTCAAGCAACTTCATCTTTTTTTTTTTTTTTAGCCCTAAACGCATGTTGTGGCTTTGCTGTATACATATTACAGATCCGCGTTAAGTGTCTCTACTACTGTACTGTAATTGGCTGCAATGTTTTCCATATGTAGTTGTTTTATTCTGCCAGCTCTGTATACAATGTCATCCTGAAGGGATAATGTATTTTTTTCAAATTCCAAAATTTGGCCACAGAGGGATTTCTTCTTGGAGCAAACAATGTTCGGCATCCCAGAAAAGTGAAAGCAGGGGATGATCTTGAAGAACAGTTGTCAGCTGGCGGAAATGATCTGATTTGATTTGACCATTTACTAGTGATGGGAGAATGAAGTTTAACATTTCCTTCATGAACCCCTATATATGGCCTTGTTGGTTTGACTAAAGGAATGTTAAGTGTACTTTAATCCCAATTTTGAACAGAGCTCCAATTTAGAGGAGTCAAAAAAATACAACAACTGGCTCATGAAGCAAATTTGAAGCTTCATTTTCATATTAGTACTATTACATCACAAACGGTTTAACACATTCAAATATATTACCTATATATTACCTGTTTCTCTGAGCGTGGAGTCATCAAGCTCAATAGATTCATTTTAAAACACTAATTGAAAAGCGATTACCTACTGTATTTATTTCACGGCAAGCTTTCACCTGGAAAAAAAAATCTGGTTGTGTGTTTTATCCAAGACAGAGTAAACGCTCTCCCCATTGACTAAATTCATTCCTATGGTTCAAGCGTTTGTGTACTTGGCAGAATTGAGAGTAACACACATTTTCACTGACTTTTATTAATTTAGTACAGTTAAAAGCTAGCAAGTAGCTATGCAACACGCAGCATATAAAGCACAGCTGTCAAACTCAAGGCCCAGGGGCCAGATACGGCCCGCCACATCATTTTATGTGGCCCGCGAAAACAAATTATGCATCAAATTCGTGTGTCATTACTAGAATTGCAAATTCTCTTCACTTTTAATATATATATTTTTTAAATATTTGACCAGTTTTTACTCATCTGATTTGAAAACGAGTTGTCAGTTTGCTTTGTAGCTTATACTGTATATAATATGAGGTGCTCATACATTTATTTGGGGTTGACAGTCATAATGGCCCTCCGAAAGAAGCTATGACTACAATGCGGCCCGCGAAAAAAATGAGTTTGACACCCCTGATATAAACGTATACATATGTATTGCTGTATTGTGTGTGTTACATGACATGTTTTTGGTCTTTGCTCTGATAGGAATGTGATACCAAACAAACTGAGAGCAGCTGTTGAGCCTTACATAAGTGAGAGGGTAAGTACAACACTTTAAAAATAATTATGTTTGAATTGTTTGTATACCAAAATAAATAATATAAAATCAATATCAATATATTAAATAAAATGTCATCTGTGTTACATGCAAACTTAAAATGATCTGTAAACATACGCTCTACATAAATATACATAATTGTGATTCCTGAGTCAGGTTCAATGAACTCATAGTTTAAATCCAAAATCTAGTCCAAATTAATAGAACACATTTTCAGAATCCTTTGTTGATCCCAAATGCTTGCGGTTACAGAATGCAAAATTAAATAAATGCAAATTCATATTCTGTACAGTGTTTGTACTGTACTGTCTGTATTTTCTGATAGAAGGAAAACGTTCAAAAGCTTATTCAGGACTCATACAATGTTTTACCACAAGGGGGCGGTGGTATGGCATCAATGAAATTCGTTTAGATATTAAGTAAATGTTAACAACTATTAGGTAAATAGGTTTGCATGTTTTTAATCCCAAATACATCTTCATAATCAGTCACATTTTGTCTTTGGTGAAAAATGTTTTTTGAACTTTGAATATAAAATATGTAGTACGATTGTGTGTTACTATATTAAATGAGATTTACCAGATTTTAGAACTGTCCACCTGTGAATAATTGATAGCGGTAATCGACAAAATAGAATAATGAAATGAGACCATGGCATTGACCAGTCTTGCGATTTACCTCTTTAAAAACATGTAAAACAAAGACACATTTTCACAAAGTGAAAATAGAATGAAATGATGTCTAAACGATTTAACATTTAAACAGAATATACGGTTTGTAAAACAAAGACAAATTTTCACAAAGTGAAAATAGAATGAAATGATGTCTGAATGATTTAACATTTAAACAGAATATACGGCGACAGCAATATTTGCTCAAGGAGCTTTAAATGTTTTTTTTAATTTACATGAACAAGGTTTGTTCGGGGATCAATATTGACCTTGGCCAAGAATAATCTTATGATAATTGGTCTCATTATATTTGCACTCCAAATCTTGTCAAGCTGTATAAATGCTGTCGTCTTTTTAAGTGACTGTTGAGTAAAGGTTTACTCTTTCTCAATAGCTCACTACTGGAATGGGCGTTATGATTTATGAGCTGTATTACAAATGCTGGAAGCAGCTACTGTCAGGGGAGGGGACTGACATATTTATTTTTGATTCACTATTTGCTTGTGTGTAACTTCAACTTGATTTACATTGCATGTCCAAATGCCCAATTTTGATTTTATGCCCAGAATCCAATTTTGTTGACTGTTTATTTACATTTCCAGTGACACGTGGATGTCATTACATTGCCTCCGCAAGTTGTCAACACCGGCTAGTGACTAAACAACAATACACAAATATTAAATGTTGCAGTTGTAATTGATGATTACTTAAGCGGTTAGCACGCGTGCCTCACAGCTCCGAGATTACACATGCAAATCTCGGCTGTGACCTGCTTGTCCAGAATTAGCATGTTCCTCAAGATTCAATTAGCTTTACTTGTCTTTTAGAATCATGCCTTTCTTGCTATACACAGTATGATGTCATGCATGGTTCTGTATTTTTGTGTGACTTTAGAGGTATTCGCTCTGTAGATTCTGTAGATATCAAATTGTGCAAAACCTTTCTGCATTTATCTCAAGAGATTCTATTCTACTACTTTTTGTTTTGCTTACATGTGCCTAAAAGTTAGGCCCTAAATCATGTCGGTGACATCCAGAAGCTTCTTTGGGATGACTATGGTCTGTACAGGTTTGCTTCATACCCATGCAGTGATGTGTGCTGTCGTGGAAAAGATGTTAGCCTGTAATTGATGTCTATCTGTGCTCTTGCATGTGTTTACATGTGTTTGATTGACATCCCACTGGCACATAATCAGGCGGTCTGAGTCATGCCAAGTTTTCATTGTCAGTAAAGTCAGGATAAAAAAAAATCCATTCTCAAGGTCAGTGTTTTGTACAACATAGTACATAATTGGGGATGAGCGTGCTCCACAACCTTTAGGTCAGTGGTCTTACAGCAGAGGAAACGGCAGGTGTTCAACACAACCTGTATGTTGTGTACATCTCAACATGGACCACCCAAAGCTTTTGAGGACTTAACAATAACAGGCCCACTTACTTCAAGCGATATGGCTTTGGTTCAGTCAGCGGTGGATGGGCTGGACAACATGCTTCCATATCACAGCAACACCACCCGCCACTTTGTTTAGCGTACTTGTCCCGCTTGTGTATTCAGTCTTTTAGCCATTCATGTAAGCCATCATAGGAGTAAAAAAATTTCCCTGGGTTTTTCTTTGATTGCAAAACGTGCTGCTCTTTTACCATTTGAAAAACAATTTTGTGTAAACAAATTCCTCTGGTTAGACATCACTCTCATTTTTGTGACCCTTTATTTTGTGATCTGTTTTTCCTCCTTGTGAGCACAAATGTACTGTGGTACTGGTAATTAATATGATAATATGTGTGCTGGCATGATTTTTTTCCAGACATCATTGTGAGCCATGTTAAATTGAGGCCTGACTGAGGTTTGTGCTGGAAACAGTGAGGAGAAGCCTAGTACAGTATGTCTCTGTCTGTGGCTGGCTTAAGTGGCAAAATAACATTTGTGTTTTTGAGCGGAATACACATTAGCAAACTTCAGCACAAAGTATATATCCAGATAACCAAGTGGATATTTATCTTTGCTCACCTTGGTGTATGTTTGCTCTTTGTCGAAGAGCGTCGATTCAACTAACCACAGAAGCTGGGTTTATTTGAGCTGCATAGCTTGACAGAAGTGTACTAATGCACTTAATTCAAACTCAATTTCAACACCAAGCTTTTTACACATTTGACATGTTGTTTTATTCTTCCAATGTGTTTCTCAACACCTGAACCTAACTGCTTATGCGCAAGGGTCTCATTTATGGCGTTAAATCCTCAGTGGACAGCACAGTGTCATGTTAGCGTACCAGTAATCCTGTTTGTGAGGTAGAAAAGTTTGGTTTTGTTAAAATACGTTAAAACGGACAGGGACTGGCTTCCCCGGGTGTCTGATAAGAGCAATGGACCGCCGTATGAGCTTCGGTGGGTGGTACGCCATGAGCCCACCTGCTCATGCTGTTTGGAAACAATCAACACAAATACGGCTCTTAAATTTGAGGTGGATGGGGACAATGTAATAAAACTGACATTAAGTTTTAGTGCTCTGCACTTTTGGGTCAGGGGAACATACTTTCAGGCCAACAATAATGTCCATGACACAGCTGATAACTCAGCATGTAGGAGAAAGAATAGCAAAACACCGGGATCCAGCTGTGAGGTATCCATATTCCATATGATTTCAATATGTAAACTTTAATTGCTATAGGCCCCATTAAATGTCCGTGTCCACAATTGACAACAGAGCTGTGATCTTGAGATTTAGTGTGCGGTCTACTATACTGGATCATGCACACAGACGTGGCCCTTCATATCGATTTTGTATGAGATGCTGGTTGTTGCCATGTCAAAGGTCATCTTTGATCATATTAGATATGGTTGTTATGGGAGGGCTCTTGCTTTGTTTTCATAAGACCTCACCATCGGTTTTCCCCCATATTGCTCATTCAGACGGATGCTATCAGTCAAAATGTTCATAGATTTAAGTAATGAAATAGCCCAGCTCTGCATAAATTGGCCTGCCTGTGTGATGAATTGTATCCATATCTGGCCCGACAGTGACTATTTTAATTGCTAGTGATTACAGTCTGTCTGCAATTAAAAGGTGGAAATGACCATTTTCTTTCTGTGGGAACTATTCTATCTGAGCACACAGCCTCCTCTCTTCTTGGGTTGCTAAACTGGACTCAGTGTTGCTTATGTTTTACTTGGTTGACTTCTCTGCTCGCTCTGCACGACAAATTTTTCATTAGCTATGAATTGCACTGATTCATTTCACAAAATCACATACGGTACTGCATTCATGTGGGAAAAAAATGCATTTTGATTCGTTAGCAGTTTATCCATGCTGAGACGCTTGTGTCTAAATTCAGGAGCTGCATCATTGGGTGTATATGAGGGCTGCTGCAGGAAAATTCAATACAGCTCATCATGGCAGGCCTCGCCAGCACTGTTTGTAAGTCTACATAATTTCCACACGTCCAATAGGAGGAGAAGCAGTATGATGTTTTTTTTTTTGCCTAATGTCAAAGGTTAAGCTTTGTGGGATCGCAAAACCATAACATTTCAACAAATGTTGAAAGACTCATTGTACACGACAGCTTTGCCTTTAGGCCTGCAGGGCTTTGGTTTGGCAGCTTTTCTTTTTTCCTGTTGCTCTTCGACTTTGCCAGTTTAGTAATCGCTCATCCGCTTGTAGTGCAAGGTCATAGGAAGGCTGGAGACTGTGCCATCTGAACTAGGGTGAGAATCTGGCTACACCCATATAGACTGACAATGACACTATAAGGGCAATTTAGATTTAGTGAACCTATTATACATAGTTTGAGATGAATGCAAGCTAAATTACCTGAGGAGATCCCAAGTTCTTTGCTTGGCAGACAGACTTGGCAATTTTGTACAAAATGTGTCCACAAGGGGGTGGACATTCAGCACACATGTACAGAGTGCACTCTTAGAGGGACGACTGTGATTGCAGATCCCTCTGCAAAATCTCTCTGGATACATGCACAGTTTTGTCTTAAATGTCATTCAGTTTATCTCAAAACTGCCACTCTTGAAATTTCTAATCTTTAAAAGAACTGATTTTTCAATAATTCTGTACAATAGCAGACTTGTATTTAGAAAAATCTTATGGCCATTGGCTCCTGGCTCCATTGTCATGTCCTTTTCACCTTATTCAAATCAGTATTATCAGTGTATCATTTTGAATTCCTCCTGATCACAGGGGCACAATAATAGAGTTCACGACAACAATTCTAAAGGCCATAACTGACACAGAACCCAAAAGATTATTATTTTCATTTTGCGGCATTAAAGATGGGCCCAAAGTGAGATTTTTTTTTTTTCACAGGGGCCCCATATTCCTGACGGTTCCCTTGACTGCAAATATACACATTCCAGAAAATGGGAACGGTTTCCCTTACACTTAAGTCTGAGCAGTTTTGATAAGAGTAGCAAAATATCTCCTTTCCTAAGCCCAACATGCAGATACATACGTATATAAATTATATCCAGTATTATATATAAAACAGACACTGGGAAATTTAGTAAAGTGCACACACAATTCAATTAATTAAAAACTCAAATTCTCAGTTGACCGGAATATCCATTTGAACTTCCACTCATATAAATAGCAGCAGTGCTTAATATGTTGGGGGACACCTGGGATCATCCACCATCATTATTTTTGCACACTCCATCACACCCTTCCAGTGTTATTGATGCATTGAGTTTGATCCAAAAATATTGTTTTGCTATTGTATTTGGAACTGCAGCTTGTCCAACTGTCCCACTGTTAGTCCATTGTCACACGTTCCAGCATTCCAACTTCTCCCTCAAGGGGATTTTTTTTGGGGCTTGTATTGGCAGGATTAAAGTTTGTATTGGCAGGAATGTTTGGCAGTACGTTGGACTATGAGTTCAAATAGGGGACGTGCCTTGAAGTGTATTAAGGTAGGCTGTTTATTTTCTTAAAAATAATTGGCTAAAGAGCTAGACTGACAGGGCTTATATCCAGGTGCAGTCAGTCAAGATAAATGATGTGCACGAAGGCCATGAATGATCCATAGGATTTCGTTTTTACTTATCATGTATCAAACATGGAAAGGGGCGGACAATATGTCGTTTGACCCACTTTGACCCTTCCCGTCGCTAAATTCCGAATGATTCATCTTTCAGGTATGTAAATACGCCAATGAACGTTACAGTTAGTATGTAGGTGGCAAAAGATGCGTGGTCGTGTTTGCATTGTCAGGTTAAGACACACTTGTGGTGCTTGTTTTTAATACGTCTAAATAATCCGCCTCGAAATCCGTTTGAACTTGCTGAACCCTCATGCTCCAGTGATTCGCTGTTTGAGAAACCTCGCCCCTTTCTAACTCGCTCAGCATTAGCATTCCTTAATAATGTCACTTGGGTCTAAAATCAATTGTTTTTATAAACATCTGGAGTGTGATGATGCACATCGTATTAGCCCTGTTAAATGCAAAGTGAATGGATTTGTTTCATCTTATCACAGTTTACCTCGCTTGTGTACGTATCGCTTTATAGCACACAATAAGTGTCTTTTCTTCTGACCTCATTAGGCAAGGATGATGCTACCTTGGAATGGAGATGTGTTCCAGTCACTCAGTATTCACATTTACAGCTGCTTTGAAGGTCACCAGTGTACACTGGGTGTTGCTTGACCTTGACTGGGGTGTGTTAAACTACTCAGAGTTGTTGTTGACATATGAGACCAGAGGGAAGTCATGAAGGAGTGAGGTGAAAGGGAAAGCCTTAAAAGATGGACAACTGAATTTTGAGAAAGTTTTAAATCAAGAACTGTAAAAGAAGGTCTTGCTGGCCCAGGTCAGAATTAGCTTGAATATGAGTCATCATTAGTTAATGAATATTGGCAATGCAAAGACAGAATTCATAGTTTCTTTTAGTATGCAAGGGACCGGCTCGGTCTCTGTTATACTCTTCTCAAGATGGAATTTGGCTGGAATTGGTTGCTCTTGAAGATCCAGTCATTCCATGGCTATCTGGGAGAATCCTGATGATGTTGACAGATTGCAGATGATTACAGCACAGCTAAAGTTAGTACGTCAGATTTGCAGACAGGCTTGTAAGCCCATTCTGAGTCTCATTGGACAAATCAAAATCATTAAATGGTAACATTATGATATAGTGTAGAATGTGGAGATGCATTCCGTTTTTATTTTCAAATATTTTGATTAAAAAAAAAATTCTGCCATTACAGTCGAGATGAAATTATTCAGCATCAGGTTCATAAGGGATTCTTAAACATGATTTATACTTTTGGAAAAGTGTTACCCATCACCATTTTGACAGTATTGATATTTCTGTAAAATCATATTTTAACACTTCATTATTATTTTTACCCTTACTTGCTTTTGATACCCTTTCTGACTTAACTTTAAATGATATTGACTTTCTATAACACCTTGAAAAACATGTTCAAATAACAGGAATTGTCACGCTCGTATATAATTTAAAACCCCAAAACTGATTGAGAAAACCCAGACATTGCACGAAACTCAGAATCAGAATCAGAAGAACCAGGATCACGCTACGTCAAAGAAGATTTGCACAAAGCTATCCCCAGTTATTTTTTACTTCAGACAAAGTATTCAGCATTCAAGTTTCCAGAAGAAATTTTCCAAAATGAATGAGAGCAGTGACATTAATCTTGGTTGCATTGTTCTGTAACCATTGTGGCTTTGGCCGCAGAGAGAAATGTAGTCTTGCACTGACATCATTGTTAAGGGCAATTAATTTGGAAGTGACAACAACCAACTTTTGTTTCATAAACAATCTGCAATGTTACCCACATGAAGCTCTAAATCTTAGCCATTGCTGCCAGTTCTAAATTGTTGGTTGACACAAAACAGGGACAACCATTTAATTTCGCTCTTATGTGCAGAAAGGATTTATGCAGATGCTTCAAGTTGAATACAATTCAAAATTAAAACCAAATAAAATGTTAAAACAGGGATCTAAATCGCTTGTGATATGCATTCAACTGAATATCTTCATCTTTTGACAAAACCTTTTGTCTTTTGTGGGTGAATGCTATTGGCATTTTGTTGTTTGGAACATGGGGAAAAAAATACACATGCACATACGAACACACCAACTATGTCTTCTCCTGATTTTGAACATCTGAGACAAGTTTGTGATAATATGTTAAATAGCAGAGGTGGACATCATCCGTCTATGCCTGAGTTTCCGTCTCTGAACCACATGGGCCCCGCCTGTCCCTCTCGTCAGCGGGAGCCAATCAGCGTTGAGAACATAATTTCCTCTTGGCCTACATGTTATTTGAGATACTCTAAATGTCCTTTTCACTATTCTGTCATTATTTTAGCTACCGTCTACTAAGAATTTATGGGGCTGATGTCATTTGACACCCATATTTTTAGCCACTCTTCATTCAGCTTTATTTTAGATGGTGATGTAATGTAGAAATTCCCAGATTAAGTCCACTGAATGTTTTCACTAAAAGATATGCATGCTGTTGCCAACAGGTGTAAAAGTTGTGGAGACCACCGTATTTAAGAGGATCGTGCGCTTTATATTACGCTAATGGTTTTTGCACCATGGAAAATTTGGTGGGAGCCATGCAAGAGCAAAATGATGGTTGAAGAGCTCAAATTGGAAGTCTTCGTGGAATTATCGCAGGGAAGCCAGCAGCCGCATAAAAGCCGTGTTTTGTTTGCCTTAACCCGCTCATGTCAGCCCTTCGATCAGGGGTGTCAAACCATTTTCTTCGCGGGCCACTTTGCAGTTACGGCTTCCCTCAGAGGGCCATTATGACGGTCCCATTGAATAAATGCTTCATCGTCTCATCGTATTATTGCATCGTATTATTTAGCAAGGATAGTGGAAGTTTGCTTTCTGGGCAGCATAAAATGGTATGGCGGGCCAGATCTGGCAGTTTAACGCTGTGCCTTAGATCATGCAGAAGCTCAACAAGTGCATCAGTCAAAAGTCGCTATGTAGTGATACGTTTTTGCATCCCAAAACGACTTCTTATTCTATCCTGAACTTGGCTCACACTTTTTGCGTGCTAGTTTGCACCTGCCTTTTGACCACAGAATTAGTCATCCCAATTAATCTCAAATTTGATAAATCCCAGTGCGCATGCTAAATTAAACTATTTGCATAGACTCGTTCCAGGATGCTCAAGATGAACGGCAGTATTGCTGGTTTTGGCTGACATATCCTGGCTGCAACCGGTTAAGAAATCTTCTTGCACATCTGTTTGCGTGAGCACTCAAGTTTGCACCTGTTTTTGCATGCGTCAACCAATGGTAAATCAGACCCATTGTGTAATTCATTCTGTCATAATATGTTCCCATTAATTGACATGCATTTCTATGCAATTATCTTTACAGGGGAAAATGGGAGGAAACCAAAGTTGACATAATGTGAATTAGTTGTTTCTGTTGGCTTTAGGCTTCACTTTGTTTTGGAAGAAGCCAAGCTAGTTTTGATAAGGACAAGTACTGAACTTCAATAAAAAAAAGTTTTGTCTGTCACATTCACTACAAAAAAGGAGTTAGCATTTTTCGTCAAGCAAATGGACGAAATCAAATCAATCAACACAAAACTCAACGCCATTCTTCCTTTTCCTTCGATTAAGAATCGAGCCATATTCTTCAAATTGTTGGTGGCTTCAGTTATTCACTATGCTACAGTTTCTTGCTGTTACGACATCAAAACAGAAATATGTCTATTGAAGTTTGACTAACAAAAGCACGATTTGGATTTAAATATTGAAAAACCCAGTGTAGTTGTTCCAGTGAAACAAATCAAATTTTATGAGGAGACCATTTCCTACCAACCAACCTTTTCATTTCATTAATTTTTGTTGTGTTGAATTTATAACACGTGTTTTTTGAAGTTCTAATAACTCAAAGTACATAAAATCAGGTCATCTGACTAATGTGCAGCAGACCGGTATGATATGATTTACTGTCAGCATGTCGCCCCGCCATATCATATGGACACCTCCGAGTCCATTCACTGAGAAAACAGCATCAGTATCAGGAATCTTTTATCCAGCACACATGTTCAGTATGTGGCTCATTACTTTTTACCTTCCTTTCTTTCACTTTATGGAATGTTGCCAAAAAATATCACATTTCAAAGCTGCGCTAGTTTGATTTTAAAGTATTAAGTATGTGTAGTGTTGATGTAAGCACATATTCTCAATAGTGTGTTCTGTCGCCTGTGTCAATAGACAGTAACATTGACATCAGCTACAGTAACAGCCTGCAGCAAAATGAAGAAAATCAGGACTTGTAAGTATCAAAGTCAGGGTGTGTTTTCATTTGGTTTGGACAATGTTCAGTTCATATCTGTCACAAAGGAAACACTTGCTTTATCTGTTGCAGAAACCCGACCCAGTCATTCCAAGTTTTATCTTCAAGTCACATGATATGGGATCTTGTTTTATTTTCAGACTCTTATATAATAGAGGGCATATGGAGTGAATCAATGTTGATTGTGCCTTACAGTATTAATTTCGATTTTTTTTTACTTGCAATCGCACATGAATTGTGAAAAAAAAAAGTTGCATTGTCATCGTTTTGTCATTGTTACGGGCGTCTCTGTGGGCCCCCTTCAGTTCAGGGAAGTAAGCGCTTGCTTGGGTTGCCTACCCTGTTGTTGTGACCCATTACAACCCTTTCCATTACAAGGACAGTAATATTAATAATGATGGTTATTTTTCTCCATTGTTGATCAAGTACAATAAATGAGGTCGAATGTTACGGAGAAATGGTTGTCCCAGTCTCACTGCACTTTCAACATATGCCTGTTGAGTGACTTTAAGGCATCGTCAGTATCAGAGGAGCATCCATAAGACCAGCTGATGCATCAGACTTTGAAGATTTTGACATGCAATGCAATAACACGGCTTTTTCCTTGATGTTGCTATTTTAGTTCTGTTTGGAGTGTTGGGGTTCTGCACATGGAAGTCATTACCCTGGGGCACACGAATGCTTTTCCATAGAGAGAAAGGGGCCTGGAGACCATCCATGTGTTTTACCTGGGGTCTAACTTGTCCCTGAAGTCCCCTGTATCTTCTGTGGAGAGGAAGGAAGTGTTTCCATTTGCAGCTATGCATGAAGTGTGTGAAACCCAGAGGACCAAAACAATCTATGGTCTTTGAAAACAAAACAAAACAAGACAGGATAATACGATACAAATAAGAACCATGTCGTACAATACTGTTTTGCCCAATTCCGATGAATTTGGAATTCATAATTTTCATTAATTTTCAAAATGAAGAACGTTAATATTATTATTATCTTTTTTGAATAGTCGCTCATTTTGAACTCAATGGCTGCACTGTTCCAATATAAGACAGATCAGGGGCAACAAAAGACTGGGAAAACTGAGAAACAATCACAAAATGCCTGTTTGGAATATTGGAGTGGCATGATTGGGTATAAAAGGAGCATGCCTGAAAGGTGAGGTTAGCCACTTTGTGAACCATCATGTGAGCAGATTGTTCAACAGATTAATTACATTTAGGAATTCCATCATCTATGGTGCAGAATCTCAAAAAAATCTCTGCACGTATGTATGTGATAAGGCCAAAAACCAGCTTTGATGAACACTTCAGAAAACTAATTTTAGTTAACACAGTTTGTCGCACAAATGTGAGTAAAAATTCCACCATGCCAAGTGAAAGTCAAAGCTAAAGCAACAACTAGGCTTCTCTGGACCTTAGCTCGGCTAAGATGGATAGCTGCAGAGGAAAAGTGTGCTGTGGTTTGACGAGTCCATGCTTCAAATTGTTCCTGGAAGTCATTGACGTCGTGTCCTCCAGGCCAAAGACGAAAAGGAGCATGCGCATTGATATCAGTGCAAACTTCTCAAGCCAGAATGTGTGAATGTATAAGGGATATGTTAGTGCCAGTTTGTGGCTAATTCTCACATCTGCGAAAGCGCCAGGAATGTTGAAAGGTACATGCAGGTTTTGGAGCAACATATGCTGCCATCTAAGCAAAAATTATTTTCATGGATGCCTCTGCTTATTTCAGCAAGACAATATTTTGCACATTTAACCCACTTTGCATGTGTTACAACAGCGTGGCTTTCTAGTTAAAGAATGCAAGTACGAGAATGGCTTGCAAGCATTCCAAACCTGTCTCCCATTGAAAATGTGGTTCAAATTATGATGCTTAAAATACAACTATAGCGACTGAAACTGTACATCGAGCAAGAATGGGAATGAATTTCACATACAGACAATTAGTGTCCTAAATTCCCAAACAATCGATGAGTGATGTTGAAGGAAAGGTGATAGGTGAACATGTCCTTGTGGCAAAAGTAAGAAACACATCTTTATTCTCTCACTGACTGCCAACAAGGAAGTCAAGGCACAAGTGAACAAAGGAACAAAAGACAATATTACGTAAGAAAGAACATACGCATCAACCCGCTGCCAATTATGCTTGCTGGGTGAGAGGCCTGCTCCTAATGTCCGCCACACCCCTGCCCCAACTTTTTTTGGAGCGTGTTGCAGGCATCAAATTCAAAACAAGTTAATATTTAAAAACAACAACAAAAGAAAATAGATTTGATCTATTTTATCTGAAAACGATCTGCAAATTACTATAATCGTTTTTTATTTACATTGTGCGCAACGTTGCAAATTCATTCAAACTGAGATTTGTAAGGACATTACACCTAAATTCATTCCATGTGTTGCCACATTGGATTATTGTCCACCCTTTCCCCAGTTGGTACTATGACTATCTACATACAGATTGCCAATTCAATTCTGCCTGGTTGTTGAAATTGGTGGACCGGCTTCACTGAGCATGTAGTGAGCGAAGGGGAGCCAGAGAAAGCTCATCTGGACTCCATCAATGCTTGGTAAATCGAGCCTACATGGAGCTATTGAGCCAGACCTTGGCTCCCACACACCATCACAGAGAGTCAGACAATGGCTCCAGATTCAAAATGACGCACACATTGTCATTATCTCAAACCAAGTGCAAAAATGCAAATCTGTTCAAAGATGGCTGTAAACACTTTCAATGTTGGGCTTGTTGGAGCTGAAAACATGAGTTGAATTAAAAAGATGTTTTGCTATTTGGATCCCCTTGAATATAAAATACTTTGTGAATATATCATAAAACATTTTATCGTTTGCCGTCCATCTTTATTTGTTATCTTAACTCCTCTGGCCACATCCAAAATGTTGTTATTACGACTGTCTCTACGGGTCTAGTCGACAAATAATTATGAAAGTTTGTTTTATATTGACCGCTAGAGGTATGAGCTATGGACAGTTTTTTTTATTTATTTTTTTAATTCACATATGTACAGTTTTTTTGATATCCTGATAATGATATATTGTGTATTCCAACATATTATTTTTCTTTAAACTCCGAATCTTTCTGATACGTCACAGCACTGGTAGTGACAGTGTTCAGTTTTAACACATTACTGAGAATGACAACACTGAAAACTATCAAGATGAGCATGGTAAAATGTGATGAATTAAGAATTTAGCTAAAAAGTCAGATTCTGCGAGATTTTACTTCAGTTTGAACTGAAAAGTTCTACCAAAAGGAACCCAGAATCTAATATCACATTGTACCTCTCTGTGAACCTAAAACACGTCACCCATTTAAAATGCATTGCGTGTGCAAGTAATAGCGGTTTTCATAGTAGTATATGCAGTACGTCAGAAAAAAAAAAGTTCTTTCGCAAAGTGGCCACTTCAGTAATAGTCATCATTTACAGATGAATGACTCGTTACACCCTTATTGCAGAGCAAAATATTTAATTTAAAAGGAGCAGTAAATTGGAATCATTTAAAATAATGTCTTGCTTCATCCCATTCACTCTGCGTGCAAAGTGATAAGTGTCTGAAATCCACCCCATAATTTGGGCAACTAAATCATCTTAAGTGCGCCACAAGCTTCTGTACCTCACCACATTCCTTTGCCACCCAGTCACACCATGGAAACAGAACAGTTTGGAGAGGAAATAATTTATTTCAACATGAATGAGTTTCTCTGATTCCAGAGAGGCTCTACTCTCGTGTCTTTCTTTCTTTATTTATTTCTTTATTTATTTGTTTGTTTGTTTGTCCATTTATTTTATTTATTTAATTCATTCATTTATTTAATTCATTTATTTATTTGCTGACTTACTCGCTTACATATTTGCCACAAGTACTTTTAGCTAGTCATTCATTAGTATGCCGTGATAGATTCCCTTGTGGCAGAAACAATAGAAATAGTGACAGGCAAGACTATTGAATGCTCTTCCACTAGATAGCGGAAGGTACACTTAACTTGTTGCCGTTCATACAACAGAATAAGAACATATAGTGTAAAACCTAAACCTGTTTATTTGAACATTATCGACAATATGTCATTAGTTCGATAGACAAATGTAGAATATGTCCACTTGATTTCATATTTTAATAATACCTGCCGTCTCCTTTTACATACCTGAGTGATATTTATCAGTCTCAAATTTCATTGTCTCTGCTCTCAGAAATACCTGGGAGGCCCCGCAACAGTTTTTACCCAACATATAATGTCCGTAAAACACCACAGCAGCAGCACCCAATGTCTGATATTATGTACATATAAAAGTCACCACATATTTAAGTTGAATAGAATGTATTTTAAGCAAGGCATTTTGCGCAAACATCAGCACGGCATTGTCCATCCTATTGGGCAGCTGTTACACTTTCTCTTATCGACCACTTCCTTGGTCCAGGTGAAGAGTAGAGATGATGACGGGCCAGAGTTCACCACTAGGTATCTCTTACAGGTCTCACTTTGAATAGGGGTTTGTTCCCTGACATCTCAGTCTCTCATCACCACCCCATCAATCCCCTACATCTGTGACCATCCCCCATAGAGACAGGCCCCCATTTAGTCCCAGAACGGTTCCTACTTCCCCACAGGTCCAGGTCTCTCACAGTGTGAAAGCATTCTGACAGCCTAGATGATCTATTTATGGCTGTTTATGGGAAACATATTGAAATACCATGTGTACTGCCCAAGAGGATGAGACCATCCCCCTTCATATCCATAATGGAGGCCTTCTCTTATGCTTTCATCCACACCGAGGTTCCCTGACCCAGTAAACGCCTGCAGGATCAAGGTCCCCTTTGGGAATAGAGGTGGATGTTATCATAGCAGTCCTGCCCAAGTGAATGTATGCCAATTAGCATAGCTGGAAAATGTTGTTTTGCTAGTCGTCTCCACTAAACCCCTTTCCCGATTGCTGGTGATCCAGAGGCATGTGTGAATGTGTATACTGTGTGTATTCACTTTGCACGCACGCAGGTGCCCATGCACGCACGCACGCACATACACACACGCGCACACACACACTCACACACATTTTATGTTTCAGACAGGTTTATTGGGTGTTTGCACTGGAGAATCAACATGAGCTTGGATGACCATTTGTGTGTTTTTCCTGCTGTCTCCTGTAGGAAAAGCAGGTATATTAGACGCACATTTAGAATTTATTTTACTGACAGCCTGGGACATTGGGCTGAATTGTGACACACACATTGCAATATTCAGTCCAGAGAATTCAAACGACAGGCAAATTACGTCACACTTTAAAGAGCTCGTATGTAATCTGCGAATGTATGAATTAGGCTTTGCAGCTGTATCTGTTTTCCGTGTTTTGCGTTCCTAGTGTGCAGGCAGCATATGTAAAAGGATGAAAGTTAGCCTGTGTTTTTATGTGTTTGTATCACTGCCAAGTGGAGCTGGGCCAGATAAACACCCATTTGTAACAACTACAGTCATTTTCACGCCACATGCTTGTGATTGTTGTTTTTTTAATTATCCAGATTGTCCAGCCAACATTTAACTGTTGTCTTTCATTACAGTGACAATGACACAATACAGGAAGAAGCAAATCCAAAGTCTAATATTTAAGATAAAAACTAACCATATGCTTAATACATTATGGATTGAGTGGGTAAATATACAATGCTCTATGTACAGTAAATGATTGCGTCAACAGCTTTATCCTTAGTTGGCCATAGATTGCAAATGAGAATTTTAGGAGGCAGTGCAAAAGTGGAATAAAGTGCTTGGGGCCTAAATGTAAAAGTGGTGTGTGCAGTAAAACTAACACTGCTCATCAAACGTGGAGGTGGCAACATCATGCCGTGGGGATGCTTTTCTTCAACAGGGAAGTGGATGCTGGCTGGGTAAGAAAACCTGATGGAGGTTGCAGAGGGCAGGGGATTCATCTTCCACTTCCAATGACCTGAAATGTATAAAGCCAGAGTTATGGCTTACAGTGTAATGCAATGGTTTAGATCAGGAGTCTCAAACTCGCGGCCCGCAGGACGAATGTGTCTTTTTGGGAGCAGGTAGTACTTGTGTGAAAATATCTTTTCTACCTTGAACTTCAATAAGTCCAAGTACAGGTCCAGACTTACTGATGAGCATCTTCAAGCCCTACTGAGGGTCTCAACTGATTCCTTCCTCACGCCAAATGTGGCTCAGTTATGCGAGAGGAAGCGTTGCCAGGCTCTAGGAATAAGTCATGTTCAGAACAATCTTAAAGTTGTGGTTTAATTTTGATAACAGGGGTGAAAAGGTTTTTATTCGAGCTTAAAAAAAAAACCCAATGCGGCACAGCCTCACCCCAAACTCTACTTCGAGTGGCCCCCAGGTAAATTGAGTTTGAGACCTCTGGTTTAGATCAAATCAAAGACAATTCTCTTGTAAAGTGGGGAGAAGAAGAAAGAGGAATTGGCAAAAAATCATTGAATTTCAATGTCTGGTAGCATTGCCCCAAAAATATTTTTTATTCTTTTATTTTCTCGTCGTTGTGAGTGGCAGTCTCCCAGCAGTGTTCTCTCTTTTCTCTTTATTTCCTTCTTTCCTCCTTTCTCTTTCCACTCGGCGATGCTGGTGCCTTCCACCACACCTCGCCGTGTGCGGATCGTTTCGGCAAGGGCAGATATTTTTCCTGTGCGTGGCCCTGGCAGCCTGTCTGTCTGTCTGTCTGTCTGTCTGTCTGTCTGTCTGTCTGTCTGTCTGTCTGTCTTCTCTCTATAAATAAAGTGAAAGGATATATCTCCTGCAATTACTAATTACGGCACTTTTAATCTATTTTCGAGAAATGCATAGCCTTCTCTGACCAGCTGGCAATGTGGCAATTTCCCATGTTAGTTGAGAAAGTCTTAGCTTTAGTGTACAGTTCTTTAGTAAATTTACTTTGGCGGAATTGACTTGAATCATGAAGTGAATTTGTTTCAGTTTTGTGTGGCGATACAGTGTACAGTATAAACTGAAATTTTGTATGTAGAACTTCCCATTTTCTCACATTCTCGTCCCCTCACACTGGTTTAAGATGATTGATTGACGTGGCAAGTTTTCAAAATTGTACAGTACCTCGCAGCACTTCCACTTTTAAACATTTGACAGTTCAAAATGCACTATAAATTTAACCAACCACAAAGCCTAACCTCACACAATGCACTGAAACTGAAAAGCATTGTTTTTGACACATGGCACGTTCTTTAACACTGGATCTTAAGCCAGTCTTACCACAATACCAAATACTTGTACTTCCCTCTGGAATAGCGTACTGTACATTCCTGCATCCAGTAGCCAAGCACACCCTGTCCTATAACAAAAATGATTTTCCACTATTTACTCTGACTGAACAGTCCTTGGATAACAACAGTTAAACGCTTAAGCAATATGCAAATGGGATACAATGTGTTTTTTGGAATCATTTTAAGGGGATTTGATTGTTCTCATGGCTCAACAACAATAACTGAGTCTTCATTGACTTTAAAGTGGAGGCAACCTTTCAAACTCTCTGAACTGATTTCCCACGAGTTTGCGTCTGTCGTTGCAGTTTCATATAGAAGTTTAGAAAAAAAAATTGAATTAATCAAGGGTTTTGTTTATTGAGATACATCCTGCCAGTGCCATCCCAACACTCCCGATCTTGTCTTTTATTCTTTGCTGTATATAAAACTGTGACTGACACCAAACATTGTAATAGTTTATATCCTTGTTTTATTGAAGGGTGTTTGAAGTACAATATAGTGTTATTATTATTCTCATTACTATTTTTATATGATGTCATATAGCCACATACTGTTTATATTGCTTTGCCCGTTTCCATTCTGTATGTTTGAATGTATTTTGTGGCTGTGTGAGTAAACATTGGCTTGTGGTTCTTCATCTGAGAGTAAGGATAAGGTGGGAGCAAGTGACTTTACTCTTTTGGCGTCTGACTTCATACTATCTTGAGGAAAACATGTGGAGATTGGTTGTATGAAACTGGATTCCTTCTAATAAATCCGTGTCCATCATGGCTTCAACATGGCATTGCAATCAACTCCGTCTTGCATGCTCAATCTGCACTATTAGCACAACAGTCCGCAGTCAATGAATATATTCCTGTTTTTCTTCTGGAAACCCAACCGCAGCCTGATTGTATCGCTGACATAATATCACAGAGCGACATATACAGACTACAATTATTAAGTTCTATTTAGTGACACAAGGTTTCACTTGACACGTTGCGTTTATATTAATCCAATAGTTGTCCGGTTCTGTGCTTCATCAAACATCAAAGCCTGTCAGATGTCAATTGCTGTAGCATGTTCATTTCCATACTTTCCACCTAACAGAGCCAGGATACACAGGCTAGATCAAACTTCCAGCCTCCACAGTTAAATGAATGTCATGTGGTATTCAGCAAGGGATCAGGAGGTGCCTTGTCACCCTTTTTGTCTTAACAAGTAAACAGCTATTTGTCTTTGAGTTTAAAAAAAAAAGCTAAAAACACATTAACATGTGGTGTATTTGTCTTTACCCGTTGGGTTTCCAGCACGTAAATTTTTTTATCATCGCATGCCAAACCCTTGACTGGAGTTCACGTTGGTAATGTTTTATTTTTTTTCCGTTTTCTTTTTGCATGTCACGTGCTGATGCAAAATGTAGCAATGTGATGCTTATCAGCATGCAGCTGGCGTATGACTGGTTTATGCTGGTTTAACTTGGAGTCAATGGAAACTCTAGTGTCCGGGTAGAAGTTATGAAACGAAGCAGGGAAAAGACTGGCTACGTGTGGTTGTAATAAAAATTTGAAACCAGGAGCCGCACACTCGTTCATCTTGGCAGGGAATCTCCGACACTGGAGAGGAAGACTAACAGCAGCGGTGTAGCCAAGCAGTCGTCTAAGCCCCAGTTCTTGCTTACCCCTGGAAACAGGTTTTCCACCCTTTATTAGATCTGATTTATAATATTTGTGAATCACTGGGAAACACAGGTTCATGACACCATGCGTTTTTTGGCAGACAGAGAGTTGTGTGCATTCTCAAAGGGGTAATGAGCTAAAATGGCTGCAAACAGAATGCGGGGAGCAAAAAGGGGATGTGCGTGCCAACCTCGTGAGTTTATTTCTGTAACAGAACTGTCTTGATCCAGTAAAAGACTGGAATGCTTTCAAATTGCGTATTTCATGCGCTCATTGTTCCAAGACTCCATGCACTGTGGTTTTGGAGGAGATGCAATCTTTCACACACATTCTCATCCCTAACTCTCAAGTCATTCCAAGTCTAAAGGGTAACGCACAGGCTCTGTCTGCTGCTTGGCTAGGTGTTTAGATGTTTTAATGCATTTGCACTTTTACAGTATGTGAGTGAGTGATGATGCCCCAGAGTTGAAGTTTAGAGACGTGCCCTATATACTGCTGTACTAAGCACTTAATGCAGTTTAATTTGAAACGGAATGTGTGTAGCTGTTTGAAGCGAAAGTTTCCCCGCAAAATTTGGATGCAGGAAGTGGCAGATACTGAATACTGAAAAAATATTGTGCTTTAATCACATTTTGGATTTTGCCACGGTATCTATGGGCTCTCACAACATTCCATAAATTGTCCTATAAATGTTGAGCGTTAATCTCAGTTTTTTGAAACTTGTTTAAATAACAATGTGAAACAAAATAATACCTGACTAACCTGTCTGTGAAATGCTATCCACATTCTGACATGCATCAGAAGGACTTTCACTTCAGCTATTTAAAGCATTTTGGACGAGGACAAAACCAGTAAACTTTTTTGCTCGTAGTTATTTTTTTTTTTAAAGCACCTCTTTCGCACCTATTAACTCATGTACCGCCATATAAATGTCATAGATCAATTTTAACAGTGAATGAGCTAAATGGTTTTAGGCAATTATTTGTATTTGATTATGAATGGCATTTCAAACAAGATGGTCGTGATACCTGTTAGAATGAATGTTTCTTGTCAGTCCTGTTGGGATTGCTCAATGTTAAATCAATAATTTATTCTTTTCAATAGGATTTATTGCACGACGACCTTTGTAGTCCAAGTTTAAATCTGTCCATGTATCTTGTCATCGCTCACTATCTTCAAGCCCTCATCAAAGTCTCTCTCAGCGTTCCTCCAACCTTTGAACGATGCAGCATGTGATCTAAGATTTTTAAGATGACTCTGGGTTTTAAGGTCACATCATTGTCTGTGGCCGTTTCTAGAATCTGCTTTGTACTTGTGCAGCAGCTTTTAATTAAAAACGTTCCGCTTCATTGGCTTGCAAAGTCAAAGACTAATGCTTGCTCTTTCTGTTGTTCTGACAAATCTCTTAATATATTTGATTTGCTCATTTGTTTGTTTTTCAATGATCTCAACTTTGGATTTCGCATAAGCAAAATGATTAGCTTAGTACTTCATATTACATATGTGCTTTGTTCTCTTTCATCTGAGAGGTAAAATAAATAAATCTTCAATTTTACAGTGGAGCGAATGGGCACGGTAGATCTCTGTACATGTCCTGAAGATGACCCAGTGTATTGGCAGAGTCCTGCAACAGCTGCATAACATATTCTCTCTTTTCTTTCTTCCAGTTCCAGTTTTGACCTTCGACTCAACTGACTTGCCAAAGACCAAAAGACGCAGCGGTATGTTTCAAGTCCCTTTTCAAGAAAGTTGTTTGTGCTTTGGTATTAAATATTGAATCGCACCTAACAGGAAGCAGACATAGACCGACACGCATGCACACACAGTCTGTCTGCTTGCCCCTACGGTACGGTTTTAATTTTAATCCATAGTTCCACTTCTCTCCACCTACCACAGTGTGTGAATCGGATGCAGAGTTTTAATGGCTTTTTCTGAGCTTTAATTACACACAAGATGTTTTTTTCCCTATGCAGGATGTGGCAACTTGTGTGAATGGATGGTTTTATTGGTCTCGACTCGTACACAACCAGAGGTGAGCAGTTGGTGATCTGCTTTCAATGTGGCCGGCAAACAGTGCAAGATTTGTACGGTTGTGCACATTCGTGTGAGTGATACGAGGTGGAATCAATTAGAGATGTGAATTAACCCTGGAGGTTGCTCATTGATCCCTAGAGTTCTTCATCACGGTTCTGCTCTGGAAGTCTCTTTTTGGCAGCCTGAATGCATGCAGTGCCTCTCAAAAGGGCTGTTGGACCCTCTGTTCTGTAAATCATCCCATGACTCAGAAGAACTACTAGTGAGTTGTATAAATCAATGAGAAAAGTTGTTGAGTTTGGTTTGGTATCCACTCTAACTTCTTGATATCCCCCTCTTGGTGAATCCCTTCCAGCAGGAATCCACGGAGACTACTTTAGGACAGGTTGATGGAAGGAATTTGAAAGAAGGCCTATAAAAAAAAACAACACACACACACAGACAGAATAGCACATAGAAGCAGACAGATACACTTAAAAACTTGTAGAGATATGGAGGAAAGAGAGCAGGTGAGAGGGAGTTGAGGAACGTTCCACCAAGTCAGACGAGGGGATATGAAAAATGACGGTTGCAAAAAGAGCACAAGAAATAAAAAAGGAGGTGTGGAAATTTGAATGGAGTGGAAACTGGGCTTGAGGCCACTCAGCAGTTCCTCCAGAGCCCTGCCAGAGCAATTAGCCATCAGGAGTTAAGAAAGTGAACTTAAAGAAAGTCCAGCAAGGGTTTGCTGGGATTTGGATGGTGTTTTAAGCCCTAATGTGGGAATGCTTTTGGATCCTTGGTCTTTTTTTTATGGAAAGACAAAGTTTGTCTGTCTTTTAATGGGATCAAAGCAGCTCAGGTGAAGCATTCTACCCAAACACACACACACACATTAATAAATTCTTAAGAATCTGGCGTGTATTTAGGGAAAGCGCTTACTTTACTCATGTCTCCCTAATAAAAACTTTTTTACTTTTGAGAAAACTCTTGGACCTGTTAAATATTGTAGGTAAGTTGTTTGAAAAATATAAATACATTTAACAAGCTGTGGCCTTTTCTGAGGCTGTGTGTTCAAAGTAACATGCTGTATATGCTTTTAAATTACTCCACGTGTACTTTATATCACAATTAATTGCATTCTTTTAGAGCTGTAATTACCCTAGATAGCCAGAACTGACTGTCATAATGGCTATGGTATGATTTTTGTGATTTGTAGTATTATTTAATCAGAAAATGTAGCTTTGCTAGGCTTTCATTGATGCATATTCATTTTTGCCCAATTATAACATGAATGAATTTGAGTATTTGTATAAACACATTGACAAATCAATGGCCCACATTTGCGGGAGTGTTTTGTATAGCACAGTCTGCCTTTCACTGGCTTGTGTAGCCCATTGAGACAATTTAGCAATCAAGGGCGGAAGCACTCTCTCATAATGGCCAGGCAGTAGCTCTACTGTTAAAGGCATTTGGACCTTCAAGCTTTGTTGTTTATGTAACCAAGAGAAAGCGGAAACTCCCTCGTGGCTCTTTTAAAAAAACAGATGCCGGAGAGTTTTGCTTTGACTTCTTCATGGTTTATTTGCTATGCAGGAGATTATGGCGTTTCCTCTTTGACATGAATCTTTCCTCAATTTATGTAGTAAGTCTAACTCAAAATGTGGACTGATATGCAGTTATACAAAGGCTAATTATTAATTGGTTGTTTTGACAAATGGTGGTATGTAAAAAAAATATATAAATTGGTCACCTCTTAACTTCACAATTGGTAATTGCTAAAAGTAGGACAATTAATTCTGCTTTTCATTACTTAGTCTGTATGCGTTTAGCAGTAGAATAGTGACTCTTTCTTACGTACTGCTATAGTTCTCTTGACAAAAAAACCCTCAGAAAAGCGAAATTAACACAGAACACAAGTGTGAATTTTGCTTTTGTGATATCACACATGATGATAGCTTGAACACTGTGGTTTCTATTTTTATGCCCAGAGCAATTTTAGGAAAAAGGTGCGGTCTAAATCAGCGCAGTGGCAGGTTCGACCTTGTCTTGGTATTTTAGACACGCGAAAGCAGGTGCAGCCGGATTAGCCCTGACTCTTAAAAAAAAAAAAGGGTGTTTTGCACCATTGTGGATGTGCACACAGCCGACTTCATCCGCCACCAATAGAAGAGGCTCCTCACCTTCCCTTTAAATGCAATGCGCAAGGGGCGCACTGATAGTCCTTGACATGACAGAAGAAGAAGCTGATTTGCAGGCACGGGGAGAACATGCAAACTCCACACAGGGAGGGCTGGAGGTGGAATCTAACCCGCACCCTCCGACCTGTGAGGCAGACGTGCTAACCAGTGCCACACCGTGCCGCCCCAAATTAAACCATCCATTGCTAATATTGTAGGACCTCATCCGATTGTCTTGTACTTTTATCTTTATGGACTCTTTTCATTTCTAAAGGGTTTTGTTTCTGCCTTGTGGCTGACACATAATTAACATTTCTCACAAAAATGGAAATGATACAATTGATTATATATTAACCACTATTTTTAGGTATGGAATTTAAAATGAAGATACTAAATATCCATTTGAAGTATTGAAGTGGAATCTTGTTAATCTTGGACTTTTTCTTGGATTTGTTGCATCATGGCCATTTCTTGATGTGACCTGAGCTGGCAACTTTAGGGTCTGAGATATTGATAGATTACAGATCTACACCTTTGGAAGTGCTTCATGCATTTTCCACAGTGATGCAATAATTGAAGGAGTGTGTTTTGATGTTGAGCTGGCCTCTGCCTTTGTTTAAACAGCAGTCACTTATCATTTCCATTTCTGTGAGGGGGCCGTGCATTAGTGGTAGAGGAAAATGAATGACCCATTTGTTTTTTTCTAAAAAAAACAGCATTTTCAGGAGTACCTCTACCCAATATAGCCCTCACAGACTGCCCCACTAGCATGTGTGCTGACACATGCACAGGCGAGGTAACTCTCTGCGGCCATGCGGTGGATTATTACTTCTTGTCATGATGTGATTGACAAATTTCATTGTTTCATTGACAGTGTGTTTTTCATCATTTCTTTTTACACTTTGAGAAAGTACTGCCTGAGTTATTTATCAACACTCAGGCAAAAA
Source organism: Syngnathus scovelli (assembly GCF_024217435.2). Classification (NCBI taxonomy): domain Eukaryota; kingdom Metazoa; phylum Chordata; class Actinopteri; order Syngnathiformes; family Syngnathidae; genus Syngnathus; species Syngnathus scovelli. The sequence goes on from NC_090852.1 coordinate 13,027,331, forward strand.
ATACAATGATTTTACTTTTGGGCCATATTACCAAACACTAAGGCTACAGCCGAGCAATGAATCAATCTGTTTCTTTCTGTCAGTGACACTTAACTGTGTTTTCCGTTTAGTGTGATTGAACGGTTTTGGCAGGAGCACTGTAAATTGTTGAAGGTGAAATGAAATGATGATGAAATCCTTAATGTGCTCTAGTAAAACCGATGAAATTAAAGTCAAACACACAACATAAAAGGTTATAGCACCCAAAAGCAGTAGGAATGGAGCTGCAATTGAGCTATTCCAACATTTTCTCCCCTGATTTTTAACAACAGTCAGTCAGCCAAGACACACATTGCAGCTTTTGTTCTTGGTAGTTAATTCCCCAGCCCCTCAAAAGTGAAGTACCGGTAATTGTAGTATTTAACAGACTTCATGTAATTTAAAATTAGTATTTTATTTGGACTTTGTTAGTATTGTACATCTTAGGCAGCGTGGCTCAGTCGTAGGGTGTTCACCTCTCAACTCTGTTTATGGGGTTGATCCTCAACCCTGGTGACCATGTTGAAGTGTCCTTGAGCAAGACACTGAACCCCAATTTACTCCATTGTGGACTTGGCAGCATCCTACATGGCAGCAGCTTCCCATTGGTGTATGTATGTGTGTGTGTGTGAATGTGATGCATTGTAAAGCTCTTTGGGCACCATGTAGTGTATATCAAAAGCTATAGTGCAGTCCATTTAGCATTACTATTTAGCCCAGATTCAAATTCGGGATTGACCGTCACCTGTGGGCATCCTCCCCCCCTTCTACTGTCCTTCATCTGCCCACCCTGATCACATGTTGTTATTCATTGCTTGGACATGTTTCTGCCAGCACAGTAGCACATGGTTAGGACGTCTACCTCGCAGTCAAAGGTTCTGGGCTCAAATTTCGACTTGGACAGTTCTTTGTGGAGTTCTCTCCCTGACTGCATAGAATTTTGCGGATACCTTTGGTTTCCTCCTGCATTCCAAAACATGCATGTTAGGTTAATTGAAGACCCTCATTTGCCCCAAGGTCTTAACAGCTGCTTGCCAAAATGTGTCCAAGAATTGATTGATGACCAGCTCAGGTTATACACCGACATCTTTGCAAAGTCAGCTACTGTAAGATCCAGCTCACCCATGACTGAGAGCACGAAAAGCTATAGAAGATGAATGGTTAGCTAGGTTAATAATGAGAAAGTAAAATAATAATATACTAAAGTATCAGTAATAAAACATAGTAAATACAAACAAATATGGGCTGATTGGCCACTTAAAGACATTTTTTTCTGCATGCAGAGAGTACAAATATCAAGATAAGAATAGAAGAAAGTTGGGTTTGAGCTCTATTACATGTATCTCAAGAATGTGTCTGAGTTATTTTACCTGTCTGCGTATGTTCCTACAGCTTTTTCCTTTGATTGTAATGTTTTCGAGTTCAAGGGAAGCCAAAATTGAAATGAAATTTCATTTAATTGCACATCCCTAATGGAATCTCAGCATCCTACTGAGGACACCTGTGTGAATGCAATTGTGGGGTCATATCATGAGTTGGCGCAACACATGATCAACACAATGTTCCCCTCAGCCTGTAAAGATTCAAGTTACATATTTCCATAAAGCTTACAATAATATCAATGCATTGCATCCGGATTGGCTCTCCATGTATTCAGCAGACAACTTTCAGTCATTTGCTTAAAACATGATATTCTTTAGGCAAGTTTGTCAATGCTTGATTTGTTATAACAAAGTGATGACAATGCTCTTTTCACCCTATTGTGTGTCTTCTCTCATACTCAAACCATTAGCAATTTTTTACTTAAGTGAAACCATGTGTGTGAAGGGCGGTTTTGGCAGTCCAACACCTAAATAAAAGAAACAATGTTACCAAACAACCAAACAAATGAAACAGAAAATTTCAAACTATTATAATGTAATTGTCAGTCATGGGAAAATAACTCAAAGATATGATTGTTTCGTGCATTTTAATTATACAGAAAGCCCCATTGTCCACATTCTTTGACACAATATTCAGAATACAATACTCCGACTGTTTCTGTAACAGACAATATTGGAAACCTTTGAAAATTTTGATCTTGGTGAAATACAGCTCTCAAGAACTCCAACAAGTTAACTAGCAATGGCACATACCGTTTAGCGTTAGAACCGATGGCAGTAATGTAGAAGGAATAATGCAACCCAGAAGGCAAATTGGGTGAGATGTCTTAATATTACTTGGAAAGGGTAACATTCACATTAACCATAATTAAAACGGCAAGGCATCTTTATTGACACATTTCATACACAAAGGAACTCAGTGAGCTTCAAACAAGGAAAGACACAACACCTACAAGCACCTAACATCATTCTGGAGCAAAGAAAAAAAAGTATTGTGCAAAAACAAAACATACATTGGGGCTAACTTCACGTATGTTGGCAGATAATTCCATTTGTGAGCCGCACAAATAGCTAAATGCAGCCTCCTCACCATGTTTACGTTGAATTTTGGGCTCCACTCATTAACTCAAGTCTGCAGATATCAGATATATTATTAGGGAAGTCATTAGGGAAGGCAAAATCATAAGACCTCCATGACACCTGTTTCACTCATGCACCAAAATTCTATGTCCTGATTTAGATTTCCAGACGTTGGCATGTTTGATGTCAGTGTCACCTTAGCAACGGCTTCCAGAAAGTCAATGTGTGACCAAATTTGTGGAAACAAGAAGGATCAACGAGTTTGTTTCATGAAAAACAATGACTCTGGCGACAAGTCTTAAAAACAGCACGTAGACTTTTATGAGGGGACCTCGTCACCGAATTCCCTATGGTGCTCAATTTCTTTTGTTTTTTTGTGAATTGTTCATGCTGCTCTTACTCTCATTGTGCTGTAATGATATGTTATGATTTTGATCTGTTTCCTATTTATCTCCTCTCCCTCGTGCTACACTTTATGTGTCAGCCGCAACTTTCTTCATCATGGCCCAGCCAGCATAGCACATTGGAGACTCGGTCTGTGGGTGGGAAGCAGTTGCATGCAAGGCACACTTTGGGCCGCGTGCCGTGGACTTTTCTCCCCCGTAAAACCTCTGTAGCCCCCCCCCCCCTCCAATCACTCCATTTTTCTCTCCTCTATCTTCACTCTCCCTTTCTCACAGTTCCTGCACTGGGGGAAAAAGTTATGGTGTGGTTTATTTGTTCTGGTTTGGTGTCAGTTCTCACATGTCCTTGGCAGGCTTTCATACCTCCATGACAGTAGCCTGGATTGCGAGGGATTATCATGATATAGTGTGCACGTGTGAGTCCCCCTTGACAGTTCATGCCGGTGTCTTTGCAACGCAGTGTGGTTCAAGGTCAGAAAAAGAACATGTGTGTGAGATATAGCTTGTCACTGTTACTCTTGGAGTAGCAAAGTGCTTGACTGCCAGTGCTCTAATGCTGCCACAGAGCTTTGTTCCCCAGCAGTCAGGCTCATCTCTTCTCATCTCCCCTCTGCCTCACCTTGTGCGCATCTGTCTTGTTTATCTTTCTCCACTGGGGAAAAAGCTCACTGACCTTGTCAGGGGTAGTATGAGGCCAAAAATTCAACTGGTGATTTGAGGGGAATGAATGAGGAGACAAAAATGAGCAGAGGCTTTGGGACATGAAGTTGAAGTGAGAGGCCGAGTCTTTCCATCCAAGTCTTTCCACTAATCCTAAATTGCAGCCACTGGAAGACAGCATCCTTCTCGAAACATGTGTTCACCATTAATCTACCCATTGTGCGAGACGGCCTGTTTTCACCAGAGAGAAAAATGAGAATGTAACAAAGTTGCCCCTAAATCCTTATATTATTCACATCACATTTAGGGATATGAAATGGTTCTATATGTACTTATATTGTTTAATTGGAGGAGTTTTGGGGGTTTACGCATAAATAAACCATGTTCAGCAAAAAGACAAAATGCAGCTTGTATTTCTCGAAACAGAATGACTTTCATCTGTTGCAAAGAGTAAACTTGAGTATAGCTTTGGTAAATATAGTTGGCTCAAATTTTGTCTTTCCAGCCACAATTTGAAATGAGTTATTCAGGACCAGCAGTGTGTCACGAGTCAGCAAAAACAGTCTGTTTCTATTCAGTGAGGAATGACCTCTTTGTCTACTTTCCAAAACATCCATTGAAACATTTTAGTAAACCATTTTTTACTTTTTTGTTTTTTCATTATCTTCCCTGGTGGCATTGCTGCATGCGCCATAAGCCTATGTGACTTTTTCTATGAACAGGAAAGTATTCAGAGTACCGAGGTCGTGTTGACCAGCAGTCACCGACAGCCACTCTGATATATGAGTTGGATGTAGATGGGGAGAGGAATTAAGGCAGTCTTCTGCTGTTGGGAGGCACATAAAACATGACAAAAGCGGCATTAAATATAGTATCTACGTAACATTTGCGGTCAAATTTACAACATGCCCTAGGGAGATGTTAATGGCAATTTTATTTCTGCAGCACATTTCATAAGCCAAGCATAAGCTCAATGTGCTTTAATATGGAAAGCAAAATGACAATACATTTAAAATGTATATTCAAACAGACAAATAATAAACAAACAACAGAATAAGGACGGTAAAAGTCTGTAATGAGAGATATATTGTAAGATTAAATTGGTATGATAGGCAGAGCAGCACCATTAAAATATTTAAAACAAGTAAAAATTAAAATGGATTCTGTACTTAACCTGGAGCCAATGAAGGGAGTTTAAAACTGGGGCAATGGAGAGCATGCATTCTTTTTGTTATTTGAATATGTTTCTTTGAGCCACTTTTTGTAACTCATGACGGTGAGGTTGAAAAGGTATTATTACCAAATGTTGGCACAATATGAGCTATACATACTGTATGGTCATAAATCAAAGCGCCTGCTATGCTAAAGAGGCACTGGTAAATATAGCAAGTCTGATTATTATTAACAATAATGATGCTTAATATAGATGGCAGAATAAAGACCTCTCTTTTCACTTATAACGGTAAATGCACCAAGTTTGGTCGATTTCAATTGACTACCTTGTCATCTGACCCTGCATTCATTTTTATAGAGGTTTGCCGTGATGCTCAATGAAAGGCCTACATAGACACTGAGCATCCTGCAGGGCTGTGAGCTTCAAGTAGCAGTCCAAATATACAAAGTTATTCTCAAACAACGCATGCCTGCCAACGACAACACTCATATTTATTTATGTATTTATCTAGATTTCCTGTGTACTAGTTGAGATGTTGGGCGTTGTGGGCCATGCTATCTGAGGCCCATTTGACAAGTCCTGGCGACGTCGTGCTGTATTGCATTAGGCTGGGTTATTTATCCCGGCGACTCATAATGCTGCTGCTGTCCAGTCGAGCTGGCAGCTTGGCTCACATACTCCCGCTACGAATGTTTTGCTCTGCTTCAGCCTGAGGGTTTACTCTCTACGTGCCTGCATAAGTTATTTGTTGTAGTCAAGACTTTCTCCCTGACTGGTGCTAAGTTTTTTTTTTTTTTTTTAATTTGTATTTGACAGTGAAGGAAAGGGAATGTAACTATATTGATGGACACGCACGGACACATTTAAGTTTCTTAAGTTGTTCATTAAGTTGTGTGCATTCTTGCAAGAAACATTGCTGTAAATCAAAATTTCTTGGGGGTAAAACGGTATGTAAAAAAAAAAAAAAATACACATTCTTTTAAGGCTGACTGCAGAGATTTTTAGATAATGCTTTTGCATCTCTTTCCTAAGTTTGAAGATGGGATTCAGGATTCAGAAGAACCTTTCTGCATCACAAGTGCAATGAAGGGATGATTTGAGGAAAGTGTGAGCCAGCTCTAATTATAAGCTTGATCAAAAAGGAACGTTTTAAGCCTATTCTTAAATGTAGTCATGATGTCTGTCCACACAAGGGAATGATATCAAATTACTCAGAGGTCAAAGATAAACACTCAAAAGGTTGCGAGCCTGATGGTTTAAGAACTGACCATTTTTTATAGAACACATACAATTTTAGAATTTCTAATAGCAATTTATTCAATACAGTTTGTGTAAGGCGGATGATATTTCGTAAACTGAATAAATATTTGATCAAACTGGAATAACTGCCTCCATTCAACCTATACCGCTCAGTGAGAGAGCTGGATCTTATTTCAGCTGATTTAAAGCGAGAGGCAGAAGTTATTAATGAAATGGCTTTACGGTTTGTTCCTACTTTGTTCCTACTTGTGTTTGTTTTACAAATATATGTCAAGGTTGGGACAAGTTACTGTTCCATGGCACAGATAAAACATTCAAACATTCCCATACCCTTTCTACATACGCCTCCTGTTTATAGCAAACGTCAAGTCCAATTCTTCACGGCAAGGTAGCTTTATTTATACAGCACATTTCACACACAAGGTAACCCAATGTGCATTACACATAATTTAAAGTACGTTTAAAAGCATTTACAAACAAAAGAAGTAGAGAAATTAAAAGTACCTCACTAAAATGACTAAACTGCAACAAGATTGTTCAAAATCATTTGAAAGACCTTCATCGTAGTTATGGGAAAAGTAATAGCATCATTTTTAACCTGGCTTTGAAAGCATTTGCACTTTACTTCATTGGTGGCTTGACCCATTTCCATTTATTTTGGTTAAGTTGAAGGAAATGTGCATTCATTCACTCAATTTGTTTTAGACAGTGGCACAATTCTAAATTGAACTGCTGTCATTTGGGGACGTTGAGAAATATGCAATGACAACTGACATTGGTGCTTTGAAGAAACTGACCCAAGGGTAACATGCAGGCTGAACAAAGTGAATCCAAGGAGGACGATATAAAGTGTCAGTTGTTATTAAGTCAAGACAGCAAGTTGAGTTGAGGGATTCAACTGTATCTTTGATCACCTGTATCATATTTTGATATTGTCATTGAGTTATTCTTGGATGATTTCAGGTGTTGTATAAGTTTGTCATTGTGCTTATTTGTGTCCTGAGCAAATTTGTAGCATTTATCCGTTGAAAGAAGTTGTAGCTTTATTTGATTTTGGAGTTCATCAATGACAGCAAATATTGCTGAGTTGAATGATTTCAGAAAAAAATGTCTTGCCATTGCAAACTCTTCGTTAAAATTACAGAGGCATTGTCTGATGTCAAACTGAATTTGGAGTTTAGTTCGCCAGTTGCGCTCTGACACAGAGCAAACGTGTAACATCATAGGCCTCTTTTTTCTTTTTTTTCTTTTACAGTCAGCGCTCCTGACGCTTTGGTTGCATAAAACAGACTGAATTTAGATTTGATCTACACTCAGGCTGACAGATTCCGCACTTCCCTGATACGGCGATATGTGGAGATATTTTTGATAAATCAACTGGCTTTTTAAACACAGGCTTACTTTTAGTAGCTGGTCATAAAGAGAAACGATGAGGTAGTTCATATGACATTGTTGACCAATTTCTGCAAGCTTTTTGCATTTACTGAATAACACCTCTCAAGTGCTGTTGTTTTAAACACCAAACAACTTCAGCTTGACAGCATGATTACAACATTTGTCTTTTTTGCAGAATATCTCACTCAGTTGATTCATATTTTCAAGTTCCATTGTTGCATTTATAAAATATGAGCTATGAAAGGATCTTGAATGTGAGCCGAGCATAAAGTGGCCTCATCGTGATTCAGCCATGGCTAACTGGGGTGCTTCGTGTTGGCAATGCATGACAGAAGTTTGACTAAGCTGATCCTCCATGACATTGCCGTTCCCAGTCTTAGCCAAGTCCCAACTCCTAAACCATCAAGTACAAGTCAAATCTCAATTGTTTTCCTTTTTTTCAAGTCACAAGCACTCAAAATGTTTCAAGTCATAAGAACCCCATCTCTGGATGTAACCAATTTTTATTTTAAATAGTTGAAAAAAGACAAGCAGTTCAAACAATCTCTTGTTGCTGCTGACATAAAACAATAACACCCAATGATTAGATGAACTTAACTTCAGTTATTCACATTCTGAGTCGTCTTGTACGCGATGCATTTTCTTGTCAACATATTTTGCACGCAAAGAACAAACCTCAGTCATTTTCAACCCAAAGGACTTAAAATACACCCTTCATGACTGAACAGTAGCTTGTTTGTGTTACTCAATAATGCTTAATCAACAATCCAGAGCAAACTATAGTCTGTCATTATCCCAAGGAGTGTGCCAGTTTGGCACATAGCGAAGACTGCTGTCTGTTTCAAACAGGAACTTAGTGAGACTGCATCATGCATGCACACACGCATGCACGCGTGCCACAGTCTGCAGTGCAGGTCAGAACATGTCCATAAGCACACACACACACATACATACACACTCACACACTATCATGCCAAGTGAACGTGCAAACTAAAAGTGCAGCAGTACACGTGAACTAATTTACAGCCACGCACAGAGATTTACTGCATGCATCATTTAAATATAATAGTGGAGTCTTGTGGTTGAGATGAGTAACGTAAAGAGAGATTATTCACGACTTGGAGAGAGTGCTGGATACTGCAGGAAGACATCTTTATTTCATTAGGCAGGATAGGAATAGTTCCACAGGGCCCGAAGGCATTTATTACACAAAGACTGGGCTCAGTATGGCTTCTATAGTAGGCACAACACATAACATTAACTAGCTCCTCATTATTTGGGATCTTCTCGTCAGACAGGGAATCCTGACCTTGTGTGTCTTGTTCACTAATAGCAACACGCGCATATGTTTACTGTGTCCTCAGGTCTCTCACTGTATTTGTTGCCCCTTTGCTTTGTGTATTTTTTCTGAAAACATCTCAACAGAAGAGCGTATGCATGTGCAAACACACTTGCGCGCGCGCACACACACACCCTCGCGCAAAATGAATGACAGGCTTCAGAGTTGTGCTTTTGTGTTGATGGTTCACAGGAGCTGGGAACTTAAGTGATGAGCATTTTTTTTTATTCATTTTTTTTAGCTGTTTGATTCCTTCCACATGATGGAAGAGAGGCTATGGAGAGACATGCTGTCATGGAGTGATGGATGATGCTCTTTCATAAGGCCATCATGAAATTAATAGGCAACCCTGTGAGCATTGGAAGCAGCAAGCAAAACGAGGACGACCTGTGCTTCCCAAACATCAACTAACTGTCAGACTGAAAATGTCAGCAATTAAAAAATAAGTGGTTATAAGGGTGGTAACATTGCCGCAGTGGTGATCAAAAAAGACAGCAGGCAGCCAGGGCTCAGGTCAAAGCCAGGACAAATACACTTTCAGCAACACTAAAAGAGGGATGAATACTTTAGATATTTGAACAGCATGATACTTTTACATCAGGTTTGGTGGAGTTTGTTGAAAGGCAGCTTTCCTGCCATATATCAACGACAATCCTCACACATCTTTCCAACAGATGTGGTTAATGTTAATGAACCGACGAGCACCAAGACAAAGAGACTACATGTTCTCTGTCTAATTGGCTTATTTGATTAGGAGATTTTTATTTTGTTCTCCATCTGATGTCAGACCAAGGATGTAATGGAGAATGAGTCAGAGCTGGAGACAAAACTCCAAAAAGAATAGTGAGGACACCAACTCACTGCAACCATGCAGTTCTGCTTTTCATTTACTTCGAGCTCATCATTTTATGTCTTGGCTGCAATTTGCTTAAATTCATTTTCCTGAATCAAATTGGATGAGTGCGCATGGTTGAGTGTTCTGGTTGAGGTTTGTTTTTTCCTAACAAAACAAAATGGCAGTCAGACCGCCCATTGAGACCCTACACTCTGCTTTATATTAATGCAAGACTAGGGATAGCTTTTAGTCCTAGCCCACAACTTAAATACATTCATTTTTTTGATAAATGGTCTGCTGATTGTGCAAAAACGCAGGGAGGTAATAAGAAGTAACAAAGCTCTTCTCTCATCGCTTTGGACTGATGAGATGATTCGAGTGTATGGGAAAAGTTGAGAATTCAGCAAAAAGTTTGCTATTAAATAGTGACACCAGTATGGTAAAACCATAACTCATTGGTTTTGAAAGTATCATCTGCTCCTCTCGCGGTTAGTTGAGACAAATGGCTGACGCTTGTCGTTCACACTGACACTCATGCACACGCAAATGCAAACACGCACACGCTCATCAAGAAACAAAATGCTGTAAAGGGTGACAGAATTATTATTTATATCAGTTGTGGTTGTTTGTGTTTGTTGAATCAGTTGGCGTTGTTAGTGTGTCTACAGTTATTTTTAGTCAAGTGTGTAGAACATTTTAGGGCTATAGGATTAGTGCTAGAAGTTTTGCAGGAAAAAAAAAACCTCTCCAAATCATGTTTTGGGCAAGACACCAAGCAGAAACCACAACCTTGTGAAGCTATGAATTCATAATTTAATAGCTCTGGAAGGTTGTGGTTCCTGTGTAAATTATTAGCAGAAAGTTTATCACTTTGGGCACACAAAGAAAGTCATGGCAATGACAGTTTTTATGACTGTGCTGATAATATTTGGAAGACTCCAGATCCTTAATCTTTAATCGAAGAAAGAAAACGGAAAAGAGGGTTTGGGATGGATACTTGCTGTGTCTTGAGAGAGTTTTCTTGAACACTGACGTTCATTTTTTTGAGCAAAGATGAAATCGGTGTACTTTTTTTGTGTGTGCATATTATTCTTTTAACTTTTTGCATTAGTTTCCCTCCAGCATCAAAGCTGACTGGAAGCCATAAATGTTTGACACTGATGTATGGATTCCTGAGTCATGTCCCAGGTTTTGCGATTGTAGAAGCTACTGTATATCAACATCACTCTCCAACAGTACGAGCATTGATTGAAAAATAATACATGAATTAATAAATGAACATTGAAAATGGTTTGCTGATCTTTGTAACCACTGAAGAAAATATTAGCCATCGTGCACAGGAATGGTTACCTTTCACATTTGAAATGGTACGGTACAGATTACCGTTACCTGGGAATGTCGGAATCTCTGGTCATCTGTACCAATTTTCGTATGTTTGTGTATATTTGATCGTGGTAAATACATGGGCATTTATTTAGTAATGAAATGTAGCAATGTGTCAATTTAACATTTATTTAACAACATAATGAATTCAAACTAAAATAAGGGTGAGCTCTTGTCTTATTTATTCTTTTGATTTCAAGGCTAAATGTTTGCAGTCTAAAGTACAACTAAAGGTATTGGCGACGTAGTTTCAATTCCGTTGTGAATCTCATGGGTAGCTTACTTGAAATGACCAAATTCAGTTCTCTCATGCTTCCTTTACTTCCCTATCTCATCTTTTCAAATGAGATGAACAGCATAATTCCAAACATTTAATAACATAGCTGACTCATTTTCCAGTCATTCTTTGTCTTTATATTTTATGAGAGTAACACATTTGGAGTCTTGTCCAACTCTCCAATGAAATTAGTTCTGATGTGTGCCGTAAAGCAAACCAGACATATGATCCTTTTTGCATCCATTTGTATTTTTTTTTTTTTTTTTTTTTTTACCCAATGTTGGCTTTTCCATCTCTTATGAAAACCTCTGTGAACAATTATAGACAGTACAATAGCAATAAAAATGTTTGACAGAATTAAACAACCATATATAGACTTATAAAAAGAATAAGACTGACTAGTTTGTTTTTGCTTTATTTTTGTGGACACATGGACTTTTTATTAATAAAATTTGAGTCGACCATGATCTTCTCTCGCGCAACACTGAAAAACAACTTAAATATGTTTGTTTTACCTAACAGGAGATTGGCATAAAAAACAAAACGGCAGAGTAGTGACTACATACATACACATAAAGTATATGACATCTATGTTATAGGGATGTTTACAACAACAATGATCAAGGACCATTAATAACAACAACAACTAATAATTTAATAACAGTTTGATTTAATAACAACAACAACTTGTCTAAATGAAAAAGTTCCCTAAGCTATTGCTGCAATAGAAATTAATTGTTAATTTGTGTTAAAAGTAAATCTATGCTACTACATGTTTTTCATCGAGTAAATGTTTTATTAATCAAGGCCATAAACTGACAAAGATGAGGAATGTGTGGTAAAAGACGCTTTTTCTTTCGGAAACGAAAACACCAGCGAATGTTTATGGTCCATGGTTGAAGAATAAGATCATGGTTTTTGGCATTCGGATTTCACACTGCCAGCGACCGCCGCACTCCTCCTGTGTACACATTTGAAAAACAATAGCAGTGATGAGTGGTTTGAAGGGAACAGTGCGGAGATCCGTGACTTTATATACAGTAGGCGTGCCAGAGCTTGATGTAATGCAGATTTTTTGTTTGAAGAACAGAATTTGAAGTTTAAATTGAAGATTTGCCAGAAATTTAGTCAAAGCTCCAGTAATAGCTCTTTGAATCAGCGGCAAAAACATGACACTTGTGGTACAATGTATTTTTTCCTGTGGTAATGAATGCAAAACTTCTTCTTCTGGGCACGCACCCAACTCAGGCTGAGAAGCTGTAACATTAAAGTGTACAATGGAAACATTTCAAGTGAGGCTAGTGGAAAATGGTGGTTTAAGTACCATTAGCCAAAGATCTTTTTCTTCACTCTTGGGATCATACTCTCAGTCATTATAATGACGTACTGTATGATATCAAATGAAGACCGGTAGCCACTTTTTTTTTTTTTTTTTTTGGACATCATAATGAGAAGTCATTGGTGGTCCCAAGACGGATTGTTTTTGAGGAGGTCCTTCCTGCTAGCAGAACGGCCACTTAGAGCGACTGATGTGCAGCCTGTGAAAAGAGCAGACAATTCTCCTTCCTTTAAAACAGATACAAATATGAATGTGAATCCTCGTTTCACAGCCCAGTTGAAATCGTCCTGTTTTGTCTGCAAATGGGCTCAACACAAGTGGCTGTGCGTTACCGTGACGACAAGGGGCAGCGCGAGGGTCTTACTGGTTGGACTCAAGTGGCAGCCTTAAGTCTAGAAAGATATGAGGTGTAACTTCACTGTTGAAATTAGCATTGTATAGTATGGCGTAGTATGACTCATGTTTAAAAAGTAAGGCAAGTAATATGAAGCTTTTAGTAATCCTTTGACTGTAGTGCATATTGCTGTCTTTCTCGTACCCTGATTGTTTTGGGCTGTGATTATTTTCCCTCTCATCATCAAACAGAATTTCGGTCTTTCACGCTCATTGCGTATCATTGTAACAGGTGGCCCCTCTGATTGATAGTCCTTGCTTCCCAGATGTGTACAGCTAGTGTGTATGTGTGTCACATGCAGGAAAATTGAGAATGCATTTGCCATGCTATGGTCGTGTTTGTTGAAGTATCTGTTTGTGTGTTTGAGTGTAAACACATGGTTCAGTAGATGTGAGTGTCCGCATTTTGGCCCCGGGTTCTCTGACAGGGGACAAGATTGATCACTTATGTATTGTGAGCCTTTTTCAAATTAAGGCACAATAGCTTTTCAAACGTATGACTTCATCAGATACTGTGACGTTAATGAAATGTGTCTCCTCAAGCTCAGACCATGCATTTTGTTCCACGACAAGCTCTTTGCTGCACTGTGTCATTGTGCTCAGCTTTCGCCAGTCTGAGTGATTAGATATTGGATGATCTCCTATAAGTGAGCTCATTGTGGTCACATTACAACAGTGTGGTCTTACTTTGTCGACATGCTGCACAAGGATATCAGCCGCAATCATGCATCTCAATGTTCTCCTGCACCTGAACACTTGATTCTATCAGTTAAGTCAAACAATTTGAGTTGTTCATCTCTGACTAAATCACATGCATTATAATCGTCTCACGTTAGATTTTTTTTTTCAGTAGAAACACTCGCAGTGGCAGCCTAATTTAAAAATTGAGAACGCACAGCTGTCAATTTCGCAGTCCATGATAATCATACCATTGAGCTGTCCCAAAAAAAACAACAACAACAGACAGAGTGCGGATGGGTGTTCATCTCTGTGTGCCCTGCGATTGGCTGGCGACTAGTTCAGGGTGTCCTCCGCCTACTGACCCAAGTTAGCTGGGATAGGCTCCAGCGCGCGCGAGACCCCCTTGTGGGAAAGCAGTACGGAAAATGGATGGATGGATGGATGGATGGATGGATGGATGGATGGATGGATGGATGGATGGATGGATGGATGGATGGATGGATGCATGGATGGATGGATGGATGGATGGATGGATGGATGGATGGATGGATGGATGGATGGATGGATGGATGGATGGATGGGCACTAAATTTAAAAGAAAATGAGAGAAACCACCTTGATTGAATTAGGCTTGGACCATTCCCACACCAGCGCAGCCCTCTGTCATTCAGATCTACTGGTCTGTGCTTTATTATAAAATTATCAACATTGGGGCATAGAGTATCACCACACGCCGCAGAGGATTTACACTGGTCACACAATTCAAGCCCTTAATATTTAATCATAAAGCCTTTACTTGTGATAACTGCATCAAACCTGTGACTCTGTGACATCACCAAACGTTTGAATTCTTCTTTTCTTTTCCTTGCGTTCCAAACAGTGAATAAAATACTTTGTTTTGGCAAGGCTGTATCAATTCGGCTGTATCTAGTGTGCAAAACATTTCTGTAGCCTTCTGAGTCAATTTTTCGAATGGCATCATTGAAAATAGGTGAGTCTTTCCTACACGAGTCCATGCAAGCCAAGCCCATGCATGGACATCGCCTCCACCATTCATCACAGATAATCTCTGAGCATAGAGGATGTATGGAAGCAAAATGTTGCCGTTCCATAAAGTTTAATTTTCCATTAGGACATAAAAGTTCAGTGAATTGCTCAGTCTTATCATTGGATTTTCTGCAAATTCCGGTCTGTGCTTCCTAATGGTTGCTAATGAGTGCTTTGCTCTTTTGGTGTAGTGTCTGCACTTCTGTGCATGTAGTCATCTGCAAAGTGTAGGCTGTGATACAGCCAATGTCTGCTACTTAGTGGTTTCTTTCATCGTCAAGACATTCTAAATGACTCAATTGGCTGTGGCTAATGTTTGTGCAATGGTTCTGATTTATCTTCTAATTTCTTCTGAGTTCCACAGTGGCTTTGCCCACCCATATACACCACTCTGCTTTTCAAGTAGGTTGCACCATTAACTCTAAATGGTTTCATGGTAAATAGGCAGAATTTAAATCTGGTTGCGCGGCATGGTGGAACACTGGTTAGCACGTCTGCCTCACACTTCAGAGGTGCAGCATTTGATTCCTGTGTAGAATTTACATGTTCTACCCATCCCTGCTTGGGTTTTCTCTGGGTGCACCGATTCCCTCCTACTTCCTAAAAACAAGCATGGGTAGGCCTTACCGCAAAGACTGCTGGGATAGGCTCCAGAATGCCTGCGACCCTCGTGAGGAGCAGCAGTTCACAGAATGGATAGTTGGATGGATGAACTCAGACACTTAGACATAGACATTCACACTATTTATTTTTTAATAATTCGAGTGCTTGGACACACGTCGGCAAAATTACAGTAGTCACATTTCCTAAAACCTTCGCTCATGACCTAAATAGGCTACTTCAAAGAAAAAAAGTTCTCTGTTGTGTATCTATCTGATCCAGATGTAAATGTCTGGTTAAAAAAAAAAAGAAAAAAAAAAATGAAATGTCTTATCTCATAATAATGTCAAACCCTTACAGGGCTCTTAACATTTTTTGGCGAGACGACGTGCCATTAAAAATATTTTCCAAGTATACAAAAAACTGTCAGCTCCCAAATTTACTGTTTTGAAGTGGATAGAAAAACCTGTGCATACTCACTATAATTTGACTTTCTAGTTAGAAGAACACCATACACATGGAACTTTTATAGAGACATAAAAACCCAACTCTCTGCTCTTTTGTGCAGACTTGTGACACATCGAGGAATGGCTTTGGGGTCATCACGGGTCATCTACTGTCAACGAGATGTCAGCACAGCCAACTTGGTGGTGAGTGCAGTGTGCTTTGACTTCATTGAAAAACAACAAGCACAAACACACATCCGCGCGTCTAAAAAGTGCAGTCATGGCTCCTCTGTCCCCCTTGGCAAAGGAAAAATTCATATGTGTAGATGCTTTACACCAACTCCCTCCTTTCTACACCTGCCAGGACAGAGCCTTGTGCAACACTTCAGCATCTGTTTGCACCCCAGGGGTTCTAGTTTGGCATTCAGATCTTTCTGATTTGCCTCTGGTTAGTAAAACATATATGATCACTAAGCATCCGTCACTGTTGGATTCAATCCAAACAGCTTCTGTGTGTAGAATCATCAGCGTTGTTATCTTATTCGGTGTGTGATGAGCGAGATGTCGCTTCTTAATGTGCCGTCTGCGCGAACCCTGGGAATGTAGGGGTATCACACGTATGTGGTTTTCACTGTCAGTGTGTTACCAATGGCTTTGTGGAACTTAAGAGCCATGACCTGATAGGAAAATCCCACAGTGGCCACTGTGTGTTATTTCAAGTATTATCAATGGCTGCCGCTGTGTTGCTGCTACAGCTCGCGCTTATTACAAGAGTATGTGAGTCTGCTTTTGGTATACAATATACGTACAGTATAAAGCGCTTGTGTGTTCTTCTGCGTTTTGTCAGAATTAAAGAGGCAATTAGTGCATTCTCAGTTCATTACATGCATGACAGTGTGGCTTGCTAAAAGTATGGCTTGGTAAAAATAGCAGTTAACCAATGCTACGATTGCTATTCAATATTGAACCAGCAACTTCTCCCCACAATTCAGCATTTATTCTGCAAATACAAGAGGCTTTGCATTTGATCCTCTTTGGATGGTCAAAAGCGAAGTTAGCTCAAACAAGCAGTTGCTTGAAACGAGTGGCGCCTACTTTTAAAGTTGATGTTGAGAGAATAATGGCGTCTCTGGCCGCGTTCACATACGCAAGGAGCTTTGACTGTCCTGTGTCATGGAAAATCAGCGCTTTTAAAAACACTCAAACCAAGGCATGCAATGCCAACACGAAAACACATGTCAAAAGTCGCCGTGCCGATGCTATACAGAGAATTGAAGAGAGTGGTTTTGGAGGGGTTGAGGTCGGCACATAGTGTGCTTCTTACATGTGGCAGTTGGACCGACCCTTACATACGTAACTATCACTTCTCATTTCTTTGAGGGTTAATTTTCTTTTTACTTTTTCAATACAGAGCTGCCAGTGCGGGTTTTTGTTTGTACTTCATCTGCACATATACGTTATTGTGCCAATTTTTTCATTTACTATGACAATTTCCTACTGCAAATAAGTTGGAACAAGTTTATTATTATTAAGCTTTTTCAGTGTTATAGTACCAAGGCGTACTACATGTATTAGGTAAGCAACACGGCATGGAGCTGACACATTTTGGCTATACATCAAACTCAAGACTCTTTATTTTATTGAATTCTATTATTGAATGGCAAATACATTGTATGGGACTCGTAGCGAGCTTCATAGTGTTACTGGTGTGTGGTAGGCGTGGCAATGCCGTGCCCAAACCCCTGTCAAGAATTTGCGTGCAAATGAGAGGGGATAGTCTAGGAAGTTTACATAATCACATGGGCTGTATGGTAATTAAAGAGTCGCCCCACTCTAAAGGTGTGTGTTTCCAGCAACATGTTCAAAGCCACCACTTGCGCATTTTAGCATCAGAGGTGTTCGGCCAGTTGTACCCTACCCCAAGTTGATTGCAATATCATGTTTTACTGCATTTTTCTTTTAATATGTGTTCAGTGATAAGATTGACTGAGGGTTGTCATCCTCTGCCATCCTTTACTACAGGGGATGGATGCTAAACAAGTTTGTATGGCATGCATCCGTTATCATGGTCACCGATATTTGATCATGTGATTGAAAAAAAAGTCTTACATGATGGACTAAACTAAATTGTGCTGCTTAATAGAAACAGTTTCAGAGACATAGAGTGTATCAGCAGGTGGGGTTGTTTTATCTAGACTCAACTACTGTGTGTGCACCTCAAACCCTAAACAGAGTATCAGAATGAAAGCTAGCACAATGGGAATACTAATGTGTCCAAAGGGTGTGAAAACATTCCTGTTATCACTATGGAAAACTCTCCCAGCTGTCATCAGAAGGAGGAAATATTATGAGTCTGTCTGCCTGCAAGTGTGTGTTATCCTGGGACAATCCTGCTGTGTTTATTTTCTGAAAGAGAAGACATTTAGCTTTCACATCACACAGTCCAGGGTCCCATGCTGTGCATCTGACAAGAGAGAGACTGGGTCACAAAAAGATAAAAATAAAATAAAATCCACAAAGATATTAAGGGCACCCACACACACACACACACACACACACACACAGGCAATTGTCAGACACACTTAAAAGCAGAGGAAAGGTAAACAGAGTTTCCAGATGACCATCCACGTTGGGATCTCAGATTACAGGAAAACTTTTCCAAAGCAACATTCTCATTTTAGTTTTTCCTCTCTGACTTTCTTGCAATTTGGAACTCCCTCACATGTTTCCATTGGGCAACAGAGTTACGAGTTATGGCTCCTGTTTTTGAATGCAATATTCTTGAAAACACTTTTCACATTTTTTCAAGCAACGTCTAAGGCTTTAGGAATATAATACAGAATTATTATCTTCAGATTTCCCTGCCTGTCTCAAATATATTTTCCTATCACCTCTAAAATTTCATCCCGTTTGATGAATTGAGTTAGTGATAGAATCAACAAAAAAAATAAAAAGAAGCAACTGCAGCGATAAGTACTATACAAAAGATTTAAAACACATAATTACACATAAATCTAGAACTCGCTTCACAAAAATGCTTTGTTTTAGTTCAGTCTTTATATTTCTCAATTAGCTGTGTCTTGTGTGTGGTAAAAGCACTATTGTCTTTCTTTGCATGAAATCAAATCAACTCAATTCAGGCAATACGTGTTATTGTTAAATCATGTGTAAATTCATCAGATCATATTACACATTCAAATGACACAAGCCTATAATCTATCTTCTCTTTGTCTACACACAATCGGTGTCATCACATGTACTATATCTTGATGGTTGCCATTATGGACAAGAGGAAGAGAAAAAAAGGAGCTGTGATAAAGTTGGGGACATAATGAGCACAGACACAAGTAATGTTTATGAGGTAAGAGACGCTGATATCAGATTAATAAATAAATCAATTAATCAAAGTCAAGCCACTTTCCATAAGGAGACCAATGCAGTCAAAAGAGACAGACCCGTACTTACGTAATGATGGGTATGTCCCGTGTTGGTACTTGAGTAGTTGCAGATATCTAAGTCCATATTATTTTTAACATTCATGTAATGTTTATTTGAACAAACCCTGTCACCCACCCGCCATTTTGTCATACCTTGTCTTGGTCTTAATAACGATCACCACAGGAAGGTATTACCCTCTTGCTCATAAATATGTGTTCTGAGAGTGCTGAAGTATGTGAACCATCAATCAACCATTTTTCACAAGATAGCCTTTTAGTGTACTGAAGCACACTATGAATTTGAGACCTAGAATTTTTCAGAGTGCACTTCTAACCCTGTCAAAGGAAAACATGTCACTGCAAATGACCTGAAGCCATGGTTCTTTCTCTGCTGGGTTCATCTGGGCTGTCCTTCTAAAAGAATGACGACTTATGGTTTTACCTATACATCATACGCTCACGTGATGCCCCGGGGTGGGAATGTATGGGTCCTTAACTGACAAATCTCTGTCAGTGTGTGCTCTTGTTCTTCTAAGACTCACTCTTTAAACACCTACCGATTTAATGTTTTTTCCCCTCCCCTTTTGCTTACAAAACGTTTTTCTTTATCTGTCTGTCTAATTCAAAACAATTCATGTCATGGGTCTTGCTGAGGGATCAGAATTTGGCGATATGTCCTTGATTGACTATGAGGAAATCCTGAATTAACTTATTCATTTAAGATTATTATTATTTTTTTTTAATGGTATGAAAAAAAAAACAGTTCTAAATTGACGTTTCAATAGCAGAGTAATGCCTGGAGGAGTGAAAGTCTGCATGGATGCAGCTTAACTTCACTTTATGGTTGTCACGTTGATCCTTTGGAAACAGCAAGTTGAAACTGACCCAACATTGTTTCCAAAGCATTAACCTGTATTTTGCTAGGACAATTTATGGCATTTGTGATAAGATTGCCATATGATAAGATAATCGTATCCGGTGGCATCAGCTTCTCACGCTACACTTGAACTGCTGTGCAGTGGCCTCAGGCTTTATACAACTGTCAGACAGAGTACACCACTGAGACTAAAGTTTTGAAGAGGAAGGGCATGAAAGAAAGCGGGTGTTGTGAAGTACATGGTATGTGACGATTCACTTCATGGGATAATGGGATAAACTTGCACCAAATAATAAATATTAATTGTCAAATGATATAGTATTATCCAAATAAAACAAATCTATTATTATTATTGTTATTATTAATATATTATTATTTATATTGCTTATGTATTTTCATTTTAACCGCGCTTCTGTCATCGCTAAATTACAGCTGGTCATTACTATTTTAGGGAAGTCAGTAAAAAACTGTCTCCAAGGGTAGCCGGGCCAGTCCGTCTGTCCTCAATCAGTCAGTCAGTAAACCTTTTTGTCTTTTACCTAAAATTTGCTATACAAATAAACTTGCCTTTCCTTGCATTGGCTTAACAGTAGCGATATACATATCGTACTGTATACTTTATAAACAATGAATATAAAAATATTGGTTCAAATGCTTTTTTTTTTTAAATGAATAAATAAGACCAATAGAAATCATGTAAAAACTTTTGGGGCGGGGGCAAGTAAAAATAAACATAACATTTCTTTCTCACTCTTAGCAAAGCCACATCATAGTTATGAGTGTGTATAAACTAGTACAACCATATTATGTTAGTTGTTTATTTTTATGTTCCACTCGAAGTGTTAAAAAAAAAAACTTGTGTTGCACAGTACATGCAGGCCACAGGTGAAAAAAAGTCCTGTACAGATTTAGCTTGGTCTTACTTTTTTTACATCATAAAAGAACATTTGCACTGGGGTATGTAGACTTTTTTCATCCCTTGTATTTTTTTGCCTTACACTGTGTATTTTCACTCTGTGGCAGTTTTATTGTTCTCTCAAATGTGCTTTATAACGTTGCTGCTAAGTGAGGATAAGATTTGGACAGAGATGCACACAGATGAATGTTCCAGAAAAATAAGTGACAATGCAAATACCAAAATTGTCTCAGGGTTGTGACACTGTAAACAAAGCTTTCTTTTTGATCCTGTTTATTTTATTTGTGGCTTTTGCGAGCTTTTATTTACTATGTGGGGATAAGTGTTTTCTATCAGAGCACATTATGATGGTGAGGACACAATCCTTACCAAAATAGTTTTACACTCCCTGTGTTTTTTGTTTCTTCCTAAATCTTGCTAACCTCTGCTCTGATCTTGCTGAAAGTTTCTTCTTCCAATCTGAATTGTTTTTTTCTAAATGAATCAAGGGAGATGAACAGCTTTTTGGGCAAGCGGGACGGAGTCCTACAATTAATAGCTGAACTAAATTATTTACATGGCCAGAAAGTTTGTGTGTTTTCCCCACACTCTATTATATTATATCCATATGTTTGAGATTAGACTCGTGCAGGAAGAGGAGATGGGAAGTAGTTACCTGATTTTTACAACTTCTTTTACATGCTTGCCTTAAGATATGATTTATTCAATCTATAGTAATTACGGTTTAACTTTTAGTGCCAAGGCTTGGCAAGGCTTCTGTATGTAATAAATTTGTTTTACTCTGGGGCTGCTGCTTTATATTATGACTCCAGAAGCTAAAGGGACTGAATAAAATGCAACTGGGCTCATAAAACAATGATAAACATTATCTTCTAACATCATGTCTGTCCTTGTATTTGGATTGTTTGTCATTAAATGTCATTTAAAGGTAGAATTCAAGCTAAGGTTCAATATGCTGATGAAATTTACGCAGACATTTTTGTTGTTAAATTTACTCAATTTCATTTCGTCAAGTAGTCATCAATGTTTAGGAAAGTGAGGCAAGACTGTTCAGTCGTTTCATGGAGGTGACACTTATGCATGTAATAAATGAACCATCGAAGTGGCAACAAATATGTGGGATTGAATTAAAGTCAAGTATAAAGTCAAAAGTGTCATTCAAAACAAATTTGCAGATTCATGGACAATCAAACAGTCAATCGCCCTCCGAGCAGTCTGTCTCCCCTGCGCAGAGCAGGTCAAGGTCAAATATATGCAACCTCGCTGTTCAGACTCCAGTCACGTTGCAGAAAATCTAAGACGTATCCGATCTAGGACCACATATGAAAGCGACTCAGGTTGGCTTTAAAAAAATCAGAATTGAGTCGTTCAGACAAAAAGGTCTTATGGGGCATTGAGCAAAAAAAATTGGGAATTTTATACCTGCATTGATGCAGATGAAAATTGAGTAAATTTAACCCACATTTCATTCATATTAACCCAGATCTTGAAATTAGCACCTCTTACAGTAGATGAGTGTGCGCGCGCGTGGGTGTGTGTGTGTGTGTCTGTCTGTTCGTGTTCATTTTTTGTCTTTTAATCACTTTGAAATAAAGTATGTCGAGGCCTTAGAGCTCAGGGTTGGGTGGAATCATAGCCACTTCAAAAATGACACATTGCCCTACAAAAAACACTGAGGGACAAATAGAAGTGCAAATTAAATTTTCTTTTCATGTACGTATCGATATATTTTTTCTATTACTCCATTGCTTTTAGGTTGTTTAGATTTCTGGCAGTGAGATTCTCTCTGACTGGAACAGATGTTGTGCTTGGACCGTATTGACTTTGTTCTGGTGTGACTGCATCAGAGGTTGTGGTGTAAAAGAGTCTTCTGCCCTGAATGCTTTCTCTCCTTTGTGATCATAACTTTAAGGCCAGAGGTGGTACTGAGCCCAGTCCGCCTCTCTCCAAGCTTTGGTTGCTGCCACAAGTGGGTGTTGATATTCCTGCCCGAACAAACACCTCCTTGTCAAATCACACAGTATTGTATATCTAAAAGGGAATCGGCTATTGACTTTTTGATCCGTGATACACATGTTCCCAATTGTAGAAATCAAATCCAGATTTCCTCAAAAAACACAAAAGAAACAATCATCAAATAAGGATATTGATGATTCCTTCCTGTTAAAATCTATTTCTTAAACCTTCTCTGAAGTTGATTGAAGATTTCTCACCCTATTAAAAGAGCATCACAAGTAATAGAGATACAAGGAGCACAGTCTTACCCTTACAAGGTCAATGTATAGTTTGGCAGCTACCTTCAGAAAAGTACGTTCATTGATCTGCAGTCTACATATTTCCAATCTTCTACTGTATGGTTTTGTTTACATAAGAGACATAAACTGTCAAGAATTTAGATCGATTATGACTGTAAATCCGTAACCTTAGAACATTGGAACATAAAATCTGTTTAGGGATGGTAGTTTACCTTCATATTTTTTAGGACTTTAAAATAAACCTTTACTTCCCATAGGCTATGTTAGAAATGCCAGGGCCTCCATTGAAACAAATGAGAGTAGGCAACATTCAACTAAATGGACTCCACGACTCACAACTGGTAAAAAAAAAAAAAATGACTACAGGCTTCAATATTCCTTCCATTGGTAGATGTGAAATTATAAATATGGTTAAGTATTGTCGTAAAACTATACTGTATTTACAGCATTTTTATGTCTTTGAAAACATCTGTGCATTTGCTGCGCTGTAATTTATGATGTCACCACTTAAAGCAACAGTGAAAAATCAGTGTCCTGGCTCGCCATTTGTGATATCCTATGGTGCATACTGCAGTGCCTGTGACTGCACAGTTTATTTGATCCCGCCCCATTTGATTGGTGCTTGTTTGGAATGGAGAGGCAACAGAGGCCAGGAGGCCAGAGTGGTGCAGGGCCAAGCTGTTCTGGAACTTGTAATGGAAAAGCGTCTTTAGTCATATTTTTACTGGTCACGCTTCATATTGGACAACTTTAAGGGCAATGGAATTAGGTTTGGACTGGAATTTACAGTATTGTCATAGCTAGCTCCTTAAGATCACCTTCTATTTGTATTTGAGGAAAGACATGATATACAGGATCTAACTAATGCTCATAACAAACTAACATATCACTACCAATATTTTGAATTATCAGGGCAAATCCCAATACACTGTATGTGGTGTGTATGGTGAAGACTCAGTTGCTGTTGAGCAAACACAGTTGCCTTGGGCACAAATTTATATTGGCTCGTAAACTTAAGAAATACCCCTTTTTTTTATTGCAGAAAATGCCAAACAAGGTATGTCATTTGTTTCTTTTCAGGAGTGAGGTTAAATGGTAAAAAGGTTAGTCTAAGTCTATATGCTTCAGGGGTCCCTTTTTAACTTGATTGTCAAGAGATGAGGCGACTGTTGCCTTACTTAGGTACATATGAAAACTGGGGTGCTGCCAAAGCACACGCAAGGCTTCAGCACATTCCAAAATGTGTCTCCACAAGCAGACTTTTTCACTCCATTTTAATTTTTCATGTGCTGGGGGGGTATTTCTTGTGTTTTGTAAGGTTAATTCATACACACTATTTGACAACTTCCTTTTGAGCGGTTTGGCACGGAAAAAAACTGACATAATAAAGAATACAGTAATGATTACATTTTAATCACAGCTAATGAAGCAGTGAGTCTGTGAGAATATGTCCCTGCAATTACAGGATATCTGCTACATTTGAAGCCCACGAACAACACAACAGTCTGATAGCCAGTAATTAGGTGCAGCGTCAGTGTTATTCCAAAAATGCATCTTGTTTTGTTCTGCTAATCTTCATTCCATTTAAATGGAAATAGACATTTTTAAATGCTAACAAGATCCAGTACAAAGGGTTAATAGTGTGGGTATCAAAGCAAAACCTTTGTCGAGCTTTTTTTATTGTAAGGCTCAATTACACTTGAATACTAAACAAGAGCAGAAGTTTGTGGTGGTAAGGCCAGAAGAGATTTTCCATATTGCCACCACAAACTAAACTATAAGAGAACAGAATCAAAAGTAATTTGAAATGACCTATGCTGATTTCCATCTCAAAAGACAATAGTAATCAGGCCTGCCACAAAAGAGCAAAACTGTGCATGAACATGATTTTAGATGAGAAGGCAGTTTTAAGTTTAACTTTCTATTTTAATTTAATCCAGTTATGGTCCGTCGCTTTGTCATGCAGTTTGGATGGTCTCTCTGTGTTCTTGCAAACGGATTTGTTGTATTTGTTGTATATTGGATCGCCGATGGAAAGTATGTTAAGCGACAGAGAAAAAGAGGGAAAATAAATCTTTATATCCAAAATCTGATCTGCTGACAAACTCAAATTTTCTCCTTAAGGGATTTCCTGAGATTACTAAAAACAAACACACAGACGTGCAATGTTCACTTCTAGAGGCAATAGATTTGCAGAGTTTTAATAGGAGCATTATTAGGACCCTTGTTTGGCCAGGATTAATAGCTTCGACATCCAAACAGATTCAATTTTCTAAGGTTGGTTTGTAGACGTGGCACAATGTTGTTGGAAATATATTGGGATCACCTGGAGAGCTGCCAAAACACGGCCTTTCTTAAAGGTTCAAGTTCAGCAGAGACAATGACCTCATTTAGTTGTTTTATTTTGCCAGTAAGCATTTTCCTAATGACGTTATGGTTTCAATAGCTAATTTGAGGTTTTTACTCAGTTCAACAGCATGTTGTAAATTGTTACTAAATTTAGTAGATGTTAGGTGAAGCACAACAAATGCTTTAGGGCGCAACCAAAGTCATGTAGTTTGCCAACAAAGAAGAAAAATTCATGTATGTATGGATGGATAAAATATTTTTATTTATTTATTTATTTTCTTGGTAAATGGCAATGGACGATTAATATCCCAGCGGATTAAAAACAACAAATTTAAACAAATTTACAATTAAAATAGAACAGTACTTTTAAGAACATCTGCATATGCATATTAAATGTAAGTTTACATGGGGAGGTACAGAGTGAGGGCACAACAACAGAAAAAAGGCAGATTTAAATCCTCACACACCTCAAGTCAATCAGTATTCTGAAAACTACCCTTATTCAAAATAAAAATTAACAAATGGTTATAGTTTCACCCCTATCAACAGAAGCTCAACTGTACGGACAAACCGATGTGGACAACGAAGCTTGTTGGAGATGCTTGTCTGCTTCCTGACTACTGTCAAGAAACCTATCTGGCAGACAGAACTATTTGTAATCCTTTGTAGTTTAGTCCTACTTTGCTCTGCTGTTTTTTGGGGTTCCACTGGGTCCAAGTCAAGGGCCACTTCTTTTTTTTTTTTTTTTTTATATGTATTTGGTACCCCAAAGTTCCATAAGAAAGAATGGGGACTATAGAAAAAAATGATATTTTGAAGAATATCGTTGGCAGTAGGTCAACGCACATATTGAAGGGATTTTACTGTGGATATTTAGCAGCAGTGCCTTTGACATTCTCTCCACTCCGCAGACAGCTCTTCATTTGCCTGCTTTGGAAAAATGTGGCAAATTGTTTTAGACAAATTTGCTACGTCAGAATGTCTGTGCTGTATTTCAATTCACTGGAAAGAGTCACATTTTTTTTTTAACCATACTAACATTTTTTTGATACGCCTTTTAAGATCGGTCTATAAAGTGTATTTCTTGGATACTTGAAGGGAAAAAATGTGAAGTGTCAAGAACTTTGTTAATGAATCCTAAAACTACTTTACATCTTAAAAATAGCATTGATATCCAGGAGTTTAAAATATATATGCTACCCCTCCTACACACACGCACGCACGGAAACGCACGCACGCACGTGCACACACACATTTCATTAACATAAACATGATATGAGTAGATTCTTACTCTCTTTAAACGTTAACAGTTAGAGAACTAAAATTAGGAAATGTGAATCTAAAAACTAAATAGAACAGAATGCCCATTCACTTAAAGTTTACGTGAAATTGAATTAGCAATATGATGCTTAGTCAATATGATTCTTTGGCATCACATCTAAATCTTAAGAACAGTTCAACATATCATTTTGGTTTGGTAATGATATTGAGAGTCCATTATCAATTATAGTCTACGTAGAATCATTAACCATTAAAAAAAGGAGGTTTGGCGACAGACGCTTTAATGGAAAATATGGCAGAGGCACTTCCTGTAAGGAGTCAGACTCATCTGTATGAGATTTAATCCTCCCCCTAAACATTAATGTCATCCTCACATCATTCATCATCTATATCTGCATATAATACTGAATACATTCTTCATATAACACAGGCTGTGGTCCTGGCAGGGGATTTGTGGGGGAGAGGGGCTCAAGGAGCGGTTAGGAACAGACTGAAGATAAGCGTCAGCAATGTAGTAGCGCAAAAACGTTTTGTTAGTTTTGGCTGACATACTGTCGACTTTAAATGAATGCTTCGTGTACCAGTTCTCATCTTTCTGTCAACCATCTTACGCTTTATTTAATCAATCAATAGCTTTTCTTTCCCGTCACTTATTCTTCATCACTATATGACTGATCTTTTCCTGGATCAGCCAGTCATCTCTTTACATTCCCAAGCATTCTACCCAATAACGTCACATCTCTGCGATTTGTCTGCATCTTGTCAGTGCTCGTTTCTGTTCACTCTTTGT
Source organism: Syngnathus scovelli (assembly GCF_024217435.2). Classification (NCBI taxonomy): domain Eukaryota; kingdom Metazoa; phylum Chordata; class Actinopteri; order Syngnathiformes; family Syngnathidae; genus Syngnathus; species Syngnathus scovelli. The sequence continues at coordinate 13,054,948 of NC_090852.1, forward strand.
TAGTCCATTTATGTCAGTACTAGATACATTAAATTGAGAAAATCCACTTGTCCTACTGATGAGTCTATCCGAGCTGACTTTGGACGAGAAGCGAGTTACGTTCACACACATTCATTCACATCTATGGACATTTTAGTTAATCTAACACGTCAATTTCATTCATAAAATCGGACAAGGAAACACCTGGCCACATATATTGACCTGAATTTCAGCTCTTGGGCATAGAGATTTTTGACTCATCTTTTTAAAACTTTTGAATAGTCTATACTAATCTCTGATTTGAAAACTGGTCATTCATTAGTTTGTTTTGAATCTTATACTGAATATGATATGAGGCTCTACATACATTTATTTAGATTGACAGT